>NC_058131.1:426924125-426969126 GCF_016433145.1 Gracilinanus agilis | reverse complement strand
TAGTGGGAGATCTAAATATTCCTCTGTCAGATCTAGATAAATCAAACCAAAAAATAAATAAGAAAGAGGTAAGAGAGGTGAAAGAAGTCCTAGAAAAATTAGATCTAATTGATATGTGGAGGAAAACAAATAGGGACAAAAAGGAACACACCTTCTTTTCAGCTGCACATGGCACATTCACAAAGATTGACCATGTTATAGGGCATAGAATCATTGCAAACAATGATCCGGGTCTTTGGGGCATGGGGAGGTCTATGTCGACGCAGAGAGGGCTTAAATCTCCTGGGTTAGGAGGGAGTGGTCTCTTTTGCGAGTAGGCGCTTCCAGGAAACAGGAGACAGTAATGGAGGCGGCAGTTTTGAATGCTTACAAGCGCGTGGTCTAATGATTTTATCTATAAACATGGCTTTAATTAAAATACTAATTTATATTATTATACAAGCCTTTATCATTTTTCATATTTATAGCTAAGAGACAGAGAGGAGGATCAATGGAATAGACTTGGGGTAAATGACATCAGCAAGACAGTGTATGATAAACCCAAAGAGCCCAACTTTTGGGACATGAATCCACTATTTGACAAAAACTGCTGGGAAATTTGGAAAACAATATGGGAGAGATTAGGTCTAGATCAACATCTCACACCCTACACCAAGATAAATTCAGAATGGGTGAATGACTTGAATATAAAGAGGGAAACTATAAATAAGTTAAGTGAACACAGAATAGTATACTTGTCAGATCTCTGGGAAAGGAAAGACTTTAAAACCAAGCAAGAGTTAGAGAAAATTACAAAATGTAAATTAAATGGTTTTGATTATATTAAACTAAAAAGCTTTTGTACAAACAAAAACAATGTAGTCAAAATCAGGAGGGAAACAACAAATTGGGAAAAAATCTTTATAACAAAAAACTCTGACAGGGGTCTAATTACTCAAATATATAAGGAGTTAAATCAATTGTATAAAAAATGAAGCCATTCCCCAAATGATAAATGGGCAAGAAACATGAATAGGCAATTTTCAGGTAAAGAAATCAAAAGTATCAATAAGTACATGAGAAAGTGTTCCAAATCTCTAATAATTAGAGAAATGCAAATCAAAACAACTCTGAGGTATCACTTCACACCTAGCAGATTGGCTAAAATGAAAGAAGGGGAGAGTAATGAATGTTGGAGGGGATGTGGCAAAATTGGGACATTAATGCATTGCTGGTGGAGTTGTGAACTGATCCAGCCATTCTGGCTGGCAATTTGGAATCATGCTCAAAGGGCTATAAAAGAATGCCTGCCCTTTGATCCAGCCATACCATTGCTGGGTTTGTACCCCAAAGAGATCATAGATAAACAGACTTGTACGAAAATATTTATAGCTGCGCTTTTTGTGGTGGCAACAAACTGGAAAAGGAGGGTATGTCCTTCAATTGGGGAATGGCTGAACAAACTGTGGTATATGCGGGTGATGGAATACTATTGTGCTAAAAGGAATAACAAACTGGAGAAGTTCCAGGTGAACTGGAGAGACCTCCAGGAGCTGATGCAGAGTGAAAGAAGCAGAGCCAGAAGAACATTGTACACAGAGACTGATATACTGTGGTAAAATCGAATGTAATGGGCTTCTGTACCAGCAACAATGCAATTACCCAGGACAGCTCTGAGGGATTTATGATAAAGATGCTACCCACATTCAGAGGAAGGACTGCAGGAGAGGAAACATATAAGAAAAGCAACTGCTTGAACGTATGGGTCGGGGTGGACATGATTGGGGATGTGGACTCGAAATTACCACACCAATGCAACCACCAACAATTTGGAAATTGGTCTTGATCAAGGACACATGACAAAACCAGTGGAAATGTGCGTCGGCCATGGGTGGGGGGAGTGCGGGGGGTGAAGGGGAAAGTAGGAGCATGAATCATGTAACCATGTTAAAAATGATTATTAATAAATGTTAAAAAAAAACCAAAAACAAATTGAAGTATAGTTTTCTCAGTTTATTATTCTTGCTTTTTTGTGATATGATTAAATGTTATGCATGATTTCACATGTATAATTGATGTGTTTCTTGTCTTCTCAGGAGAGAATTTAGAATTAAAATTTTTTTTTTATTTTCGAAAATAAATATTTGAGAGATCCACGAACAAGTACCTAAATGTGGGTAGAAATCGAAGTCCAGAAGGATAGAGTTTACTCCAATTTATCTGGGGTCAAATGCAATTATCAGAAGGGGCTACCTAAGCCTCATTGACCTTATGGTTGGAGCAGGTGTTGTGATATCTCTGGGAACTTAGCTCTCCTAGAGCCTTTGATTTAATCACACTTTCAGTGATTCCCAAAGTGGGCGCTACCGCCCCCTGGTGGGTGCTGCAGCGTTCCAGGGAGGAGTGGTGATGGCCACAAGTACATTTATCTTTCCTATTAATTGCTATTAAAATTTTTAAAAAATTAATTTCCAGGGGGCTAAGTAATATTTTTCTGGAAAGGGGGCAGTAGGCCAAAAAAGTTTTGGAACCACTGCTTTAGATCATATCTAGAGCTTTTGATCTCCTCAAGTGTTAGTCACTCCTCCCAGAAGTCATTTAATCACATCTACAGCCTTTGATCTCACCAGATGTTAGTCATTCCTCCCCACTGCTTCTCCTTCTGATCATTCTCCTCTGTTGAAGTATATTTAAGCCCATTCCTTCCTTCTCAGAGTGGGCATTCCCACACTCTTCCATGTTGCGGGATGTCCCAGAATTGCAGTTCCTCTGCCCTTGTTGCTACTTTGGTAGTCATCTTAATTTTCGGGTTCACACTGGTCACCCATTTTAACTTATTATTTGTGATAACTAGGTGGATAAACTCTTTTGTTCCTTCAATGCTGAAACACTGAAAATGCTGCCACCAGCCTCTAAATTCAACACCTTGGGATAAAGCCCTGATGACCTAGCCCCTAGGTACAGGTGTGGGAAAGGGAACAAGAAGTCAAAATGGTGGTTCTCACCAGTTCACAAAGTTCCTCATTCCTATAGGACATTGTGCCTTACACAAGAAAATATAGAAAATAGGAAACCAAAGCTAAATGTAGATGCCAAAACATCCCCAAAAGCTTAGTGCCAGATATGACTAATACATATTCTTGGCAAGTGTCCTTATATCTTTTCTCACAAATTCCCAACTCTCTATTTCCCTCCACCACTGTCCTGGGAATCCCCTCAAAGCCAGGCCACGTGTCTCCTATTGGCAAACATAGGGGCCTGCATATAACAAAAATTAAGGTGCAGGGTCTGATCAGGAGTGAAAGGAGTTAGAAACATTACCTTGGAGCAAATGCTTCATGGCACATAGAAAAAATTCTTAAAAAAAGAATTACCTCAAGCTGACTTAATTTCACTCACAGAATGCCTTCCCTGGAGACTTTATCATAAAGAGGTAATACTAGCAAGCTACATTTACATGTGCTTTAAGCTTTTTTTTTTTTTAGTTTAAACTTATTTGTTTGCTACATTAAAATACCCAGGTAACTCCATCTCTTATCATTTGACAAAAAGATAAATGCCTATATAAAACTGTCTTGCTTATTTCTATTTATCAGTTCTTTCAGTGGAGATGGACACTTTAAACAATATTCCTGTTGCTATATCTAATGTTCTCTTATTTAAGCTTTGCTAGCCTTTCACTTAAATTCTCTCATTCTATTTAGAAACTCCTGTGTGTGATTTAGGCAGGACAGAGAAGGGAAGTTATTAGTCCAAATACATATAATGAATTTGGGCTAGCCCTGGAACTTATGTCCTGATTCACAACCCCCAACTTTTTCCATCCTATTATGCTAGTAATGAGATACTAGTTAGAACCATTCCTCTCAGTCCTTCAAAGGGACTTGTTCATTGGGTAAAGATCATAGATCTTGTGATGAATATAGAGAACAACATGAGCTGGCCACTTGCTGATGAATACTTCTAAGGTACTATGGTGCAGCAGAAACTGTAGGACTTAAGAGGTCTCCTGAGACTAGTTATGTGACCCTGGGCAAATCCCTTAACCTTGTTTGCCTCAGTTTCCTCATATGTAAAGTAAGCTAGAAAAGGAAATGGCAAGCTACTCCAGTATCCAATATCTTTAAAAAACACACACACACACAAAACACCAAAATGGGATTATGAAGAGTCAGATATGACCAAAAGCAACTGAACAAAAGACACTGGGCAAGTCACTTTGAAGTGGGTAAAACAACACTGAACAATGTCTATCTTACTGAGTTGTTTGTAAGGCTCAAATGAGATGATATATGTAAAATGTTTTACAAACCTTAAAATGCTACGTCAGACAATCCTGCTTGCTTTGCCAAATTTGAGTTTGGCTCTGAACCACTCCTCAAAATGAAAAAAGCTCCCTGGAAATCCTCTTTTTATGACAATTATTCTCAGTGTAAGAAAATAAACCTTTCTAATTATTAGAATTGTACAAAAGTAGAATAGGCTGAGAGTTTGTGAATTCTCCCTCCTTGGAGGACCTCAAGTAGAAGTTGGATGACAACTCTTCAGGCATGTTATAGTAGGAATTTCTTATATGAATTGGGCTAGATGGTCCCTAATATCCCTTTCTACTCTTACAAAGGTTGTGCTTTGTCCAAGTTCACATTGGTGGTAAGTGATAGAAATAGGATTTGAATACAAGTCCTTTGACTCCAAATTCATTCATCTTTTCCTTACTAGTTCAAGCCCATTTGCCACATGGAGCACTTCTGTGGTTCCATGATTATTTGTAAAGAAGAAATGCCCTCCCCTTTTTCCCAGGGTTCTTCATCAATAGCCCCAAGGTTTCTTGGAGTCAATCCTCCTTTCCCAACTCTCACTTTTTTCCTTATGCCTTCATCACCACATTTCCTGCCAAATTCCAGCTGCACAGAATTAAACATTATTGCACAAGAGCTGTAGCACATGGGTTTTTCTCCTTCCAGGAACCTAGTATCGTGTAACTCTTACCAGACATATATGGCTCAGTAGGTCTCTTTGGAGATTAAGGCAGGACCTGGAATGCCCCCACCCTCTCTCAGTAATTACAAATTCTGCCTCTCCTTTGAGCTAGCTCTAGTTCCTTCTTTTTTTTTTTTCCCTCCAGAAAACCTTCACTGATATGCCCACTGATTTCTCCCTCCTCTGGAATCCTTGCAGTGTTTACTATTTCAACAGATTATCTGACACATACTGTATACTGTTTGGTAGTGTCTGCTCTCCCCTAGGAAAGCATAAGTATTCAGTCAGTAAAGACATAAAAAATGAATAAACACCCCCATTAACAAACTAAACTGAGCACAAATGGAATTTTACTACCAACAAAAAAACTATCTGATACCATGTCTCCTTCATACACAGAATAGTGGCTTCTAAAGAGCAGAATAGACTAGTCCACCAATTCTCATCTCTGACCTTTCTCAGCTAAGACAGTTTTCCTCTTCTTTGGGAAACACTTTTCCACAAGCAAATTGAGTTAATGAGATTCTATCTCAAGTACTCTTTAAAAGCCAAGCTTTCAGCAACCACCATCTTTGCCCTCCTACCACAATCTGAAGTTGTCTTCTTTGCTAAGCAGTGAAGGCACACTGGCACATTGGAAAGGTGAGTTGAGTGTGTGATTAAAGTATGTGATAAAGAAGGAATGAAAGACTGAGGTATGTGGTAGGAAAGATGAAGGAGTTCAAAACAGATGGTCTTGATTTCTTAGTAAATTAGGCCATTTTTTAAAAGGAGGCTGGACATCGTATTAAATGTTTGAGAAGAAAAAAGTGAGTTTAGAAAGACTGAGAGCAAGACAAAGAGGCAATGAGGGAAGTATGAAAGAATTTCTCTGGATTAGTAAGGGCCCAGATGAGATTAGATAACATGAATCTGTAGTGGATCCAAGGAAGCCTAGTTCCATGACTTCTTCCAACTGCATTCAGCAGCTCAGTACAGGAGAAGAAAACAGATGGTATGGGAATCCTTCCAAATTGAATTAGCAAGCATCAACAGTGATAGGTCATAGAAGTCAGGGAGTCAAGGGTGAAAGAATAGTTATACTTTGAGGTATAGAAAACTGTGAAGGGCAAGGAAGGGAGAGTCTTTGGGAAGTGATGACATTTTTTAAAAGCATTAACAAAATATTTAATTTTTTTTAAGAGATAAAAAAAGAAACCCAAAACCATTCATCATCTAGAAGTGGTTTCCTCATACCTCTCATCTGCCTTCTTAAATCAAGCAATGGGCTGGTTAACTTGATGGATGGTTGGACCAGGCTAACTCAACCCCTAAAATGTCAGTACCTCTCCCTAACCAAGAATGGTCTCTGGGGACAGAACCCCTGTAGGATCCAAGAAGAAGCTTGTCCTTCTCTGACATCCCAGCACCCTAAAGTGCATCCTACTACATAAATGGTCTAAGTCAGCAGACACTCTGCCCAGGAATGATAATAGACATCCTCTTTTATTCCCATAATCAAGAGGCTCAAAGTGTGGCCATTTCACAGGTCCCCAAGCAAATGATAGTTTCTGTCCATGGCCAAAGCATCATGGCAGAGTGGAGAAAGTATTGACCCTACCTGTGATACCTGACTAAACCTCCTTGTAACTCATTTTCCTCATCTATAAAGTGAAGAGGTTAGAGTGGATTGTCTCCAAGTTCCCTTCTAGCTCCATTCCTCTGATTTCCCAAGTTCTATTTCTGATTTCCCATAAGTCTGACAGCAGAGTCACCACTGTGTGCTCAGTAAACTTCAGTACTTATAGTTGTTTGGTGACCTTACTTATCCCAGTAGAGTTTACACTTGAATTCAAAAGATCAACTTCATGTGTTCAAGATGACAGTAGTGGGCTAGATTCTTTGGAATATAAGGTGTGAGCTATCCATGAAGATTATGTGTGCCCACATGGGCCAAATAAATGAAGCTTGTGGAGAGGCTAGCTATAGGATAGCTATCTCTGGAATCTTGCCCTCTCCTCTCTAAGGAAGATTTTTATTTTCCCCTGCAGGAGGGCTCAGAAGAGGGCTCTTACTGTTCTCTGACAGTAAGAACCAGACTAAAAATATATCAATTTGTCTTCCCTATATGTCATTGTTCTGGTGATATTTTAGGTCGAGAAGCAACAAAGCCCTGAGCTTCTCTGCCTGCCATCTCTTAAATGGGGAGAGTGACTCCTGTCTACAGAATGCTAGTTATACAAATGACCATCACAAATAGTGAAGTGAATAAACCCATTTATCCAAGCAGATAGCAATGAAAAAAAATGGAGTTCTACAAATTGGAATGTACCAGAAAATAACACAAGACTAAATAAGGTCTTTAAATGGAAGTGAGATAAAATCTCCAATGGTTAGAAAGGTCTTGATTTCACCCAAGGGGAAATTCCCAAAGTCTCCAGGGAGGTAAAATGAAAATCAGGGATATGTTGAGGCAACAGCTCCTCTATTTGAGTTCCAAAGTTCTCTGGAACTTCTCTTGGAAGAATATTATGCAAAATGTTTCAGGATTAAAACTCAGGTTACATGAAAAATATCTGGGGATTTTAGTAGGCTACTTAACTGGTTAACATTAGCCAAAAAGGCAAACGTGATTACATTAAGGGAATCTCAGTTTCCAGAAGTAGGTAGATAATAGTATTGCTTTGTTTTGCTCTTGAAAAACTATGTCTAAATAATTGTTTTCATTCTTGAGCAACTCAGCAAAGAACAATGAGAAACCAGAGTGTCTAAAGGGGGTAACTAAAATGAGGAAAGGCTAGCCTGGGGAAGAGTTGGGGAAAAGAAAAAAATATATTTTACAGGAATTATCTTCAAGTTTATTTCCCTCACTATAGACTACAGAGCTAGAACTGGAAAGCATCTTAAAGAACATCTAGTTCAGCCTTCTCATTTCACATAAGAGGAAACTGAGGGCCAGAATCTAAGGGACTTGACCAAGGTCACACAGGTAGAATTCAGATTTGAACCTAGGTCTTCTAATTCCAAATCCTGTTACCTCCAACTACATCACACTATGACTGGTGTGTGGGAAAGAAATTAGATTCTTTCTGCTCGAACCTTTGTTGATGTTTTACTAATGCTCTTGTTAGCTTCTCCCTCTTTCCAAAAAGTAATTTTCTTTTTTTTTTTATTTGTTTTGCTTTATTTTAAAAAAATTTATTTTTAAATTTTTTTCAAGTAACAGCTTTTAAAAATTAATTCAATTCTTCCCACTACCCATCCATTGATCAATTTTTAAAAAATATCTCAACACACATCTACACAGTCCAGCAAAACACATTCCCCCATCAGCCAAGGTCAAAAATGTATGTCTGTTTCTGCAATTCAAAGGTCATCACTTCTCTGCCAGGAAATGGAGTGTTTCATCTTCATTTTTTTGGACTTGTGGTTTATTATTGCATTGATCATAGTTCCAAAATCTCCCATAGTTGTTTTTCCTCATACTTTCTCCTGGTTCTATACTCTTCACTCTGCATCAGTTCATAGAAGTCATTTCTAATTTCTTCTCAAATTGTCAATTTCATAATTTCTGTTGGCATAATCTCTACCAGTTTGCTTAATCCTTCCCCAATAGGAGAAGAGACCCCTCTTTTCCAATTTTTGGCTAGCATGAAAATCAGTCAATCAATGTTTGGTAAGGGCCTATGTACCAAGCACTGTGCTAAGTGCTATAGCCACAAAAAAGATGTAAAAGACAACCCCTACCCTCAAAGGGTTTACAATCTAATAGGGGAAAGACAACATTTGAACAAATATATGCAGAAGAAGCTTTAAATAGAATAAATAGGAGATAAGTATAGGAGAGATGCTAGAATTAAAAAAGAAACTTACAGTAAAAGATGGGATTTTAGTTGGGACTTAAAGGGAATGCAGTAGGTGGAGATATGGAGAGTATGGGGAAAAATCAGAGAAAATGCCCAGGATTAAGTAAGAGATGAAGTTTCTTGTTCTTGGAACATTCAGGAGGCCAGTGTCATTGGATCAAGAGAATGAGTTAGGGAGCAATGTGTAAGAAGACTAGAAAGGTAGGAGAGGGCTGGGTTGTGAAGAACTTTGAAAGCCAAAGTATTTTGTATTTGATCTTGGAGGCAATAGGAAGCCACTGCTGTTTATTGAGTAAGGGGGTAACATGATTAGATTTGCACTTTAGGAAAATCACTCTAGTGTGTCTGAACGGAAGATGGATTGGAAATGAGCTGTGATGTTCTTCTATAAATAGGCCTTTTCTTTGATATAATTGAGGATTCAGTATAATAGTGGTATAGTTGAGTTAAAGGGTATGTACATCTTGGTATCTTCCAGGACATTGTTCAAATTGTTTTCCAATAAGCTGGACCAATTTATAGCTCCCTAAATAGTACATTATTTTTTTTCCCTAAATCCTTCCAACATTTGTGTTTTCCTTTTTTGTCATGTATTTATTTTGTTGTGTATGTATTTTCTTTTTAATTATCTGTGCAGTTGGTTCTTCTTAACAGAATATAAGCTTCTTGAGGGAAGAATTGTTTTTGGTTTTGTATACATAGCACCTAGTTCAGTGCTGGGCACACAGTGGGTATTCTGAACCTGGAATCAGGAAGACTCATCTTTGTGCATTCGAATCAGGCTTCAGATATTTACTAACTGTGTAATCCTGAACAAGTCACTTAATCTTGTTTGCCTCGGTTTCCTCATCTGTAAAATGAACTAGAGAAATAAATGAGAAACCGCTCTAGTATCTTGCCAAGAAAACTCCAAATAGGGTCACAAAGAATCAGTCAGACACAACTAAAATGACTGAACAATAACAACAAAAGAGATTCACTTAGTTTTTTTAAAAATTAAAATAGTATTCTAAGAGTCGTGTCTAAGTGAAGAAGTCAAAGATCAAAGAGAGAAATGGTTATGCTATCCTTGGCTGAAGGCAAGATCCAGGGCACAGCATGAAGATGTGGCTGAAACCCTATGGGGGAGAGAGAAATGAGACAAAACAGATTTATAGCAGTCGATTAAAGATCAACCTTCCTATCTCTTCCTGGACATCCAGAAGGCCAACCATAGATGCTGTAACCTGGGGTTAATGGCCATCTCTCTATGAACATTCTAGTCCCCCCACCACTCCATCCATTCAAGGGTATAAAGCCTCGACTGCTTTGGGGGCAAACACGCACACACACAAGCAGTCATGTTGACCCAGAGTCATGCCCAAATGGAACAAGTCCCTCTCAAAGCCAGATACTTATAGACACACCTAGAGACAGGCACTGACAGATTAGACATATAGCTCATATTTTAATATTTTAAAGGATCCATTGATGTGAATTTATTGGTTTCTTCCATTGATGAGGGCCATTGGTATATATTAAGCCTTAGTGGACCATAAGAATTTTATGCCCCCAAAACTTCACTTGGCAAAGAGTACTCTAATGATCAGCTGCTCCATACTTACCTAGATTGGCCCCTAGATGACACACTGATCTCCCTGGGACCACACTTCAAGCCCTCTCAGTTTGGAAGGCATGGCCTTTGAATAAGTAGAAAGAACATCCTGTCTAGAGTCAGAGGACCAGGGTTCAAATGTGTAATGCTGAACTGTATGACTGTAAGCAAGCCATTGAACCTCTTTGGACCTTAGTTTCACCATCTATAAAATGAGAGAGTTGGACTAGATGGTCTAGAAGAAACTGAGGTTCCTTCCAGCTATAATCTATTATTAAGTTCACATCAGTTTTTAATCCAGGGACAAAATCTGAGCACTTGAACACTTCTGACTGGAAGATAAAGAGACGCAGAGAGGCCACTAGCATGAACTCTTGTGGTGGGGAGTGATGGAAAACTGTCTATAAATAAGATCGTTAAGTCTTAAGAATTCCAGTGAACTGTCCTCAAATAGCCCAATTGACTTGTTCAAAGGCAGGGGGCAGCTAGGTGGCGTAGTGTTTAGAGCACCAGTCTTGGAGTCAGGAAGACTCATCTTCATAAGTTCAAATACAGCTTCAGCCACTTGCTAGCTGTGTGACTCTGGTCAAGCCACTTAAACTCTGTCCTTAAAAAAAAAAAAAAAAAAAAAAAAAGAACTAGAAGGGACATATGAATTCCCCTCTGATCATTTAAGGGCAGCTTGGGAGCACAATCGAAAGAAGACCAGACCTGGAGTCAGGAGGACCTGGGTCTTAGATACTTCCTAGCAAAGTCACTTTGCCCCAACTTCCTAGCCCTCGACCTTATGTTTTAGAGTTGTCACTAAGACAGAAAGTAAGGGTTAAAAAAAAAAATTAAAAAAGAAAGGGCACTCTCAAGTGCTCATTGGGAATTTGATGAAGACTCCACTGACATAGGTCCTCCTTAGAGAAGTCCAAGATGTCTCCAAAACCCAATACCCTTTCTGGATATCACTTTGATCACTTTCTGGGTAGCATTTTGTGGGCAGGGAATGTCTCAGATTTGAATTGGTAGCCTCAATGTTCTTGAAACATAGTATGCCCTTAACAAATATTTTTCAATTGATTTCCAAAAGAACTGGTTCATTCTGAGGCTGCGATCAGAAGCAGCACATTTGCTACAGGTTAAAGAATGACTAAAATCCTCCAGAAGTGACTAAAATGTGTTCGATGTACATGAGCTGAGTGATCTCCAAACTCTTTTTGATCATGAATTCCTATCAGTGTAAAAAATTTGACCTCATCTTCCAATGCACATATTGACTTATTTATTTTTCTTTTTTAATAATATATATAATAAAATTATTATCTATAATATATAATTATATTATAATAAAATGATATTTATTATTATTAATTTCATATACTATTGCACTAATGCATATTGTACTATGTACAATATCTATATTATAATACATTAAAATAGAAAATTTTAAGAATCACATAATTCTTTGATGAAATAGGATTTGACTTCTACAGTCATATAGGAGCCACTGAAGTTTATTAAGTTCAACAATGTACACACTAACTACAGTTAGACCTGATCCTTGGAAAAATAATGTTGGCAACTGAATGAAAGGTGGCCTGGGGAGGGGGGACTTGAGACAGGGATTATTGCAATAATCTAGGCAAGAAGATATAAATATCAGAACTGAAGTTATAGCTGTGTAAATAGAGAAAAGAGGACAGATAAGAGACATGTCAATGAGGCAGAAATTATGAGATTTAGGAACTTTGTGGTGTGAGAGGAAGAAAGTGAAGATGATACCTAGATTTTAAACCCGGGTGACTGGAAGGATGCTGGTGCCTCTACAAAAATAGGGAAGTTAGGAAGATGGGCCACATGCTCTCAAAGACATAACTTAATGGAAACTTAGATGCAGATCACAACTTACCCATATGAGACTCCCTCTGTCCCACCCAAAATGAAAGGGGTCAGTGGAGTTCTTCTCTGAAGAGGGCCTGTCCCAGGTATCAAATGATTTGGAGAAGACACTTTCTAACTCTGTTACCCTGGGCAAGTCACTTAAGCCCAAATGTCTATCCCTTAACACCCTTCTGTCTTGGAACCTATATTTAGGAATTGATTCTAAGACAGAAGGAAATGATTTTTGGTTTGTTTTTTTTTTTAAATTAAAAAAAGTGATTTATTTTTTTGGTGTCTATTTTTTTTAATTTTTTAATTAATTTTTTTTTAATTTTTAGAAAAATTTTCCATGGTTACACTTGGGTTGATGAAAAAAAAAAGTGATTTAGAGGATAGAGGATAGTTACTCTGGATGGTAGATGGAATTTTGCCAATGACACCAGCTCAGTGGCTGCTGTGGGTGCCTGGCACATAGTAGGCACTTAATAAATGATAGTTGATTATTTGGAGAGTAATTAGGTTATAGCACTATGGGGCCAACACCCAACTCAGAAGAGTTGGTAGTTTGAGAGTTTGCTTGGGGAAAGGAAAGGGTGGAGTGGCGAAGTATTGGGGGAATAAGAGTAGGTGTGTTGGAGGCAAACCAGCAATTGACTGGTCATCAGTGGCATGGTGGGATGACCCCCACTTACAGCTGTCTGATTGGCCAATCACAGACCCTTGAGGTCAGGATGCATGTCTAGACCATCACTCAGTCCCTCTATACCAGCTTGTAAGAGACTGGGCCCCAGGCTCAGGAAATACCTGCAAACTTGGATCTTCCTACTTTTTTCAAACACACACTGCAAAGACAATCTCTCTGCCCTTTGTCTAGAAATATTTATTTTCCAGGTAAATTCCGCAAGCCATAGGAACACAATAAAATTAAATGAACACACGATGTTTTAAAACTTTGGTTTGAGGAAATATCGAATATCAAAAACATCTGGGAAATATCACACAACCAGATAAACTGGCTTGGAAACCACACATTCTGCACCACAAGTGGACATGCCAGAGACTAGCAGGGAGGGGTGAGTGGAGGTCACTGTGTGGATGTTAGTGGGGCTACAGTGACCCACCCTGCCTTCCCTCCCCATTCTACCTTCACTTTGCTCACAAGTGGCCACTCCTTGAGAGATTGGCGGGGACAATTCTGTGCGGCCTCGGCCAATGGGCTGATTGATCTAGAAGGGTAGGGAAAGGCATTGAAAGAGCACTGGGGGAGCTGGAGAAGGAAGGGAGGTCAGTCGACTTCTGTTGATCCACATCGTCTCAAGAACTCCTGCCCCCGCTCATGGAACCATTTATTGGAAACTGTGAATAAATGAAACAGTGAGTTATGACCATCTCTACCATTTAAGAAATGGCTGAGGGCAAACTATGGGTCCCAGAATAGTGTGAGCTAAGCATCCATCATCACAAAAAATGTCCAGGGCAGACATATGTGGCACATGTGTTATGTTTTACTGTTTTCTCAATAACCTGTCCTCAGTATGAAAATAATCAGAGCTGCCATTAGTAACTTTATAAAATTTGCCAAGGTTTTTAGTAGATACATTATCTAGATTGCTCAGTGAAGAGTGCTGAACCTTCAGTCAGAAGGACCTGAGTTCAAATCCACCCTCAGATACTGACAACCTATATAACTCTGAACAAGTCACTTAACCATCACCTGCCGTGGTTTCTTTATTTGTAAAATAGATATAAGAATAGCAATTAGAGGTTGGTTGTAAGGATAAAATGAAATATTTTAAAAGTGCTTAGTAAATCTTAAAGTACTATATGTTAGTTATTGTTATCACCTTATTTTAGCTATACCATAACCAAGTAGATATTATTATCCCCTCTTTGCAGATGAGAAAACTGAGGCTCAGAGAAGTTAAGAAAATTTCCCAAGGACATGCAGGTGGATTTTAAATTCAATTCTTCCTAACTCCAAGTCCTGTACTTTCCCATTAAATAATTTCCTAATTATTTAATTGCAATTAAATAATTAATTAAATTAGAGTAGTAAGTCCTGCACTTTTCCCACTATAACCTTCATTAATGTTTCCATTAAAATAATTTTTTGTGAAATGCCTTTGTGCCAGGCATGCATTAGACACTAATTGGGGCAGGATGGGAACCCAAAATATGACTAAGCTCTTCTCCTTCCCTGGGGTCCTATACAGGAGCTCAATTCAGATCTTTCCTACCTGAGCCAGTCACAATGGTGGAAAAGACAGCTGAAGGGCATTATCCATGATTTATTTTTTTGCTATTATTTCCCCTCCTGTGCATATGTCAAAGTGTGCACATGGTTCTTCAAGGGAACTTGAAGCTGAAGACATTGTGGGTTAGCACAGAAAACCCAAACCTGGGGACATCCTGCTTTGGGTGAATCTAGTTATATAAATTATTTCAAGAATAAGAGTATGATTGATAGAAAATATTTAGCCCATGTGCTCACAATAACACCAGGTTACCCTTTTAGGGGCCAAAGAAACTCACAGAGCTGTCACTCACCCCATTTACTGCCAACAAGCACTGGACAGGCTGCATGTCTTGTCCGGTAGTCACACTCCCCACTGCGGAAGAGATTATACCAGAATACTGATGTGCCCTGGAAGAGAGAGAACCTGATCATGATGGGGATCCAGCCTGCAATATTTGCTCTCATAATCCTCAGATAGTGAGGCTCTGAGACAGTATAGAGGGACTATACATTAAAGGAGTTGAAGTGATAGTGGAGGGAGACTTTTCTGAGTGTGGGAGAACAACTGGACATGACAAATCTGGTTAATTAAGGGGATAAGGATGGGATATAGCCTTGTTTTAGTGCCTTGGAAACCAAAGGTCATTTGGTTTCTTCTTATCCCCAGCTATTCTAGAACATTGCAACTTAAATTCAATTATCTGCAGCATCCAGTATAGTTCCCCTCCCACCCCCCCCACTTGGTCAGGGCTAGGCACCGGTCTTCTAATGACAGTCCTCATGGAGCCAAGAGAATTAGATATTCTCACCAGGTTTTTTTCCCCCTTTTCCTTCTGTGTAGTTATCTCTCTCAAGGATCTGCTAAATTTTGCCTTTCCTCTCTTGTCTGAAGGGGGTGTCTCTGGGGTTAGGGTTATGGGCTAAGAACTTGGCTCAGTATATCTGAGACTGAAGGTAGGGATAGATGACTGGCCATTTTCACAAACAGAGATGGAGGCTCCTTGGAGTCCTGGAGGGCAGATGATCACTAGCTTCTGATTCTATGATGTTCTATCCATGGGAACAGAATGGGCTCAGCTGTGAATAAGGTCAGATTCCTAGGCCTTAGCACAGCTTCATCTAACAAGACAATTTACCTTTTTGGGCCAAATTGCTGCCCCAAAGTCTGGAAATACTGTAGCCCCACCAGCTTCAACATCACTCATCTAGGAAAATAAGTCACAGTAGTTAAGCATATTTCAGGAAAATCTCAGAGCCAGCCAATCTCAAGATCAGCCAAAGCAAAAGCTATCCTCCACAATGGTTGGTTGCTTATATACTGAATTTTGGTTAATGAAATCCTATATGAATGCACTGGGTGGGTGGGGAAGAAAGATTATGCTGTATTCAAAGAATTCCAATAGGGAATATTTCTTTAAATTAGAAAGACAATCTTTAAATTAGAATAATTCTAACCAACCTTTCATTTCCAATTATCTTTTTTTTTTCTAAATCTGTATTTTCATAAACTGGATTTGCTTAAATCAAGATAGTGCCATATCATAAAATAACCTCCTTTGGATAAAGCCTATCACCAGTTTAACAAGAAGAATAATATTCCATGCATAATCCAAAGCCTCCAGGAGAATAATTAAATACAGCAATCATTTTGGATGGATGCAATGGTCCCAGCTTGGCCACCTATTCTCCTAATGGAATGTGGCTCTTCAACACAAAATTCATTTCTCTCATGTCAACCCAATTCCTTAGCTCAGGGGTGATACATTTAGAAATTTCAAAGTGAAGGAAAAATCCTAGCCAATTCTGATGAGAGTAAAGTTTAAACACTCCTTTCCCCACTTCCTTCATCTTCTCCTCCTCTGTAAGAGCTGTTTCATGAGATAATTTACCCTATTCTATTTCTTCCTACTCTCTTTTCCCAGTGCATTCCTCTTTCTTGCCCCTTAATTTTTTAAAAAAATCATCCATCATATTTTAATCACATATTTGTCTTTTGCATATGTATGCTCCTTCTAACAGTCCTAATAACAATAAAGTTCTTAGGTGATATCAGAATCATCTTCCCATTAGGAATATAAACAGTTTAACTTTATTAATGTCTTTTTATTTCTCTTGTTTACCTTTTTATGTTTCTCTTGAGTCTTCTTTTTGAGGGTCAAATTTTCCATTCAGCTCTGGTCTTTTCATCAGCAATGTTTGAAAGTCTTCATTGAATACCCATTTTTCCCTCTACAAGGATTATGTTCAGTTTTGCTGCATAGCTGATTCTTGGTTGAAGTCCTAGCTCCTTTGCCCTCTGAAATATGTATTCCAGTTCTTCTGATTCTTTAATGTGAAAACTGCTAAGTCTTATGTTATCCTCACTGTGGTTCTACAATGTTTGTGGTTCCAAATATTGTGATTACACAATATTTGGATTATGAAAGTTCTGGAATTTGGCAGTTATCCTTTAGTTATCTCTTTCAAGAAATGATCATTGAATTCTTTTAATGTCTATTTTACCTTCTGGTTCTACAATATTGGAGCAGTTTTCTTCTATAATTTCTTTAAAGATGATGTCTAAAGTCTTTTTTTGATTATGGCTTTCAGGTAGCTCAATAATTCTTATATTATCTCTCTTGAGTTTATTTTCCAGGTCAGTTGTTTTTCCAATGAAATAGTTCACATTTTCTTCTACTTTTTCATTCTTTTGACTTTGATTATTTCTTAATCTTAAGAGGTCATTAGATTCCACTTACCCAATTCTAATTTTTAAAAAATTATTTTCTTTGATGAGTTTTTGTACCACCTTTTTAAATTCTACTTTTTAAAGAGTTTTTTTCCTCAGTTAGTTTTTGTATCTCCTTTTCCATAAAGCCAATTCTGCTTTTTTTAGAAGTTTTTCTTCTTCAGTGGATTTTTGTGTTTCCTTTACCAACTGGCCTATTTTGTTTTTTAAGGTATTATTTGCTTTAGTATTTTTGTGCCTCCTTTACCAACCTTTACTTCCTTTACTCTTTTTCCATGATCTTCCTGCATCATTCTCATTTCTCTTCCCAATTTTTATTCTCCTTCTCTTATTTGATTTTTAAAATCCCATTTGAGATCCTCCATTAATTCTTTTTGGGTTTGTGAGCAATTCCTATTTTTCTTGCAGGCTTTCAATGCAACAGTATTGATTTTTTCGTTTTCTTCTGGGTTTGTGTTTTGGTCTTCTCCATCAACAAAATAACTTTATACACTGAGTTTCCTTTTGTTGTTTGTTCATTTTCCAGCCTTTTTCTTTTCCTTTAACTTAAAAAAAAACTGTTTAAAGTTGGGCTCCTGTTCCTTCAAGTTCTTTGGTAGCTGCCTTCACAGCTAGCTCTGGGGATCTATATGTTTTGTTTTTCCAAGGTGGTATGATATAAGGAGAGGTGTGTTTAATACTCTCTTGGCCATGCTTTGGTCTGTGAGTACTCACAAATACTCTTTTCTCTCTTGGAACTATGACCAGGGTCCCCTGCTCCCCTGTGGCAGCAAGTGCTGGTGTGTACTTCCTCACTCTTAAGATTGCACCCGAAGACTGATAACTGGATCTCTATATGGGCAGTGAAACAAAAGTCTTGCACCCAGAACCTGAAAAACACGCCCTATAATCTCCTTGTGAGCAGTTGTCTGACCACCCCTTACCCTCTGTGGCTGAGAACCCCAGAAGCCTTTACAGTTGATTCAGCCACCCCTACGGACTGTCGCTAGGGTGAGGTCTGTGCTGGTGTGTTGCTTTGATGCTCCACTTTTGCGTTGACATAAGAGATCTTTTGTGCTGACCTTCTAAATTGTTTTGGGCTGAAAAATTATTTTACCTCATCCTTTTGTAGGTTATGCTGCTCCAGAAATTATTTTGATGTGTTATATCATAGTTATATGGAGGGTCATTTGGGAGAGATCAGGTGAGTCTGTATACCTTCTCCACCATCTTGGCTCCATCCCCACTGACCAAACTATTAACAGTAATACTCACCTGAAGATGCTACATGGCAGTGAACCATGGAATTTGTGGAAGTGGGAGGTGAGGGCATGTATTTCCCCCTTACCTCTGCCTCTTAGAATATCTTGCTTCCTTGAGGTTCCTCAAATTCAAGAAGCTTCCCTAGATTTCCCTTCCTAGTTAGTGCTTTCTCCAATCTCAAATTATCATATGTTCATGTTGTAATCTCTATCCCCCAGCAGAAGATAAGCTCCAGGGCCTGAATTTCTTTTTCATCTTGTCTTTGTATCCCTAGTTTGTTTATCCCTATGTTTATCCTTATGTTTAATCCCTACCATTATTAAATACTAATTGGATTGGGTTCCAAGGAGGACTCCTTGGTGTCATAGTGAACAGACAGGGATTCAGTATCTTGGGGCTCTATATTCTACATCGAAATATCCCCTTGCCTCTGTTTTTAAGGTAGATAGTGAAGAACAGATCTTATGCCACTGGACCAGCCTGAAGAAGTCACTGAAGGCTCTGTGTGTAAGATTGGCACATTGAGTATACATCCCAGGTAAAGATGCAGAAAAGAAGCAACAGCGTTGCACCATGGAGCTCTATAACAGCGCTCACTGGATGTCCACAATTAACAGGGTTTAAGAGGTCCTTGGGACAGTGAGGTGGCACAGTGGACAGAGTACTGGGCCTAAAATTAGTAAGAATCCTCTTCCTAATTCAAATCTGGCCCTAGTTACTAGCTTATGTGACCCTTAGGCAAGTCAGTTAATCCTGTTTACCTTACTTTCCTTATCTATAAAATGAGTTGGAGAAAGAAATTGCAAACCACTCCATTATCTTTGTAAAAAAACTAAACCCAAATGGAATTACAAAGAGTCAGATTGGACAGAAATAACTAAACAATAACAAACAGATCCTTAATAACAGGCATTAAGGTATGCTCAACAAAAAGTATTAAGGAGTTTATTTTATAATATGAGAACAGTTACCTTTTTAAGTAAGGACAAGTAATTCTCAATAAAACATTACACACATACTGTATAATTCTTAGAAGGAAATATATGTTTTATAATCTATAATGTTAAGTTTAAATTCTTTTGAGAATAATTTCAGGATAAGGATTTTGCCATCTCCCCAGAATCCAGATGACGGACCTGTTTGGTGAAGGCACCAAAAAGATGCCTAAAGACCCTTCACTGGATCATGAAGATCAAAATTGAACTTTGGGGTGCAATTGATTGAACTGATAGGTTTGTTGCATCGAGCGATCCAGAATGAACCTTTGGGTACAACTGACTGGACTGATGGGTTTGAACAGCTACTTTAATTGTACATGTTATGCCAATAGGGGACTGCCCCCAAATTGTTTTTTTGTCAATGCGGCTAGTTTATCCATTTGTTCATCTATTTCTTTTATCCCCCAAATTCCTAAAATTTAGAAGTTGTCTATGTTTACAGATCCAGCAAAGAAAAAAGGGCCAACCTTTTTTTTGCTGGATCTCAGGGGGAAATGTTTGTTTTAAATTCAAAGAAGTGCTATTTGGAAGTGTCTAGCAGACTCCCTATGGACACGTGGGGACTTTGAAACTACATTTCCCGTGGTCCAATGGGTTTCCTGGGTTTCCTGTTTTGGATTATGTATTCAAGGTGAGGGATGGCTTTAAATAGGGGGGAGTGACTTTGAACTTCCTCTTTTAGCTACCTGAGCATGGGAGATACGAAAGGTAAAATGGCTCAGCGGCAGTTTAAATACTTACAGGCGCGTGGTCTATGATTTGTCTCTATCAGTATGGCTCTTATTAAAATACTATTCTCCCTTTTAATCTTGACCTTCATCACTTTTTATCTTAACAATACAACACACACACATACATCAGGAAATAAACAGTTGAATGGCTTATAAATATTTCATTCTGTTCCAATATTGATCTCAATTACTTGGAAAACATGAGCAAGATCTAAAACAACTATAGTCAATTTTCATTTTTCTTATCTGGTTTATAACTCCATTTTTCTTTTCTTGTCAAATTTTTTAAGATTTTTAGTTTTAGAGCAGTTTGTGGAAAACCTATCATCCATTATCTTGCCAGTTTAGCCATTTCTTGCTGTCCCAGTGTAGTGAGGAGACCCAGGGAAGAGTCTCCTCTTCAAGTACACAGAGACAAAGGAAAGAATGTACAGCAAGAATTTAGGTCCTCAGGTCCTTCTTAGGTCCTTCACTAGGACTCTCTTCACCTCCAGTAAAGAGGTTATTCCAAATTATACTCATAATTAGGACTTATGGCTCTACAGCCTGTGTACAGCCAGTCCAGAAAGCCCGAGAAATGAGCAAGCAGCTGTTCCCCATCTGGAGCTCTGGGTGGCTCTTTTTTAAAACCTAAATTGAATCAAAACTAGACCCCAAAATGGCTTCAAAGCTGAACATTTATAAGTTCATGGTAATAAATCTTGGAGGCAAAAGTCAAGCTCTACCAAAAAAATTTTCTTTCACCCCCAAACTCTTTTCCCAGAGGGAGAAATCTCTTTGCTTTCCCTGGAACAAGATAGGGCCTGTCCCACCTATGAGCACAAAGTAAAAAACTCCCCTGGATTAGAAGGTAAAGTGAATGAATCATAGCTGCAAACTGGGGCCCTGCCCCCCAGGCCTCCAGTAACAACAAAAATGCAAGAAGCAGCCCAAAGGAATTAAGCAATGGGCTTTCCCTGTTCCCTGGGAGAGACAATGCAGGAAGCAGATTTGGGATAAAAGCAATTCATCTACAATTTTATTCCCTTCTGTTCCCAGTCAGGAGCCTCCTTTCACCATGGCTCCTCGTTTTTCAAGGCCCAATATGTATGTGTATATATAATAATAATATTTGAAGTCATTCAGGAAGAGCCTGGGTTGTCAACCCTTGAAGAGCTCTGTGGATGGAAACAGAAGCCAAGATTGTGCAACGTCATCCTCAGCTCCAGCCAGTTCTCAGTTATCCATAGCATTTGAGGGTTAAAGGGGAGTCCATGGAGAGGGCTATTTTAAATCCATAGGCATCCTAAATTGCATTTCCACTCTTCCTCAATTTCCAAACACTTAGTAAGGGGTGCTCCCAAGGAATCCCACTCTCAGCATTTTTGGAGGGCAAAGTCACAGTCCAACATTCTCCTTGGCTCTGGAACAGGGTGCAGTGGACCTGACCTTCTTATTCTACTTCCCCAGGCTGATGTTTGAATCATTTAGTATTTGATGTGTACCCAAGAGGCAATGAGGTGGCAGAGTAGAGTACTGGACTTGGAAATCAGGAAAAGTCCCAAGGATTTAAACCCTGCCTCATACATACTAGCTATGGGATCCTGGACAAGCAATTTAACCTCCCTCAACTTTGGTTTTCTCGTCTATAAAATGGGGATAATAATAGCGTCCATCTCAAAGGACCAAATGAGCCATAGACATCATTTTATAAATCTTACAATGCTACACAAATTTTAGCTATCATTTATGCTTATTACTGAATTGGGGGCCAAAGGGCCTGATTTAATACCTGGTTCTGCTGCTTACTACCAGTGTGACTTTGAGTGAGTAATTTCCCCTCTGTGTGTCAGGTTTCTCATCTGTAAAAAGAGTGGGTCTCCTTCTTTGATCCTGTGGAAGAGGTTGCTCAGAACCATCTGGGGAAGTCAATCTGGGTTTAAAGAAATGAGTGGATGATCTGTACATGGGAAAATCCAAAAGTGACTATCCTTCACTTTCCCCTCTTTCTCCTCTTCCAGACACCTGAAAAAGAGGGTGTGTGGGTGGGGGTTAGGGGGGAGGACAATGCAAGGTAAGCTGTGGATAACTGAAAAATGACTGTATTGTGTGCCAGCCCTGGAGGTAAGAGCTGGGAGGAGCGTGAGTTCTTGGAATATGATCACTGTGGCGCTGGCTTCGTGCACACGTCATACTCACATAGTTTAAGAATGTGGCCACACGATTCCCCGTCCCTAAATGCTTGAAAAGATCTGGCTCACCTTTCTATAAAAATTAAGTAAGAATGAAGAGGAGGGCCAAGGCCCAGTACTTACATAGTTTAGAAATGTCGCTAACCTATTCCCCTCCGTTTTCAGGCCGCTGTCAAAAGGCCGCTGTAACAGACAACAACTTCCACCTGAGTGAATGATCAGTCCTGCCCATTACACAAGGGGAAGGGGGGACAGGGAGTGGGGACAACAAGGTGTCAGGGAGACCTCTAGAGCCAACAACCTGCTGTGCCCAGTGGGCATGGAGGTCCCAGATCTAACTGGCATGGGCATGCCCTAAAGCCAGGGGCCAAGCATTGCTGAGGACCCAGAAGCCCAGGAAGATACAGGGACCCCACACTGCCACCCTAGGAACACAGATGGACAGGGTAGTCTACCCAAGGGAAGGACTCTGAGGTCACACAGAAGCCCAGGATGTGACCACCACGATCAGCCGTGCAGGGCAGGCCACAGCAAGAGACACCACTAGCTTTTCTAGATGGGACGGGAGGAGAGATAAGGGGAAGTACACTTGGTAAGGGTCGGGAGGCAGGGAAGAAGAAGTAGGGTATCATCTGGGAATTAACAGGGTTTCACTGAGAGAGAAAAAGAAACCTATTTGGAGGTTTATTTATGGCTGAAATTGAAATCTAGGGTCAGGAATAAGCCCTGACAAGGTGGTGATCCAATATGTGTGTGTATGCCTATCTGCATAAATATGGTTTAATATATTTATATAACTATACAATATAGAATTTATAGATATATTTTATATTTTTATTTATATTTATGTATACATTTATACATTACAAACATATTCATGTAAATGCATCATGAATGCACACATTAATATATTTTTCATATATTCATATAAATATAACATATGAATATATTATTAACATGTTTATATAAATATATACAAAATATATTTAAACATTTATATATTATTAGTATATTCATATAAATATAGCATATGGATATATACATTAATATATTGTTAGTATATACATATAAATAAAACCTATGAATATATATTTATACAAATATATAAGTTCTTTATTATATTTTTATATAAACACATTAAACCATATATGTATTTATATACACGTGAAAATATATAGATATACTTGTGTCTATGTATATATGTATGAGCATAGGGAAAGGAACAGCTAGACAGAAGCAGTGGAGAATGGGGGCATTCTCTGGTTAACATTCATGAATTAATCCCACATAGAGGTATAGGGAGGGGGCAGAGGAAGGAGGGAGAAAGGGAAGAAAGCCAAGAAAAATATATCTTCTCAGTGGGGAAGGAAATATGGAATCATATTTCTCTTATCATTAAGAGGGACTTATCCTTGAGGCTCCTGGGATGTCTGGAATCAGAAAATCTGTATTTTAATTTAGACACCCAGAGTCCCACCTCATTATGGACTCAGTTATTATATTCAGTGTAACTCAAGAGATAGTCCTGTTTTCAGGAAATTCTGGACTCTTCTCCTCTTGCTTAGCTATAATACAAAGCTCAAGTCCCTGGGAAACTAGGGGACCAAGATTCTCTCATCCCTGGGGACCCATTAGGCCAGTACAAAGTTTTGGAACTTACCCTGGAGAAGTCAAAGTGTGGCTCATACTGTCCTCCCATTCCATAATTAGAAACCTGTGGAGGAAGTAACATGGATGTGGTCAAGCAAATGAGGCCCAAATGGAGAATAGAATGAGGATTCCTTCGGGGCAGTATCTCTGTTTAGTCCTCAGTTTGGCGAAAAACAAGACTCAATTTGGTTTGGGAAATGAGAAGAGATTGACCAACAGAGGAACCAAAGGAAAACCCAAGGCCTGGCCAGGCTGAGAATGTCACTTTGGTGGCTTGATAAGGAGTTCCATCCAATATCAGAGTCCCATCCTGGCTCCTCAGTTTGAGGGTATTTAAAAGCCTTTGATGTTACACAATTTCCTAAGATACTTCATCCACCCCAATGATTTCAACCACCTCCATGAGAACCTTTCTCATTGAAAAGAGGTTGATTTCACTTGGTATATATTTTATATGTGAGTATATGTGCATGCATTATTTCCCCCATTCAAATGTAAGCTTATTGAAGGAAGGAGTTATTTTATTTTATATTTTCAGGACCTCTCACAAGGTGCCTGACACATAGCAAAAACTTAAAACATTAAAAAAAAAACAACTTAAACATTTATTGAATGAGATTCCTCAACCCTCTTTTTTTCCCCCACATCTTTTACCATCTCCAGAGAGAGAACTCTCCCCTAATTCCCTTGGAGATGCTACCCTAGACCCTACAGAGACAAATCTCTTACTCTTTCACCTCCCCTCCCCAGATGCAACCCCTACCTGTAGCAACTCAGCTGTCTTTGTGGATAATCCTGTGATGTACTGCATTCGTCTGTTCACTTGGGCAATGATCGGGTCATCATCTTCATTTAGCCATGAACTAAGCATGGGGAACAGATAGAGAAGAGGAGCATGCAGTGGGTACTAAAGGATTCATTGGAATAGCCTAGTTTGGGAAAGAAGGGGGCAGGAGGGAAGACAGCAGGTTTTAGCAGAAAATGGAAAAAGAAAGGCTTAGGACCAGAATATTGGCATTGGAGTACCAGTGAGCTCCCACAACCCCAGAATGTCAAAACCAATAGCCTCACCCCACAACTGGTATACAAAAATACTTCATATCCTATGTATAAACATACCACCACCGACAACCTAGGGTCACAGATTTTAGAGGCAGAAGGGACCTTAAAGGTGATCTCATTCAACTCTCTTATTTTACAGATGAGGAAACTGAGGCTCAGAGGTTAGGCAACTTGCCTAGGGGTTACAAAGATAGTAAGAATTCAGCTCAATTAAATTCAGCAAGGATTTATTAAGTGCCTACTATTTGAAAAGCACAAGCAGTTACAAAGTCGAAACCAAAAAATAATCTATAACTTCAAAGAATCCACTAGGGGGTATAAGATTTCAGGCCCTAAGAAACTTCCAGATAATTTGTAGAGAGAGAAAGCACTAATGACTATAACAGTTCTTTGCCTTTTTGATGTCATGGAGCTTTATGGCAGCTGGTTGCCCATGGATGGACTCAATGTTTTTAAATTCATAAAATAAAATGTATAGGATTATGAAATAAAAAATAGAAATGCAAAAGAAATCAATTATATTGGCCCATGTATGACATTTTATATTTATGAACATATGAAATAAAAATGCATATTATATGTATTACATATATATTTTTTTAAGCTCACAGATTCTAGGTTAAGAATTCCTGATCTAAAGGGATGGGGAAAGGATTCATACAAAAGACGGCATTTAGACTAAATCCTGATAAAAGCTAATTAATGTAAGAAGGGAAAGGGAGAAGAATACAATCCAGACATTCAGAACTACTATGCAAAGAGATGGAGGAAGGAGATGGGATTCTGAGTTGGAAAATGGTAAGGAAGTCAGCTTAGCTTAAGTGCTGACTATATGATGGGGAATAATGTGAAATGAGCCTTGAAAGTAGGCTACTGCCAGACTGAAAAGGGCTTAAATGCCAAGTTGAGGAAACAGAGTTGAAAACCTTCATTTTTTCCATCATACAACCTTGCCTCTTTACAATTCACTGCACAAGTACAGAAACATACACACAGACTTGACATCCCATGTGAGCCAGGTCTCACACAGAAGATTAGGCAGCAGGGGCAGAGGAAGATAAGAAAGGGATATAATTGAAAAGTGACAAGGCAAACTCTAAACCAACTACCAGGATGCCCCAGGGCCAAATCTAGAATTGAGAGCCCAAGCTCCTTACCTTTTGGAAATCCTATAGCCGACCACAGTGAGGAGGCCTGTCTTTGGGTCACGAACTGTGGCTCTTGACAGCTGTAGGGAGTAGGACCAGAGGATCAGGAGTTTTTCTTCTTTCTCTTAGTCACCAGCCCCCTCCCACATTTGGGTTGCACTATAATACAACAAAGCTAAGGTTACTAATCTTCTGCTCCATGTGGCTGATTTACACAGTAAAGTAAGTAAAGAAGTTCCAGTCTCAAAGCACCCTAATTAGTCAATCAAAATCATTTATTAAACATCTTCTATGTGTCAGGCACTCTGCTGGTATACAGTGTTATATATTTTCATAAAAATATAAAAGTAATAAAGTCCCTCCCTTCATGGGATGCATGTCTATAGATAAGCAAATATAAATTATATGCAAAATAAACATGTTTATTTTGGAGGGTGGGAACAGACACTTAACACCTAGGATAACTGGGAAAGGCCTCTTAAAAGGGTTGGCACTTAAAGCTGAAGCTGGGAGGGAAACAGGTATCCCAAGAGGTTGGTAGTGTGGAGAGTGAGCATTCTCAGCATTCAAAGGCCATGGAGGCAGAAAATGGCACCTCAAGTTCAGAGAACAGCAAGAAGGCTTACAGAACCCAAACCTGACTTGGAGAAGGAGCCAGGAGACACACCACACTTCCAAGCCAAGGGCACACACAATACCACCACACACCAAGGGGGACCAGAGGCAGAGACAGAAGACAGAATTAAGAAGTCTTCTTCCCCTCAACCACAAAAAAGATGCACCAGCCTATTTTCATAACAGAGTTCTTAGGTGTATTCCTAATTACAGGGGAAGAGAATGAGTGAATGAATGAATGAAAGAAAAAGTATTTATTCCCCAAGGGATTCATGATTTTAAAAAACAATGACTCTATCCACAGCTAAAGAAGGAACTGTTAGAATCTGATTGCAGATCAAAGCATGCTACCCTTCACTTTATTTCCTTCATGAGTTTTTTATTGTAGATGAAATATGTAGTCATGACACTGGAAAAATGAAAGATGCATTGCATGAAAACACTGATATAACTTATATCAGACTATTTACTGCCTCAGGGAGGCAGGGGGAAGGATGCCTCCCTGAGGCAGTAAATAGAATACGAATCACAAAATGACAGAAAACAATTGTCCAAAATTGTGTTTACATATAATTGAAAAAATCAATTTAAAAAAGCATTTAAGTGCTCAATATGTGCCAGGAACTGTGCTAAGTGCTGGGAATTCAAAAATAAAAATAAAAGAAAGGCCCTGCCCTCCTTACATTCTAAATGATGGAATCTTTTCTTATCTGGAAAGGATGTCCATCATTACATCCTACCCCCAGGTAAGGGAATAGGAGATAGAAGGTGAGGACAAGGCTAAACTCAAATGACTATAGGGAAAGTAAAAAGGGATGAGAAAACAGAAGAGTTTCATCTATACCCTTTAGGTTTGTGATCCAAAGGGGAATAGAGGACTCTTTTGAAAGCCCCATCATAGTGATGCTCAGATTCATCCTAGCTCTTGCTTGACTTTGGCATCTTCCACTAGTGGAGCTATGGAGTGGTCAAAACTGGAAAGAAGTTCCCAGGAAGAGATCAGCCCAACTACCCAAACTTGTAGCCCTCATCTGAAGCTGGCCAATACTTCCTGAAGGTATACAGAACTTCCCATAACTGACTCTTTCCTGAATACCCCAGCCTCATCCACCTGCTGACTCCGCATTACCAACCAATAAAATGTCAAAAAAAATCCAATCCTTTTTCCCTTTGCAACTGACTCTGCAAAAGGGAGGGAAGGAGTTGGCCTTCATGGCCTATTCCCTTTCTTTACACAAGTTCACCAGATGGCCACTCAGTAGGCACAACTTCACCCATAACTCCCAACCCCCATCTCCTCACACATCTACCCATTGCAAGACAGCTTTTCACATAAGTTTCTCTCCATTCCAAAAGTTACTGTCAATGGGCTCCAAACCCCTTCTCTGACTCCTAGAACTGGCTTATTTTTTCCATTTGCAAATTTTTCTCTTCTTAAATCCAAGTTAATCTATAGTCGTCATTTCACTCAAACACTGCATCTCCCCATCCCCTGATGCCAGCTGGATCCTAAAAGTCTGACAGGCAGAGGACAGGGAACAGAATGCTTTCTCCAGAATTAGGAATATGACTCATGTCCATGTAAAAAGAAATGGCTATTTGTAAGGAACAAACCTAAATTCTTTCTCAAAAACTAAACCACAGGCTTCCATGGTAGCCCAAAGGAAACAGAAAAGCTGTATATAAAAAGACTCGTCCTTAACTTCATCTAAGAATTCAAAAAGAAAGAGAAATCAAGGCTAAAACAAACAAAGAAGGATGAGGATGAATGGAAAATGATTTACCCCAAGTCTTGTATGAATCTTCTGTGGCCTAGAACCTCCAGGAATAACCAAAGAAGAAACAACTCCAACCTCAACCAGCCAGCAGATAGCAATGATAACAACAAATAGTCCCCCCATTGTATCACAGAAATAAGAAAAACAAGATATAGCTTCTCTGGTCCTATGTGTGATTTTCATGAGCTCAAATGCAGATTATGAGAAACAGATGAAGTAAACAAATGAAGTCACTTTCTAACTGTCCCTCCGTGGGTAGCACAGTTTTATCTGTCCAAGACTGATGTTGGTCATATCTGGTTTAGATACAGGCACTGTGGGCCAGCTTCTACTTCCCCAAGTATAGGGAAGGCCCCTTCAGACCATAGTGGACTCCTGATTTAGTATTAATCTGCTTAAGACAGTGGCCAAAGACATATACAGTTCTGGAGATTTTTCTTCATACTGATATATTATATTCCACTCCCTTATTGCCCTTCCTTGTATATTCTACCTGGTCACTCATGTGGGAAAGGAAAATAATGCTTCTCTTAAGTTACTAACTCTCTTCCAAGGTCCCTACCCAGCCTTGGTCCTTGTAAAATGGTGGTGCCTTGCCTGCCACCATCCTTACCTTTCTAGCCCCTTCCTGGTTCTGATCAAATATCTTTGACTTCTAGACAGGAAGACAGTGTTCTGCCCAGCCCTGCCAGGGCTATTTCTAGTGCTGGGCTGTGTTACTGATGATACTTCAAAGCCCAGCCTCCCTACCAGCTTAGTAACCAACCAGTCCCGTTTCAGAGCTGGCTAAGTATCTGTAGCCTCAGGCTTGAAAGTCAACTGCTGTGGAGTAATTGGAAGATATGTCTTGGCTCACTGAGCCAGCAATAACATTCTTAGCACTCAGGCACCGGAAGCTTGGAGAGCAGAGGACTTCCAGAGGGTAAATTACTCCCAGGCATAGCCTTTGGCATTCGTAGGAAAGCCTTGTTGTGGTAGAAGGAGCACTGGTGCTGGGGTCTGAGGTCCTAGCTTCAAGTTCCACTCTCCAATACTATCCGTGTGACCCATTCCCTGGGGCTTCTCATCAGCAAATTCTCATTATTATTATTCTGTTAGTACTAATATTAGACTTCTCATTAGTGAAAGGAAGGAGTTGGTGTACACGATCTATGAGGTCTTTCCAGTTTTAGGTTTCTGATCTCACGTAGCAGCAGCCAAAGCAGAATTCCATACCATCACCCAGCATGAAGCTGGGCACAAATGATCAAAGTCCAGGAGGTTGTTAGAGCTAGAAATGCACTGCTTGTTCCGAAAATAAAACATAATATGTGAAAAGTCAAAACATTAAGGATATCCCTCTAAAGGGTTAAAAAGAGATGATCAGGGGCAGCTAGGTGGCTTAGTGGATAGAGGGAGCCAGTTCTAGAGATGGGAGGTCCTAGGTTGAAAACGGGCCTCAGATATTTCTAAGCTGTGTGACCTTGGGAAAATCACTTGATCCCATTTGCCTAGCTTTTATCATTCTGCCCTGGAACTAATATACAGTATTGATTCTAAGACACAAGATTAAGGGTTAAAAAAAAACACAAAACAGATTAACTGCCACTAGTTTAGTCCCTGATCTAACAGGAAACCCCCCATGAGCCCAGGCTCAAAACCAAGATACCATTCTTGACATCTCATTCTCTCTCTCTCTTTCTTACCACTACCACCCTCCCCCCCTCATCAATCATGTGCCATGTCTGTTGATTATACCTTTGCAACAAACATCTCTCCTATACTCCCCCTTATCTCCTCTGCAAGGCCACCACCCTGGTGCAGGGCCTCATCACCTCTTACCTGAACAAAAGAGAGGATTTTGGGGGATCTGCCAGTTGCAAGTCTCCCCACTCCAGTCTATCCGTTACTCAACTATCAAAGTGGTCTTTCTTTGGGCCAAGTAATCTGTACTTTCCTTAAAGCACAGACCTGACCATGTCACCCACCTACTCAGTAATCTCCTATGGCTTCCCATCATCCCCAAGATCAAATACAAAATCCTCTGGTTGTTGTTCAAAGCCCTTTACAACCTCAACTCCCCACCTTTTCCAGTCTTCTTATACCTTACACCCACTCCCCTTCACTCACACACACACACAAGTATATTTCGAGCCAGTGATACTGGCCTCCTTGCTATTTCTTGAAAAGGTAACTCCACCTGTCCACTCTGAATTTTTACTGGTTATACTGCTTGCTTAGAATGCTCTCCCTTCGCATCTCTGCCTCTTCACTCCCTTCAAATTCCATTAAAATCATACCTTCTATAGGAAACCTTTCTTGGCTTCTCCTTAAAAACAAACAAACAAAAAACCATTACTTTCTGTCTTAGAATCAATACTGTATATTGGTTCCAAGGCAGAAGAGCCATAAGAACTACACAATGAGGGTTAAGTGACTTGTCCAGGGTCACATAGCTAGAAAGTATCTGAGGTCAGATTTGAATCCAGGACCTCCTGTCTCTAGGCCTGACTCTCAGTCCCACTAAGCCACACAGTGGTGTCCCCCACCCCCACTCGACTTCTCTTAATTCTAATGCCTTCCTTCTGTTGATTATTTCCAGTTTTAATCTGTATATGGCTTATTTATATAGTTGCCCGTTGTTTTTCCAATAAATTATAAGCTTGGTAGGAGCAGAGGCTATCTTTTACCTTTCTTTGTACCCCTAGCACTTAGCCCAATGTTTACTAACTAGTTATTAAGATTACAAATTCCAGTTCTATTTGTTGTGTTTCTGTTTTTTCATTGTTTTGGAAAGAGTGCCAGTCTCAGGGTCAGGAAGATTCAAATTTAAGACCTGATTCGTGATTCTGACACAGACTGGGTATATGACCTTAGGCAAGTCACTTAACCAAGGTGTGGGAGGCAGTTAGATGGCCCAATGGATAGAGCACCTATCTGGCCTGGAGTCCAGAAGGACCTGAGTTCAAATCTAGCCTGGGACACTTACTAGCTCTATGACTCAGACAAGTTATTTAATCTCTGTCTGCCTCAGTTTCCTCAACTATTAAATGGGGGTAATAATACCACCTACCTCCCAAAGCTGTGGTGAGGCTCAAATGAGATAATATTTGTAAAATTCTCAGTGCCTGGCACATAGTATATAACTATGTAGGTGTTAGCTGTTATCAGTGTTAGCTATTACTTAACTTCTCTGCGCCCCAGGCAACTTTCTAAGTTGATAAAATGCAAAATAGTTCCTTATACCAATGAAATCTCCCACAGTCCTACAGTCCCACACACAATGACTCTCAGAATATTCCCAGCAGAATCTGGAAACTTGACCTCTGTGTTGCTACACCATTACACAGCATGAAGCTGGGTATAAATAAATGACAAAACACAGGATGTTAGAGCTGGAAGAAATCTCAGAAACTCATTGCTAATTCCCAAAACAAACCTCAAGAAAGGAAAAGTGAGAGTGTGAAAGACATCCTCGGTGGGTGTTAAAAATAGACCTTTTTTGCCACCAATTTATTCCTCGACCTGAGGGGAAACACCCTATGAAACCAATCTTTTGAATTTCTCTCCATGCTTGCTTCACACAGGCCCTGGGATGGATTTCATCTGTTTGTGAGAATATAGTAGGGCACACATCCAGGTTGACCAGGGAGTGATTCTTTTAGCAGACGGGGACCTGTTTTCTGGCTAACACACAAAGAAAACTTGCTGCATGGACAATCCAAATATCCAAATATAACTCACAGCCCCAGAGACGTGAGTTCATCGCTCTCCTTTCCAGGAGCTGTTTACAAAGGTTGTGGGTTAAATGCCTTAGAAGGAGGACCAAGTGACTGGCCTTCCCACTCTCTGATTCTTGCAGGACCATCATCCATTCACAGGACTATCCCACTGGGCCCTCTTGGCACAGCACCTTGGCAATAACTATGTCTCAACACATGAATAAGTGGGATTCATGCCGAGTGTGTCTGTTACAAAACACTTTCCCAAAGCTCAGGTTGGGACCCATGAGTCCAATTTTCCAGATCAAATAGAAGGAGAATTCAGCCTACTCTGTCTCTAGTATATTGGTATATAGGCAAACAGAAACTTTTTTTTTCAATCTCTGGGTTGTTCTGGAAAGCAAGTTGTTGATTTATGGGGTAGAGGGGAATGAATCCAGTCTCTCATCCCCTGCTAAGAACTTATGTTTCATTTAAATAAATGAAATAAAATGCATATAATTACTATGCAAACTTAGCTGAAATGATATTTGATGTTTTTAATGTTTTCTCTCCTTTTTTGAATCTGTTATTTAATTAATTAAAGGAAATTCTCAGTGAAGAAACTCCATCTACTAATGTAAATCAGTGTCTTCTCCACATCTTGTAGGCCTAGAGAGCGGCCCGGGACCCTGAAAGGTTAAGTGATTTCTCTATGGTCACTCCACATGTTAGTGTCATAGGGAGGACTAAAACCATTTTTCTATTCACCATACCACAACAACTTCTTAAGTTTTTCATAAAACATTTACTTTTTAAAAATATTTTAAAGTGAATGAAATTTTAGAAAAGTTAGATTTAATAGCTATCTGAATAGGAATATAAAGGAATATACCTTCTTTTCAGCAGCACATGGTACATATACAAAGATTGACCATGTACTAGGGCTGTGTTGGCAAACCTATGGCACACATGCTTGAGGGGGCTGATCCCTTCTTCCTCTCCACTGTGTCTGAGGACATTTCTCACTTCACTTGCCCCTCTGCCCAGTAGCCCAATGGAAGTACTTCTTCCCTCCCCTATCTGGGGCAAGGGGGTGGCTCACATGCACATGAGGGTGCACTTTGGTTAATTGATCTCTAAAAGGTTCACCATCACTGTCTTAGAGCATAAAAACTTCACAACCAAATGCTGAAAAGCAAAAATAATAAATGCAACTTTTTCAGATTATAATGCAATAAAAAATTATAATCAACAAGGGTTCGAGGAGAAGCAAATAAAAATATTTTAATTTTTTTTTGTCAAGTTTCCTTAGATATTAATTTAACCTCACATGGAGGTACTTAATGGTATCATGAGGAAAAGACCTTAGGAACAAAGAGGAGGAATCAGGGAGAGCCAGAGAACTTACTTTAGGCTTGGCAATTTCCTTTATCTTCTCAATCTCCTCATCTGACAAGACATCGTAGTATCTCACAATGTGTGGGCTATCCCACTCGTCTTCCTCCTTAAAGGGTGCAATCAGCAGTTGGGGTGTCTTATTGCTATCGTGGTATCTACAGAAAAGTCTCTTCCTTCTCCGAGGTGTCTGTGGAAGGCATAGAGAAACAAGTACTATGTTGAGTGAGGTTTGGCCAGCCAACAGACTCCTCCCATGGTTGAGCCTCTGCTCTAAATGACCCTCCAACTTGTGCCAATGGAATTCAATTGTGTTAAAAGAGTTTTCTTAATCTCTTGCTCTGTCTCTTTAAGAGGCAAAGGAACAGAAAGATTTCTCAGTAAGAGCCTCTTAACTATTAGGCTTCTGTATAAGAGATCTGAAGATTCTGTTACCTAGGAGATGAAGTAGTTATATAAGGGAAAGAGCAGCTGGAAGGAGGCTTTTTGCCTCTGGAGTTTCCTAGTGAGCAGGAGCTCTGTTTGTCTTTGTCTCAGTCAGCCTGGCAGTTGGACCAACTGTCAGTTGAGATAGAGAAAATGGATTTAAGGGGGTTGGAGCTTGATTAATGCTTATTGATTAGCTTAGATAGGTAGTTAGATAGTGAATAAATTCTCAGATAGACTGTTTGGTAAGCCCAGGCCTGGCCCCAGCAGAAGAACCTGCCCTTGAAGGTAGTTAGATTAGGATTTTTTAGAAATTTTAGTTAGGATTGGGGTTTTAGGTATAGTTACAAGATATTACAGTAATATTCTCATGTTCTCTGCTCCTATTTCCTATTTAAACTTCTCCTTAAAATAAACTAAGTGTTTTGTGTTTTACCATACATTTGTCAAACTCCTACCCAAAATTTAACCTTTCATTGCTGTTAAAAAAAAAAAAAGAACTAATGGGTATTCCAGATAGAAAAACCTACAGATTTATCCCAGTCTGGCTTTTCAGAGCAGGAGATGGATCCCCAGGTCTCTCTGAAGTCTTAACAATTACCTCAATTAGCCTTGCCTGGGCAAGATATGATTATGATTTATATAAGATGTAAGTATAGTTTTTAACAGTTCACTTACTTTTAATACAAAATAATTTTCTCTCAGGACAAGCCTAGAGAATACAGAGGAATGCCTCCAAACAATTGAGAGCATAAATTTGTGGCAATCAATTTCAGACACAAGCAATTCAACAGTTTGCTGGCTATTATACAAGGGAGTTTCTTTTTCTAAATATACCATTCCAGTGATGTTACAGCCTCAGGAAGCATATTAGTCCTAGAAATGGGTCAAAGAGTTTATGTAGAGATAACTGAGAGAGTCAAACAAAGGAAAAAAACACTGGATTTGGAGTCAGAAGACCTTTGTTCGAATCCTACTTAACTCCTGTATCAATGTAAAAATATTTCTGGGCCTCAGTTTCCTTATTTATATGGTCTAAATGACTTGTTTTTGTTAAACCTTCACCTTCTGTTTTAGACTCAATATTAAGTATTGGTTCCAAGACAGAAGAATATTAAGGACTAAGCAACTGAGGTTAAGTGATTTGTCCAGGGTCACACAGCTAGGAAGTGAACCCAGGTCCTCTTGACTCCAGGCCTAGTGCTCTATCCACTGAACCACCTAGCTGCCCAACTAAATGACTTCTAATGACCCTTCTCTTTCTAAATATATGATCCTGTGAACAAAAGTAAACTCCAGTTGCATTAATTTAAGTAATGATAGACTTCCTAGCAAGAAGATTGCCACATCCAAATTTGGTGGCTGTTACATATTATATGTTTATTTGCAAGCTCATTTCATTATAAAAATAGTGATAGAAAAATGCCCAAGGGAAAAGGAATTGTCTGTACTTATCATTTATAGAAAGAAAGAAAAGGCCAGTAGTAAATGTACTCTGAGATCTCAGAATAGCAACATGTAGGTGGTATGGTAGGTTCAGTCTTAGATTATGGTACAGAGAGGGAAAAATACCAACTAGGAATAGAAAGATCTGGATTTTAGTTCTAGCTCTAGTTGTATGACCTGGGGCAAGTCCCATAATTTCTCTAGGCCTCAGACTCCTCCTCTGTAACAAAAGGGCATTTTTTCCCCCAAGGTCCCTTCCAGCTCTCAGCTCCTTTGATTCTATTGTTTGGTCTCACCAGTTTAATGCCTTCCCCTCGACAGAGGGCCTCATAGACTTCTCTTTCAGGCAGGTAGTCTGAAGGCCTCTGATAGATGACTCCCTGTGTTGCTGGTTCAGTCTCTGAAGTCTTATTTAACGTCTTTCCTAGCCTTTCTTCCTCTATTAGCTTCTCAAAGTACCGCAGATTCCCCCCAGCTCTTTCATGATTAGGGTCTAGAAAAAGGAGAGAAATTTAAGAGGACAAGGAAACCACAGATGTCTAAGATAACCATCTAGAGAAACTCCTTTGGCAGAAACTTTCCAACTTTCCAGGGCCCTGCTGTACCCAACCTAGTCTAAGACGTGACCCAAATCCTGCGGAACCAACACACAGGTATTCCACACTGGAATGGCGGCAGCTGCTCCCTGTGTCAGCACCAGAGGGGCAGACAGTTCCCTCTGCCCACAGGGCTCCTCCCCTGAAGGGCAGTGGGCAGCATTGTGATGGAAGAGTCAGCTGTTTCACTATCCAACCTCTTGACTCTTCAGCTCCCAAACCCCTCCATTAGAGAGGTTTGCATACCTTAAAGTGCTAGAAATGAGTTTTACTATTTCACCATCAGGAGTACTTCCCTCATCAGGACACAGATGGTGAAAGGAACAAAAACAAAAGAAAAACAAAGAAAAAGCCTTTGGAAGTACCCATAGAAATAGCATTATCTCTCTTGCTGTCACTCTCAGGTCTACTCAGTGGTCTCAGCTTCACTCCAATATTGCATGAGCTTCTTGGGGGCAGGAATTGCTTTATTTTTGCCCTTATACCCTCAGTGTATAGGCACAAAGCAGACATCTAATAAATTTGTGTTTAAATTGCAATTGCCCCTTGAAAAAAGGGATCTTGTCACTCACATTGTTATTCCTTATAACACATGGGACAATTTCAGTTTCTCAGTATGCCTACATTAACAATAATGTACCACATTATGTATTTTTTCTGGCTGCAAAGTAGGCAACTGAATAGCAGATATGGCTAGAATTAGGACTCAGTTTCTGACCAGGATTAAAGGAGTCAGACAGACATCAGTCTGTAGCCAAGGTCAGAAGTTAAAGTGTCACTGGAGGGCAGACCAAGCCTAGAGAAGGGAAGTTCTGGGTTCCAATCTGGCCTTGGACACTTCCTAGCTGTTAATTTTAGTCCTTCTCTTCTATCCTAGTCACTTCACCCCCACTGCCTAGCCCTTACCATTCTTCTGCCTTAGAATCAATACACAGTATTCATTCTAAGATGGAAAGTAAGGGTTAAAAAAAATGTCACTGGACTGACAAGATCATCTTATGCTGTGCTACGGGGTCAGTCTGAAATATGCATCAAAGTCTGATCTGACCCTGTGCTGTGTCTAGTTTCCACATGATGCTTTGGAGAAAAACTGTGTGGATGGCCCAGTCACTTCTCCCTCACTTCTGAGAACACACCACAGTAAATTACCAAGAGAAATCAAACGTCGGGTGAGTTCCACAGCCCTGTGAATGTCTCCAAGCTGAAAGACAGCATAGCTGAGGTAATCCAAGATTTCAACTTTAGATGTGGTAGCATCCTCACCAGCGTCGTGCTGTTTCAGCGCCTGCTGCATCCACAGGACTGTGTGGTAATAGTCCCCACCATTGTAGGCTATCTTACCCATGCCAAAAGTGTCATCTGCATTCAATGTGGTCCGGTATTTGGTACCTGGAGGGCAAGAAGAGCAGTGAGCGCCAGAGCACAGAGGGAAGGTACCATTCCCAAAACTCAGGAGTCAATATACCAAGAGTGGTTCTAAGACAAAAGAGACTACCTCCTTCTAGGCACTGCAGAGAGACCCTGAAGCTCTATCAGTTAATGGGGTGCTCCCTGGGGCAAGAGAAAAGGTAGTGAACCAAGAGTCAGAAGCTGCCTTTTTAAAATTTAAAATTTATTTATTACATTAAAATACCTAGTTAACTCCTTTCTTCCCCATCCCCATTAGAAAAGGCATCATTTGACCAATATATATAAAATTATGTCTTGCTTCATTTCTACTTATCAGTTCTTTCTGTGGCATTAGACACACACAAAGTCATTCTTCAAACAATATTTCTGTTGCTGTATATAATGTTCTCTTGGTTCTGCTAGTTTCACTCTTCATAATTTTATGTAGGTTTTTCCATTTTTTTAAAATTAGCCTGTTCATCATTTCTAATAGCACAGTAGTATTCCAACACATGCCATAACTTGTTTAGTCATTCCCCATCTGCAGGGCATCCTTTCAATTTTCATTCTTTGCCACCACAAAGAGAAATGCTATAAATATTTTAGAATATAGAAGTTCTTTTCCTTTTACCCTGGTCACTTTAGGAAATAAATCTAATAGTGGTATTATTAGATCAAAAGGTATATATAGTTTATAACTCTTTGAGCATAATTCCAGATTGTTCACCGAAATGGTTGGATCAGTTCATAGTTCCATCAACAGTGTATTAATGTTTCCATTTTTTAAAAATATGAAGTTTTTGGATAAAGATATCAAAGCTATATATAACTATATGAAAAAATGCTCTGAATAATTATTGATTAGAGAAAAACTATTTTTCAAAGAAATGCTGAACACAGGAAATTCAGAACCATTACCTGGAAGATCCCCCTTGGAAATAGTGTCAGGATCCAGTTTATATGTGTCTTGAAGGCGCATTAATGCTATGGCTGCCCCTGTTTCATCCTCTTCTGTGGGGAATAACTGGCGCTGTATGGTGAAATTGGCAATAAAATCTTCCCATATAGTGAGAGAAGAAGAGAGAAAGATAACAAATCAGTGATTAATTATTGCACATTTACTGGATATGTCTGAGACAATCAAAAATGGTGGCCTTTACCTATGTGAAACGTCCCTCTCAAATCAATTTCTATGTCTTCTGGGAAACATTTTTTGATCAACCCATAGTGCTCTCCCCCTCTTATGAAATTTTAAAACATTTTTTGATCTTATAGCTCATTTACTCCTTAGAATATACTGCTTTAGCAGAACTAGATATATAGATTTGTTAGACATTTTCATGGAAGTGATAAGTAAAACTGTATGATTGGATAAGGTCACTAAATAAAAGTGGAGAAAAAGAGAAAAAGGCTAAGGACCTTAAGGTTTGAGAAACAAGATTATGAAGAAAGTAGAAAAAAAAAAGAGACAATGAGAAGTAGGAGGACGGGACTTCTCTTGCAAGCTGGCATCATGAGTGATTGGTTCTGAGGAAATCAAACTATTCACAAACTCTTTAAAGAACAAAAGAAACCCCAGAAAAAAGGAAAACTACAAAGTCCATATGACATATTAAAAATCTATCAAAATAAAAAGCAAAGTGAAAAAAGTTCTGATATAATTTTTAAAAACTCTACAAAGTAGCCAAAATAGTGATACATTATTAATACAAATATAAATATTGATTTAAATTTATTGATATAAATAGTGATTTATTGAAAAATAAAGGATACAAGATATCCCAGGTGATATTCTCAAATTGAATAAATGACATTAAAGAATTTAAGCAATATTTAACACTTATAAAAGTCAAGAGAACAAAGAAAGCAATTTGTAGAAATTTTCAAATTCAGGAACAACTAAAACTAGCATTAAAAGATGCTTTTAAAAAATATATCAGGAGAAAATAGTGAGGGAAAAAAATGCAACCAGAGAGAATTTATTTGACATCCTGAAAGGAAAACAACTGAAATAACTAACAGACTTAGATATGAAATAAAGAATAGAAGACTATGTAGGCCAAGTAGAAAAACAAGCCAAGAAAAGATTATGGAAAAGAACAGAAAACATGTTGATTCAAGTGACAAATTTGGCCAAGACATAGAGACCAGAGGAACAATCCAAGAATTTAGATAAACAAAAGAATACAATTATATTTGAGAAATTCAAGAAAACCCTACAGATTTAACAGAAACAAGTTATAGTATAGAAAGAGAGAGAATTCGCTAGATCCTGACCTGGACAAATTTAAGATTTAATTCTTCTAATGTTATAGTTAAATTCCAATGTTACAATGACCAAAAAAAAACAAAAAAAAAAAAACCAGAAGCCTAAAAGAAGACATAAAAAAAGGCATACCAAGTAATATGATTACAATGGATTTCTCAAGAAAGTCGCGGCACTATCAAGAAATTAGAATATGACATTTACAAAATGAAGACTCAACAGTCATGGACCCCAAATTATTTCTAAAGCAAAATTTGGTATATTAGATAGGGCAATATATGAGAAGGCTCGGAACTTAAAACATTTTATACAGATATATACATTCCAAGGAATTCTTTGAATAAAAACCAAGACTTAAATCCAAAATATATAAGAATTTTAAATAATTCATACTTCTCAAATTAAGAGAACTATTCGATAATGTGGAAACCTTCAGAATATTGTACTACTTAGTCCACTCAATGTTTCAGAAAGGAAAAAGAGGGGAAAGGTGATGTATGTATGAAGGCAAGTAATCTCAAACTGATTTACTTGTCTTTGATAAGGGGGAAAGCCAGAGAAAAGGAAATCTATCATAGTTAAAAGTATGTGAAAAAGAAATTTTGTGTAAAATAGCGTTTATAGTTTTGGTTTAATAACACTAAGAAAAGAGATTATATGCACTCAAATAAATTGAATAATATTTGAGTCAAAAGTAAAGGACAAATCTAACAATTGTAGCAAAAAACATCATAAGTATTTACTTTCTACTAAAAAGAAACTGGTTGTAGAATATATTAAGTGGACTCTTACAATGTGCTATTTAATATTTTAAACATAAATCCAGGAAGATTTATACTCAAAGAATAGTCTAAAAATTGCCATGCTATTGCTAAAACATGGAAAACACAAGTGGGAATAATGATACTAGAAAGAACAGAAATCAAACCACAAAGCATTAGGAGAATAATCAAGAAATATTATGCAAAAAATAAAAACAAGCAAAAAAGATATTCCATTAAAAATAAAAATATTCATTTTCAATATTTATGAAACTAAATTCCACATCTAAATTTATAAAAAAAAAGACTGACTTTGAATAAGGGGGGAAATCAACATATTTCTACCATGTCACAAAAGCTTTAGTGGTTCCTTATTGCCTCTAAGACAAAATACTAGAGAGGTAGTAAAGCTCAGTAGGTAAAAAGCACCAGTCTCAAAGCCAGGAAGAACGTTCAAGTCCTTTTCAACACTGATCCTGGGACCCAAGTAAACTACTTTTACTCTCAGATTTGCTTGAATCTCTGAAAGGTCAAGTTACAAAGAAGGTGCTGATCTTCATCGGTAGATGGAGTTTCCTTATCTTAGAGTTCCCAGTAAACATGAAATCACAAGTCAAGTCCCCATTCCAGTTAATTTTTGGCATCTAAGCTGCTTTGTCCTTCACAATGTGGCTCTAACCAACTTGTTTAGATTTCCATCCCATTACGCCCGTCATGCACTCTTTGTTCAAGCCAAATTGGCCAAATTGCCATTCTCCATCTCCTGACCCTATTTCAACTCTGTCCTGACTCCCTTACCCCCTTGCCAGAAATGTTCCACTTTCACTTCCACCTCTTGGAATTCCTAGCTTTAAAGCTCAGCTCAAATCCCAGCTCCTTTGTGAGGCCATTCCTTTACTTCACCTCCCCCAAAAGTACTTCACTTTCTGTATATATTTGTTGGGGCAGCTAGGTGGCACCTTTGAGTACCTGAGTTCAAATTTGACCTCAGATATTTACTAGCTGTATGATCCAGGGCAAGTCATTTAACCCGATTTGCCTCAGTTTCCTCATCTGTAAATTGAGCTAGAGAAGGAATTAGCAAGCCACTCTAGAATCTCTACCAAGAAAACCCCAAATAGAGTCAAGAGTATGATGCAACTGAAAAATAACTGAAATATATGTTTTGTACAACTTATCTCTGTACCTTATTCCCTACCCTGACCTCCCCCCAACACCACCATAATAGAATGTAAACTTCTTGAATGCAGGAATGGTTCAATTTTTATCTTTGTGTCTGTAGTACCTGGCATATAGTAGACATTTAACAGATGGTTGTTAAATTTAATTCAAGCAGTTTTTCAGTAAAAAGTAAGACGGATGGGATTGGAGTTGAAGCAACAATTGAGTAGAAAGGAGGCTTTTTTTTTGTTTTTAGGATAGCAGAGAAGTGAGCATGTTTGTAATCTGAGAAGGAGAGATTAAAGGTGCTAAAGTGAAAAAATGATTAATCTTAAACTAAAGAAGAGTCATTTGTTCTTCAGAGTCATTACAGAACACGAATATAACTGAAGACATCTACATTTCCCTCCCAATGAACTGTCAGTTCTCTCTGAGGGCAGGGGCTGTTCCTTTCCTGTCTTTATAAAAGTAACCATATTCTAGACATTGGACTAGGTGCTAGGAAGATGAATCCTCAATGATTGATTGAACACAGATTTTTAAGATAAGAAGAGGGATCTCATTGAATAGCCTTGAACTTTTCAGTATAGTGGGAGGCAAGGTCATCTAACAATGGGGAAATGGAGGCAGCCAGGGTAATGAAAAAAGAAGAGAAAGATTGCCATAGTTCTATGATGTGTAATAGAATCAGAGAGCGGGTAAACTGGTAACTTGAACCTGGTTAAAGTTGTGCTGTGGGACAGTGTTCTGCGTATAGTGAGTTTTGAATCAATGTCAGCTGAATTTCAATTGTGGACAAATTCAGGGTGGTTTGAGGTTAATGGCTCAAGAGAGAAGAGATATTTTACAGTGCTAAAAGTTTGAGACTGGCAGAGCAAGAGGGTAAAGGGGGAAAATAATATTTGAGGGGTTGTGAGTCTGTCACTGAAATGGCTGACCACAGAGTTAACTATTTAACTGAGATTGAATAAAAAAGTAAGAGAAAAGAGATTAGAAGTAGGGTTAATGTGGGGGGCTGAGTGGATTGAGAGTCGGGCCTAGAGATGGGAGGTCCTTGGTTCAAATCTGGCCTTAAACATTTCCTAGCTGTGTGACCCCAGGCAAGCCACTCAATCTCCATTGCCTAGCCCTTACCACTCTTCTGCCTTATAGTATTGGTTCTAAGACGGAAAGTAAGGGTTTAAAAAAAAAAAAAGTAGGGTTAATGAACGAGGAGAGTGAGGATAAGCCAAAAAAAAAAAAAAAAAAAAAAAAGCCCTCTAATATGGTAACTATTTAACCAAAAGTGGGCATGGCCTCTTCAGGCCTCAACCTCCAAAGAGGAAAGTAGGCCCAACCTGAAGGGGGTCCCTGTGCTATTCTGTTACCTTGAAAGAACACCTTGGGCTTTGGGGAGAAGCTCCCATCTTCTCCATGCTATGCCAGTGTACCTAAATCCTGAATGAACATGAAACATTGTTCTGTACCTGCAGTGATGAGGACACTCCAAGAAGGTGCCATAGTGTATAGAAAAGAGTTAGAGCCACACTGTGTAAGGTTTTCTGAGGCAAAGAGAGATCTAACTTCCCTCTGTTGCCTTCAGATGAATAGTGGTTCTGAGAGCCCAAAGGAGAAGAGGTCTCTGAAAGCACACTTTCCTAGAAACACAAAATATCAGTGGGAAAAGAAATCTTTGGGATTGTCTATGTCAAGAATGTTGCAAACCTTAAAGTGCTATGTAAATGTTAGCCTTAATTATCATTATAAATTATTTATTACTATTATTAATTATTTAATACGAGTTATTATTTATTATTATTCCAGCACTCTTTTCCACAATATCACACTGATTTTTTAACAGTATAAATGTAAAGAAAAAACAAACAAATGCATTGAATATTGTTCATTATAATGACCAATCTTGGCTCCAGGGAAGAGATGAAAAAAACGAAATTTTTTTTTTGCAATCAATTCTTTGCAAAGGCAGGGGACTATAGGGATGGAATATTGCACCCACAGACTCAGTTGTGTTTTGTTTCATTTCGTTATTCTTTTTAAAAATTTTTTAAGATTAAATGTAACTGAGAGTTCCGGGTTAAGATGGCGGCAGAGTAAGAAGCAGCTCTTAACCTCTCCTGACCGAAACACACAAAACTCCTCAAGGGGACATAAAAACAAGTCCAGACGAACGGAGGAACCCCCACAACAGGGCACAGCGTGGAAGGTACATGGAATCAAGGCATTTCCATGCTATAAAGGGGTGAAACAGCCCTCACGAAATCGCAGGCTGAGAAACCACCCCACTCCCATCCCCTCCACACACATCTATAGCTCCGAAGCCAGCTAAAAAGAAATAGAGCAAGTTTGGGGCACCCATCGAGTCAACGGCAGCTCCGGGACCTGTTCCTGAGAGCAGCAAGACTTAGGACCCCATTAAGCCAAAAAACGCAGGCAAAATCTGAGCGCGGGAGCAGGACGCAGGGCGCAGAGCACAGGCTGAGCAGAGCGCAGGCACTGCGTAGGCGTGGGTGGAGGCAGACACAGCCAGGAACTAAAGCCTAAGTGGGGAACCAGTGTGGACGGGTATACGACTGTGGAAGCAGCGCCTTGAGACTTGTAAAGAAACCTCCGGCAGAGGATCAAGCAAGGGGGCCCACCAGGGGGCTTGACCTTGGAAAAAACCAGAACTCAGACCTCAGGAGCCAATAGATCGTGGACAGACACTGAGCGCGAGGATAAATCTGAGAAGCTGCTGGGCTAACGATGGCTACTCAGTCTCAGGAAGTTCAGAAGAGAAAGAATAATAACAAGAAAAAGAAGTCTTTAACACTCGACAGCTTTTACACAGAGAAAATCCAGACAACCGAGCAAACAGAGGAGGAGAACAAACAAGCATCCGGACCCTCCTCAAATAAGGAAAACTCCTCACAAGCTATGGAAGAGTTCAAAACAGATTTTGAGGAAAATGGAAGAGATCTGGCAAGAAAATAACAGTTTAAAAGGTAGAATCTTGCAATTGGAAAGTGAGGCTCAGAAATCAAATGAACTGAGAAGCAAATTGAACACCAGAAATGACCAGATTGAAAAGGAAAACCAAAAGATTATAGCCGAAAACCAGTCCCTAAAGGCTAGAATCGAGCAATTAGAAGCTAATGATCTCTCAAGACAACAAGAACAAATAAAACAAAGTCAAAAGACTGAAAAAATAGAAGGAAATATGAAATATCTCAATGAGAGAGTGACAGACCAAGAAAACCGGTCTAGAAGAGACAA
>NC_058131.1:426896481-426918764 GCF_016433145.1 Gracilinanus agilis | reverse complement strand
CACACACACACACACACACACACACACACACACACCACACACAAACTTTAAAACACATGTGGGGTTGAAAGTTCAGCACTAGCCCTCACTAAGAAACAGGCCAGGCAGAAGATCAGAGACAGGAAATCTCCCATAGGAGTTTAGGATTCAGTTTTGTCTCCTGTCCTCCTCATAACTAACTCATAGTCAGAAACGCCAGGAAGGCAGCCTGTGAGGCGGAGGCTTTAGTGAGGCCTGGAAAAAGGCTAGCCAAAGCTCTGAGCTGTCAGTGACCTCACCAGCAGCACAGCCCCCACACAGGCATGAGCTCACCAGTGGCACAGCCGGTGGCTAGGAACAAGTACTCCTCCCCCTCATCCCTACCTCTCTCTTTGGGCTGGCTCTAGCCCTGGAATTCCTCACCAAGAAATCATCTTACCCTGCACTACAAGGGCAGAGCTGGAGGAGAGGGGAAAGTGTATACATGCTATGAGAACTGGGAAGGGTCTCAGTGATCATCTAAACCAAGCTGTCATTTTAAAGATGAAACAACTGAAGCCCAGAATTCAGAGGTGCTGCCTGTCTGTCCAGGCCTTTTTCTTTACAGTACAACTGTCTTTCTTTGCCTTAGAATGCTGGCCCTCCCTTTAGGTTTCCCAAGTGACAGGTCTGGAAAGCAGGAGAGACAGTTTTGCTCTCCTAACCTAAACTCTCTAGAGAGTAAAAACAATACTTTGGAGCCACTGCTAGTTTCCTCTACTCTTTAACTATTGCAGCACAAGATAGGATGGTACAGTGGATAGCATTCTCAGAATCAGAAAGGCCTGGCTTCAAATCCTGCCCCGAAGCTAGAAGGCTGGGTCACCTAAGCAAGTAATTTAATCTCTTGGTGCCCTAGCAGCTCTCTAAGGTCTGAGTTTGAGGAATGGCTGCACATAAGCATTGGCAGAAGTTATTTCCTCAGCAAAAAGTCCCTACTCCGATGTAATCACAGATTTAGATGACAAATTTATATATATACATATATTATTATAATACATACATATTTATTTGTTTGTTTATTTGTTGGCACATATATGCATGTGTATATGTGAATATCTATTTATATATATATATATATATGTATATGTGTATGTGTATGTGTATATATATAAAACCATGGGGCAGCTAGATGGTGCCTGAAGTCATGAATACTCCTCTTCCTGAGTTCAAATTCAGCCTCAGATCCTCCCTAGCTATGTGACTCTGCCTGTTTGCCTCCGTTTTCTCATCTATACAATGAGCTGGAGTAGGAAAAGGCAAACTACTCCAGTACCTTTACAAAGAGAACCCCAAATGGGGTCATAAAGAGTCAGACATGACTGAAAAACAACTGAATAACACAATATATAAAAATCATAGCAGCAATTTTTGACTGAAGAACAACTGAACAACAAAATACATAAAATCATAGCAGTAATTTTTGTGGTAGCAAAGAACTAGAAACAAAGTAAGTACACATCAATCAGCACATGGCTAAACTGTGATATGTACATGTAATTGAATATTATAATTCAGCAAGAAATGGCAAATATAAGGAACATGAGAAAATTTGTATGAATTGGCAAAGCATGAAATAAGCAGAAACAGAAGGACCAGAGACACAATGATTGTAACCACATAAATTAAAAGAATACTAAAAAGAAGATGAATTCTGCATAATTGGAAAACCAATCATGATTCTAGAGAACTAGTAAAGAAAATTGTCTCACTCTATAGAGACAGGGGACTATAGTCAATTAATAAATATTTAATAAATAAGCACCTAGGAATGTCCTAGGAATATTACTGAGCACCAGGAATTTCAAAAGAGGCAAAAGAGAGGAGAAGCTCACAGTCTATTGGGGGAAACAAGCCAACAAACACTTGCAAACAAGCTACGTACAGGATAAAAAGGAAATAATTAACAGAGGGAAGGTATTAATTAAAAGGGGCTGGGAAAGACTTCCTTTAAAAGATGATATCTAAAATCATTTAAAAATTTTTTTTAATTTTAAATATTTTAGTTGGGACTAAAAAGGAAACCAAAGGATGTCATTGACAGAGATGAGAAGGGAGTGCATTCCAGACATGGGGGACAGGTAGAGAAAATGTCCAGAGCCAAGAGAAGGAGTATCTTGTTTGTGGAACAGCCAGGATGGCCAGTGTCACAGGATCAAAAGGTAAGTGGAAGAGAGCAAGGAGTAAGAAGACTAGATAAGTAGAAGGCTAGCTTTTAAAGGGCTTTGAATACCAGACAGAAGATTTTGTATTTGTTCCATAATGCTAATGAAAACCCACTACAGTTTATTGATTGACCTAGTCTAATCTGCGCTTTAGGAAAATCACTGTCCCAGCTGAATGGAAGATGGATTGGAATGAGGAGAGATTTGTGGTAGGCAGCCCCCCAGCAGAATATTGCAGTAATCAAGATATAAGGTGATGAGGACTTGCACCAGGGTGGTGGCAATGTCAGAGGAGAGAAGGGGGTGCGTATGAGAGATACTGCAAAGGAAAAATTGACAGGCTTTGGTAACAGATTCAAAAAAGGGGGTGAGAGACAGTGAGAAATTGAGGACAATAACTAGGTTGTGAGTCTGAGGAACTGAGGGGATGATTTTGTCCTCAAAGGCAAAAGGGAGCCAAAGGAGGCAGGGTAGGTTAAGAGGAAAGATAATCATGTTAGTTATTGGTATGTTGTGTTTAAGATGTCTACAGGACATTCAATAGAAGGCAGTTGAGATGCAAGATTGAAGGTTAGCATAGAATTAGGCAAAACTGGCAGATTTGAGAATTGTCAATAGAGAGATGGTAAGTGCATTTTGGATGCACTATATTTGGTTGTTTTTGCTTAATTATTTTTGTTACAAGAGATAGTTTTATCCTGGGAGGCATATTCAGAAACAATTGTGATGTAAGAACAAAATGCATCAGCAATTTTTAAGAAACATATAATTGGCCAAATTTAAAATTTTTATATGCCCTTTAAACTGAAAGATGGAGAGAGCAGAGCCTAGTGAGAAAGCCCACGGCTAGGAGTAAGAAAATCCATGTTCCAAGTTTTGTTCTTCTAGCATTATCTATATTGGATGGCATAAGTCATTTAACTTTTCTATTAAAGACATATAGTAACTTTTCTATTACCTTCTTCAGAGAATATCATGAGAATACCATGAGAGCACTCTGAAAATATAATTACTAGACATGTACTAGTTAAGATTTTACATATTATATACTATGTTTGCATATTAATAAGGGTGACAATTGAGCTGTGGTTCCTCTGTTCCACAACATCTCTTTGCTGTGGTGTTTGCCTAATCTTGGAGCTACTTTGCCCAACAAGGTCATAGCAAAGGTTCTCAACCCTGATAGACTATGAACTTCCTTTAAGCAGGGACCACATCTTACTCATCTTCATATTCTCCTCACTACTGGATTGTAAACGGAATAGTTGTATAAGAGATGTTTGCTGAATAAACCAATACATGTATGCACTGGCGTGAGAGTAAAGATATAGATCCATACAATCCATCTGTATCTCTTTCTAACATACATGCACGCACACACACACACACACACACACACACACACACACACACACACACAGCTTTCTCTGCTTACCAGTGGTTGAATCCTGCAAGACCATGTTCTCCAGAGCTGGCCAATCTGTGTTTAGACGCTTCACCAGCTTGTAGGCATTTACTGGGTGAGACAAGTAGCCTTCAGGATCAGAAGCTGATTTGCTTGTCAGAATATCCATTTTTTCAGCCCAGCTAGAGGGAGAGGAAGGCACAGGAAAAGATAATTTTTCCCCCTTAAATTCAAATAGACTGTCTTTCCAGTGCTGTCCATTCCCCACCAGATTCAGATGGTCTAAGGCTCTGAAAAGTTAAGACTATCAACCAGGAATATCATATCCATGTCTAGCCATCATGTTTTAAGAAAAAAAATCAATGAGCTAGAAAATATCCAGTGGAAATAACCAAAGATGGAAAGAGGATTCAAATGTTGAAGGAACTGGGGATATTTAATTTATAAAATAGATAACTCAGAGAAGATATGATAGCTGTCTTCAGACATCTGAAAGTTTATCAATGGAAGGAGCAAATCTGTTCTACAGGACAAAGAGTTGAAATCACAGAGAGGCAGATAATGGTGTGTATACATGTGTGTCTGTTACATGTCATTTTAGGCAATGTTAATGTTCAGTCATTTTTCAGTCAGGTTCACATTTTTGTGACCCCATTTGGGGTTTTCTTGGCATTCTAGATATAGCAGAAGCTTAAAAGCCCTATGGACTATAGAAGCTGGGAAAGGTCTCTGAATAAGATGAAGCTTTAAGTTGGCTATTCAAGAAAGAATAAGATTTGGACAAGTGTAAAGGAGGAAGAAATGCATTCCAGGCTAGGAATATAGCACAGGCAAAGGATAGAATGGATCAGGAACAGGGTGGGAGAATCAGGGAGGGCTTAAAAAGTCTTCCAGGAATGACATGAAAAATAATTGATACATATTAACGCCACAAAAAGCAAAATAAAAAATAGTGAGATGAGGAGACAAGGAAAGGATCAAAGAAAATGACAGATCAACAGACCCAGAATACCCATAGACCACATAAACATATATATATGTATATATATATATATATATATATATATAGGGTTTTTTTTAGCTATCTTCGCAATACTGTTCATTTATACCAGATTCAAATAAACTTGTTTACCCACTCAGAAGAAAACTTGCTCGAAAGGGAAAAAGATACAAATTGCCAAGTGGAAGGTAATATGTGTATACACATACACACACACCTATATATATATATACATATATATATACATACATACATATATATATACACATATTACATATATTAATTATTCCAGAGTATACTATACACCCCATACATACACACATACAGACACACATACAAGAAAAACTCACACACACACACACACACACACATATATACATATATATATACATAAGTATATAAGTGTTTATATATAGTATATGTATATATGCATGTATATGTACCTTTTGGGGGGCCCATTAGATGATTTCTTTTTAATATAAATGACATTATTTCTATATTTGAGTTTTTAATTAGAAACTCAAATCAGTATCTTGGTCCCTTTTTCATTCCTTTATGCCCCAAGTTTCTTGAGTAAGAAACTCAAAGAATTTCCTACATCACAGAATAGATACAAAAGTGAGATTATGGAAGAGATTTTAAGATCTGCCTTAGTAAATAAAACCAGCTTATGCTAGATGTACCCACAGGTAACCCAAATGAGTCCTTTAACATCCCATTAAGAATCATTGCAGGGGTCAATTTTTACTGGTGGAACTCGATTTCTCTCCCAGATAGTTGGGAAGCACAAATCAAATACGTGACTTCTCTAGCATCCACCAAGGGATGGAAAGGAGTTGAGAGTTTTGATGTATCATCTCCTCATCAGCTATTCACCAATTAGAAATGTCTTGAGATGTCCAAAGGAGGAGCTGAATAATTAATTCCTAAAATTATCTATTTACAAATCTGTATAAGAGGCCTTCCTGGTCTTTGATTACTTGGTAAATTCATTGATCAATTAATGTATTGGTTAATGCTAGCCTAATCAATAAGTTGACTTTGGCACCTGGCAGCCAGGATCTCAGAATTTTTAAATATATCAGCCATATACCCCATATATACACACTCACATACATACAAAGAAAGAAAGCTCTCATTGTTTAGTCCAAATCCCTTCTTTTACAGCAACTGAGGCTCAAAAGGCTTATGGGACTTGCCAAGGGACACATAGTTCAATCCAAATTCAAATAATGATTCTGCTACCTTTTTCTGACTCTAAATTCATCACTCTTTCCACATTCTCTCTATATAATGTGTTTATTAATATATTCAATTTTATGTTGGAGGGGATGTGGCAAAATTGGGACATTAATGCATTGCTGGTAGAGCTGTGAATTGATCCAACCATTCTGGAAGGCAATTTGGAAGTATGCCCAACAGGCTTTAAAAGACTGCCTACCCTTTGATCCAGCCATACCACTGCTGGGTTTATACCCCAAAGAGATAATAAGGAAAAATACATGTACAAAAACATTTATAGCCCCATTCTTTGTGGTGGCAAAAAATTGGAAAATGAGGGGATGCTTTTCAATTGGAGAATGGTTGAACAAATCATGTTATGTTGGTGATGGAATACTATTGTGAATAATGAACTGGAGGAATTCCATGTGAACTGGAATGACCTCCAGGAATTGATGCAGAGTGAAAGGGAGCAGAACCAGGAGAATCTTATACACAGAGACAGATATATACTGTGGTAAAATCGAATGTAATGGACTTCTCTACTAGCAACAATGCAATGATCCAGGACAATTCTGAGGGACTTATGAGAAAGAATGCTAGCCACATCCAGAGAAAGAACTATGGGAGTAGAAACTCAGAAGAAAAACATATGATTGATCACATGGGTCAATGGTGATATGATTGGGGATGTAGACTCTAAATGATCACTCTATTGCAAATATTAATAAAATGGAAATAGGTCTTGATCATTGATACATGTAAAACCCAGTGGAATTGCTCGTTGGCTACGGGAGGCAGGTGAAAGGAGGGGAGGGAAAGAACATGAACCATGTAATCATGGAAAAATATCCTAAATTAAATAATTAAATAAATGAACTTAATTTAAAAATATATTCAATTTTGTTTTGGAGATAATATTTTTTCTTTCCTTACCATCTAATTGAGGTACCAATAATTTGAGGAGGGTTATTGCTTGGAGATTTACGACATTTGGCTTTTGAATTTATATTAATATTTATTTTTAAGTCTCTCTTTCCAACTTCACTGCTCCTTCCTCCCAGTGTCCCGTCAGTCCCAAAACATGTTCCATACTTTTCTATTTCCATGTCTTTGCTTTCATCATTCTCTATACTTGAAATAGCCTAAATCTCAGTTCTCACACAAAGCCTTATCTCATGCCCCAAACCAGGAAATATATTTTCTACCCTGAAATTCAGAGTCCCTCATTTATACCTTATGCTCCTGACTTCCATTTGCTGTAAGTGATGTGTGCCTTTGTTTTAACTAAACCTTGTTCCTGGCCAGGGCTCTAGCAATTGAAGCTACTTGTAGATAAATGTTTCACCAGCCAGTTCAGTGGCACTATCACCTCACCAAACTGTAAGCTCCCAATGGGGGAACTCTCATTCATCTTCCTATATTCCTAAGAACCTAGTTAGAAGAGAATAAGTGTTTTAGAAATGTTTGATAAGGGAATGTATGATTTACCTTTTAATCTTGAAGAGTCTGGCTTCTTCTGCTCTGATATATTCTTTCAGAGATTGAACCAGGTCTTTCTCTGCATAAATCAAGTCTGTCATCTGCCCTGAGGAGGATAAAAAAATAGATAACTTCAAAGCCAACTCCAGGCCAGACCCTAAGCACCTAAGTGACTAAAGGTGTTTCTAGGCACCAGAAAATGGCTAGCTTTAGCAAGGAGATGTCCGACACAGTGCCCACTGGACATTGCAAACCCACAATACTCCCAAATGGAACCCAAACCAGATTAAAATGTAATTGAGAAATGTTTAATAAACTAAAAATACAATAAAACAGATAATGGTCATTTGTAGCTTTCTAAGTCAACTTATAACCCATAGGGATCCTGTTAGCAGCCTGTTTCTACTTGAGTTTGCTACTCCTGTTGGTCAAGCACCTAAAGAGATCTTCTGATTCAGGATCTATCCATCCCTATACCCTTTAGTGATGTATGGGATATATTAAGTCTTCAAAGCTCCACCCTTTGGTGGATCCTTTTTTTGATTATCTACCAGTGAATGCGATGGGAACTTGTCTATTCTCCCAATCCAATCCAACAAAGAACCACAATTCTGGTAAAAGGAGAGGGTAGAGCCTGAGGTTAACACTTGGGATTGCTCAGTAGAGATGTACCAATTGAGGTGAAGAACTCGGCCCATGTGCAGTGTAGAAAACTAATCCAGGCCAGCAGCAAAGGGGAGACCCAGGGCTTCATGGTAACAGATGTCAGTCTGTAAAAGAGTTAAATATGACTGTTGCATTAGGACACCAGAGCAATATGGCAAGACAAGCGTGAAGAGATGCACACAGAGTCACATTCAAATAGAAAACTCATAATATCAAGAACATTTAGACCTACATGTTATTTTTTTATGTGTAGGGAGACCGAGGTTCAGAAAGAATTGGCTTTTGTTATATTAAAAACTCAGCAGAAATTTAAACAAACCCTGGCCTTCAAGTCAGGAAATCACTGGAACATACTATAAGCAAATGGTCCTCCACAAAGGATTCTTCTTTCCCTGGAAGCCTCTGCTAGACTCTCTAATCCCTATTAGGCAACAAGTGGGATAGGGGAGTGAGCTGAAAGCAGAGCCTCTTCAGAGCCTGGAAATGTTCTCTTCTTGTCATCAAGTTATGTAAAGGTATATATCTCACCAGCCAGCTCAATGGAAATGATGTTCTCTTTAGAGGAGAGGAGCTCTTTTACTTATCTCTGTGTCCCTGCTCCAGCAATAGGCAGATAGAGGGAATATATTCAGATGGTATGGTCAGATCTGCCCTTCAGTCAAGGGGAACTCAACCTTGGACAGGTCACTTCCAGTCAATCAATCAACAAGCATTTATTAAGTGCCCACTGTGTGCCAGACACCGTGCTAGAGGTTGGGGATACAAGGGCATAAAGAGTCTCTTGCCCCTAATGAGCTTGCACTCAATAAGGGGAAGCCAAATATACACATGTCAATAAGTCAATCAATTTATTTAGTTTTCTATGTACCATGCACTGTGTATACAAAGAAAGACAAAAATGGCACCTGCCCTCAAAAACCTTAAGTTCTAATAAATGAGAAAGCACGACTAAAGATATAGAAGATAAATTCAGAGTTAAAGAAAGGTACTCGAGAGGAGAAGGCATTAGCACCCGGAAGTACTAGAACCACAAATAAATATGCATACATGATAAATAAAAAGCAAATCAGAGGCATTAGTAGGTGGAAGAGAATCAGGAAAGGCCCAGGGGAGAAGGCAGTAATTAAGCTGAGCTTTGAAGGAAACTAGACATTCTAAAAGGTAGAAATGAAGAGGGAGCACATTCAGCCATAGGAGACAGCCTGTGCTATCTCTGGGCACATATATGGAGCTGGAATATCAAGTGTGAGGAAAGCAAGGACAGTTTGGCTAAATAAAATGCCCTGCTTTTCAGTTTCTCTAATGAAAAAGAACAAGTATTCCTCTGGAGTTTTCACTATGTTCTAAAAACATCTCAGATAATGTCTTTAATGCCCTTTAAATTTTTTTGCATGTTTTGATATTAAAAGAATAAACAATAATAAAGGGGATTATATATGAAACTATGAACTTCTATTACGTAGTTTGTCTTCCCCTCCCTATTGCATGCAGCTTGGTTTTTTCTTTTTTGTATATAATTCAAATTTAACATCATATTTGTAATATTGTCCTGCTTACTTATTCTATTCTTTATTTTCTTCTATTTTTTCATACATTATTCCACTTTCAGTATACAATCTCCCCTATCGGACCTCTGTACTCTCCCCTATCCCAAAATAAGACAAAGAAAAGCTCTGCTTTATGAAAAAACCAAGTATGCTACCCAAAGCAAACCCACACATGGGCTCTATTAGAAAACAGATGTCACATTTTGCACCTCAGTTTCACAATTTATCTGCTAAGAGGTGAGAAGTCTAATAAGTTTTCTAAAGTTGGAAATGGTCATTGCATCAATGATCATGTTTCAGTCATGCAAGTCCTCATAGGTTTCTCCGAATTTCTCTTTTTTACCATTTTTATGGCACAACGACATTCCATTACATTTATATCTTAAAATTTGTTCAGTCGTTCCCAAGCCATTAGACCCCCACTCTTTCCAGTTCTTTGTTAGAAGGAACAGTGTTGCTATATCACATTTTTGTTACTAGATATTCTGATTAGTAGATATCTTCAGTGGACCTGATTTACTATAGCATGGTACTTCACAGACTTTCTGTGGTGATTAATTCCTTAGGAATTTCCTCCTTGAGGGCTAGTTGAACAAGGTGATCTCACTCATGCAACTTTTCATGGCAAACATTTTCTTAGTCCTTTTCCTGTGCAAAAAGCTCAAGTCCTAAACCAAACCCAGCTGCCATCTGGGTTTTATTCCCCAACAGGCCTTTCTTCCAAATCAACACTGCTTTATATCCTCAGCAAGGGAAATGGAAAATAATCAGCAAATGCTTTTATGTGCCTCCTTGTATGTTAACACTGTGGGCAGGTCTGGAGCTGAATCTCATGGAAGAATTCAACTGAGCCAATGGATGTCCAGAGAAAATTAGCTCGAGTCTTTCAAGTGATTCATATGAGGGAAAGGGCTGCTATGTAAAGTGACTGAAAAGCTGAGGGAGAACCCCTCAGTCTAGAGAGGTAATATTTTGAGAGGTGTTGTGGTCAACATTTATCCAATCCCAAAGAGAATGGATAGAGAAGGGAAGAAATAACTGTCACCAGACTTGGGTTACAAGGATAAAGAAACTCAGTGAAATCTTCAAAAATGTTAATTTAGAAATAATCAAGTGGAATTTGATACCTGCAAAATGTAATACAGCCTAAGCCAAACATCATTAGAAAAGGTTTATATGAATTTGTGGATAGAGAAGTGGCATGGCATAGTTAAAGAGTTGGCCTCAGAGTTAGGAAAACTGAAATTCAAGGTTCACCTCTGACACATACTAGCTGTGTGACTCAAGGCAAGTCATTTAACTTCTTCAGGCAACTGTCCAAAGCTAGAAGTTGCACAATCATCACTGATCTACATCAGGAGAGGGAATTTTCTCCCACCAATTAAATCATAGATCTTGACACAATTTTGAAAAATATATAGATAGGAGTGGCTCAGTGGATAGAGAATCAGGCCTGAAGACTAAAGATCCTGGGTTTGAATCTGACCTCAGACACTTCCTAGTTGTGTGACCCTGGGAAAGTCACTTAATCCCCATTGGCTAGCCCTTACCACTCTTCTGCCTCAGGATCAATGTACATAGTATTGATTCTAAGAGGGAAGATAAGAGTTTGAAAATACAGATAGATAGATAGATAGATAGATAGATAGATAGATAGATAGATAGATAGATAGATGGATGGGTGGGTGGATGTTAATATAAGACAGCAAGCTAGCTAGTGGAGAAAAAAAATTCTGATGCCTCTTGTGTGCCTAGACCTTTACTTAGCTACACTGTGGGGGAGAGAGTAGAGAAGGTGCAGTGAACTAACTAGCTTAAAGAAAATCACAACGTAGTTGAAACAAGATTCACTTTAGAAAGGTACCATGTTATAATAGATAAAGTGCTAGTATCAGAGTTAAGCAGATCTGGACTCAAAGTGCATTTCTTCCACTTGCTAGCTGTGTCAACCTGGGCAAATCACTTTAGCTCTCTAGATTTTAATTTTTTCATTTGTGAAATAGGATTAATAATAACCATGGTAACTAGTACATAGGACTGTTTTGAGGTTTAAATGAGATAATGCATGTAAGGAACTTTTGCTAATTTATCCTGGGGGTGTCATTTTACATTTTAATCTTACTATGGAAATGAATTGAGAACATTGTTCATCTAACCAAGTAATGTCGTGATATGATGTCATGTAATCTTTCAGCATAGAGAATATTTGCAAAAGGAAAATAACACTAGGAATCTTAACCATCAAGGAAGATTTCCTGGAAAAAGTAACATTTAATTTGGATCTTATAGGATGTATAGCAATGGTCAGCAACCTTTTTGGCCGTGAGAGCCATAAACGCATGCAGAAAGAGGAGGATGGAGGTGGAAGGTGCTAGAATATGGGGCGGGGGCTGAAGGGCCCCCTGGGGCACATCCTGGGGCTCTGACCAGACTGGCCAGTTGAGAGGTGGAGCCAGATATGGCTCGTTGCCGACCCCTGATGTATAGGATGTGAAAAGGAAGAAAGGAACAGGGCAAACTTTCTAGATTAGAAAATAACAGAAGAAATGGTTGGGTTTGGAGGTGCAAAGTTAGAAGATTACAATATATATCCAGCAAAATATGACACAAGGTCCAGAGCAATGATGCAAAGGAAATCCAGACAAAACACTCTAGGAACATTTGAGGACAGAGAAAATACAAATCCAGCCTCAGACACTTCCCAGCTGTGTGACCGTGGGCAAGTCACTTGACCCCCATTGCCCACCCTTACCACTCTTCCACCTAGGAGCCAATACACAGAAGTTAAGGGTTTAAAAACAAAAAAGAAAGGCTATACAGAGGAGTGGGCATCTGAACTGAGACTTAAAGGAAGATACATATTCTAAAAGGGAATAGTTGGGAAAAGGTGTGTTCCAAGCATGGAAAATGACCTATGCAGATTTGTAGAGGCAGAAGAGGGCAGCACAAGATCAAGGAATAGCTAGTTAAAATCTATTTGGCACAGAGTAGGGGAAGTAGGGTAGGGTGGTGAATTAGAGTCAGATTTTCAAGGGACTTGAATGCCATTTAAAAGAATTTGTATTTTCTCAACAAGGTAATGAGAAGCCACTGAAGGTTTTTTTGAGCAGGGGAGCTATGGGATAAGACTTGTGCATTAAAAACTAAAGGTAATAAGGGTAATAACTACCTAAGGTGGTTAGCAGTGTAAAGTTGAAGTGAATTAGATAATAAAGATAGAATCAAATGGATTTGGTAACAAATTGATTGGGAATGGAGTCGGGAGGGTGAAAAGCAAGAGTCAAGGTGGCTCAGGTTTAGAGCTTAGGTGGCTGGGAAAAAGGGCAAGCTGAGGGAGATCATGAGTTCAGATTTAGACAGAGTAAGTTAGAGGAATTAGCAGGACATTTAAATGGAGATGTCCAGCAAGCAGTTAGAAATGTGGGACTAGAAGTCGAGTGAGATCAGAATTGAAAAATAGATATGGAGTCATCTGAATAGAGGTGGTAGTTTAAAGTGGTGGGATGTTGCTAAGGGAAAGAGCAGAGAAAAAGAAGAAGGATATCCACATTAAGGGGCCAGAGACAGGAGGACAAGGAGGTAATGAAGGAGTCAAGTAATTAGAGAGACAGGAGAACTAAAGGAATGTGGTTTACAAAGAAAGAAGAGATAACAAGGAGAGTATGGTGAAAGATGTTGACTACCACAGAAAGATCAAAGTAAGTTAGATGAGGACCAAAATCTAGATTTGGGAAATTAGGAGATCCCTGGTTACTTTGGAGAGAGTAGCTTCATTAGACTATAGAGACAGAAGCATCTACCTTCAGCAATGGAGTGTGCTACCTTGTTAGAGCTGACTCTACTGTTGTGTCTTGGTTTTAGTGCCAGAGGCCATACACATTACATCTGGGGTGGTCAAACACACCACTTTAAAAATACAAGATGGAGTCACAGAATCCAAGAATTTGAGAGTTGGAAGGAACATCAGAGGCTATTAAATTCATACCTGAAAAGAATCCTTGCTATACCTGAAAAGTAGTTATCTAGCCTCTGTTTGGAGACCTTGAAGAAAGGGAATCTGCAAAAAGCAAAGCAATCCATCTCACTTTTGGGCAGCTCTTATCACTAGGAAATTTTCCCAACATCAAATCTAAATATGTTTCTCCACAAATTCACTAATTATTCCTAACTGTGTTCTTTCTGAGATTGAGTGGAAAAAATTTACTCCCTCTTACTACATGATAATCCTTCAAAGACCTCATTCTCCCCTTCTCTCTCCTCCTCTACCAGCCCATCTTCTCTTCTTCAGGCTAAGCGCTTCTAGGTGTTTTGAACAGTCCTCATACAACACAGACTCATAGCTCTTCCCTGTCCTGGCTGCTATTCTCTGGATGCTCTCCAGCTTATCAATAATTTTTTTAACTTGGGGCTTCCAGTGTCTCAGCTCACACTATAAAAGGCTTTATCTGATAGGATAGTAACCAAACATAGCCAGAGTATAGAAGATATCTGGAGGAAGGGATGAGAGGGGTGCTACATATATATACCACAATTCCATCCTCAGAGAGCTGCTATAAAACACAAATGGCATCTGTGAAAGAAAGAGATTACCCACATAGCTGCAACCTTCAATATGTGCTGAAGCCTTATAGGAGCCAGTTTTCTCTGCTGCTAAAACAATATTCCCAAAGGCAAGGTTTCTCATATCTACTGGCAAGAGCAATCAAGTACCTGTTCCTAAATACCCTAGGTGCAGCTATCTGAGCCATATATACTTGCTTCCCTGGTTTCCTTTGATCTGCCAGGTTCCTGTAGTAATCCAGAGTATTAAAAGTCCATACCACTCAGCCAAAGCACAGAGGGGTGGATGTTCTAAGATGGCACTTAGGAGGCAGAGAAATCAATCAAGAAGATATTACCACAGTTTGGGTAAATGGTGATGAGAGACTAAACATGGCCCTTTGCTGACATCGTTTTTCTTTTAAAAGAGGAGCCAGAGTCTCACTGGCGCCTGCCCATAGTCACAACAATATACATTAAGTTTCTAATTATCATCCCACTCCTACCTCAAAGATGTTCTGTGAGCAGACTCTGGGTATGTCTGCCAGATGTTTCCCAGATGCATGCAACTTTTCATGGCCACACCCTTCAAAATTGTACACTTGCCACCAGCCCTCCCCATATGAGGAAGTCTTGATTTGTATACCAATCAATCCCTGTGTATCAATAATATGGAAAACATCCATTTTACAGAAGAAATGCTCAGCACTCATCCAAAGTCACAAGCATATTTTATTTTCTTCCTGGCATTCATCCTCCAAGACATATAGATGTGTATGTGATCATGGACACACACTGATTTCTGCCTCTTGCTTGCCTCCTGCTAAATGTGTCTCAGAGAGTCTTGAAACAGAAACAGAGGCAATCATGCATTGGATGTGCCAATCAGGAGGTTATGGAGCCAGAACAGACTTCCAAAATTACTAGGAAAAAAACCTTTTCTCTGGACCAATTAGAATCAAAATGCAGGATCATCTCTGATCATGGGTCCCTAAGATCTGACTACAGAAGGACCAGAACCAAATCCATCCATTATTCCACTGTATTCTTAAACCTACAATGCAGGAGATGTGGTGGGGATTTTATAGAGAATAGTCTCAGAGAGGGAAGTGACTTGTCCAAGATCATATAATGAATTAGCAGGAGAACTGGGACTAGGAATCAAATCTCATGACTTCCAATTCAAGGCTTCGTCCATTGAACCATCCTTCTATCATATCTAAACCATTCATGTGTTCTCCTCCTAGGAGGCAACAAGCAGCCTCCCTCAGTGCTCCAAATCCTGTTCCACACGAGAACACTAAAAATGTACAATTCTGAAGACTAGAAGCATTGATCTCACAATAGGCTTCTCCATGCCAGAGTACATATCTAGTAGGTAAGGTCAGTATTAACAAGTCTGCTCTAAATGAGGAAAGTGGCAGATTCTCAGCTCAGGTCAACCCCATGAACAGCCTTGCACCAATCCTATCTGTTACATGAAACATAAAGATCTGAGGTCCTTATCGCATAGATGCAGGAACTCATTAGGAGGGGTCTGAGTACTTTTGGTAATTACTTAAGACAGACTGATACAGTGGAAAGAGTATGAGCCTTGGAGTCAGAGGATCTGGATTCAAATCCCACATCTGATGATTACTTTGTGATCTTGTAATATCACAACCTCAGTTTCCACATCTTAAAAATTAAGGGGGCTGACCTAGAAAGTTTCTGAGATTCAATCCATGATTCCTTCTCTTTCTGATTAATCAGTGTACATTTGTATAAGATATCAGACTCCATAACTAAAGCATCTGCATTTAAACCTACAGTGAGAATATAGTGCTCTAATCCTCCTCACTGCTCCTGTCTACTCTCCAGCCTCCTAGCCACTGGAAATAATGACCTGCATTTCTGTCCACTTTTTGGATATCTATCCCTAATCTCCTATCCACTTTCGGAGTTCTCTGAACTTTTGTCTTTTCTCACACCATGCATCATCTTGGCTGATTTCTTCTTAAAATCGCATTTCAGGTAGTTCCCTTGAACCACCAGGACATGTTATTTTGGATACACAGAACTGAACTAAATGCAGTGGCTGCACTGCTGGCTTTTATTCAAAATAAAATAATGGGAGAAATGATAGGATCATAGACTTAGAGCTGGAAGTAAGCTCAGAGATCATCAAGTTCAACTCTCATTTTACAGAGTAACACATCTACTTAAGTACTCAATTCAGCTCTTCCTCACTCCATACTCCATAGATCTAGCCTCTGAAAGCACCAAGATTGGAGTCAGATTATGGAGGACTTTGAATTCCAGACAAAATTTAGAATTTATTTAGGAGGTAATATGGAGGCAACAAAACTATTGTTTCTATTATTTGGACTTGATGGTCTCAGAGCTTCCTTCTAGCTTTAAGTCTACAAAATGATCCTATGATTTCTTCCTTTGCTTTACATGGAATAAAAGCCAGCAGCCACAAATGTTTATTTCAAACAGTAAATACGCATTTTTGGATGTTCAGAACTCAATCTTGGGAGCAACTGGACAAAACAAAATAATTGGACTAAGGATTCAGAAAAACAAAACAGAGAACAGAACCTAAATGAAGCCAATAACCAAACCTGGACCAATAAGAAATGGAATAATATAGGCCCTTAAAATTACACCCATGTATGGATGGTATAACTTCCACTGACCATCACAGACTTAGCTGGACCACTCAGTCCTCCTGAATGCTGAAGATAGATGTCCATAAGCTTAAGGTTAATCAGAAAATAACAGCAGTAAATTATCCTCAGCTTCAAACCTTCTAATCTACAAGGGCATGCCCTTTTAGACCTCAAGAAAAGGGATCCATCTCTGGTACCATGGAACCAGATTATCTCCAGACCATTTACTCCCCAAGAATGTACTTTCTTAGCTCCCCCAAAGACTGAGCTATCTCTAAGATCAAGGCCTCAGAGAATTTCACAGAACTCAGATTGTAATTTGATTTTTAGGTGAAGAACTCCTTTTTCCATATGAGAGCACTTTAGCTATTTGAAAATAATTGCCATGTTCTCTCCCTCTAAGTCTTTTATTCTCTAAACTAAGTACTCCTTCATATTATTTCATCCATTCCTCACAAGAGATAATTTCTGGTCTCATCATCATTCTAGTAACTCTTGCCTGAACACAGTCCTCTTTGCTAAGGTCTCTCTTAAAACAAGGTACCCAGAAATAGACATTTGACTCTAGATGTGGTTGGCCAGTCACAAGAGTTCCCTTGTTGGAGAAAATTATTTTAATACTGCAGGATAAGGTGGGCTTTTTCTTACTACTATTCTACACTGCTAGACCGTAGGGATCTCTTGGTCACATAACAACTCTAGGTCTTTTTTTCACATGAACTGCTGTGTCAATTCAGATCTCTCTGTCTTTCCAAATGAATTCCAAATTGAGCCAGGAGTGATCCATGCTGTCTCTTTTTGCTGGCCAGTCCCTCCACCCCCACCCGCCACGTTGTTCCTCAAATACTATCTCCCTCCTCTCTCCCTTTTGCAGAGAGGATTTGTTTTTAAAGGAAACAAGCAACCAAACTGGGTGTGCATTATTTCTTCTAAGAAAGCAAAAGGTTCCAGACTTGCCCTGGTAATCCTGGGCAGTAAGGCTCTAAAATCTGGTTAGTCAAAAATCAAAAACCACTCAGGGCTAGCCACAAAAATTTCTAAAAGCTGAGCGTGTGGGGTTCAATTAGCCCACACATAGATGACATATCCTTATTCCTTTTCTCATGTATCTATCCTATGGCCACAGTGGCCAAGAATACAACCAGCCTATCTTCCTCTCATCAAGCATAGAGGCCCAGGGGCTAGAATATCTCAAGAAGATGAGAAAGCCAGAAATACTGTTCTCCACAGGTTTGGATGAAATAAATATTTTAGGATGTTTTTCTTTGAATCTCTTTAAAATAAACAACTTCTCTAACTCCACTGGGTCAGCTTTTAAAGCCTTTCTAGATCTGGCTCTAGCCTAACTTGCCAAGCTTACTAGTTAATTGCTCCCCTTCTTGTATTCAATATTCCAGACAAATTAGCCTAGTTGATGTTTTCTTTTCTTTCTTTTTTTTTTAAACTTTAACTTTCATCTCAGAATCAATACTGTGTATTGGATCCAAGGCAAAAGAGTGGTAAGGGCTAGGCAATGAGGGTTAAGTGACTTGCCCAAGGTCATACAGATAGGAAGTATCTGAGGTCACATTTGAACCTAGGACCTCCCGTCTCTACTGAGCTACCCAGCTGCCCTTTGATGTTTTCTATACATGATATTCTATCTCCTTCCTCTGAGTCTTTGCACTAGGCTTAGGCCTAGAACACTTCCTTGCTCGTTTCTCCCTTGTAAAGTTCCTACCTTCCCTTAAAGTTGACTTCAAGCTCCATCTCCTACATAAGGCCTTTTCTAATGCTCTTGGCTGCTAGTGCTTTCTCTCACTGAAATTACTTTGGACTCATTTGGTATACATTTTCTATTTACTTGTACACGAATGTGTTATTTTTCTCCCATAGAATATTTCCTCCTTAAGAACAGGGACTATTTTGTTTCTATGTCTACAATACTAGTATCTAGCACAGTGCCTGGCATTAGTAAGCTCTTAAAAGTTTATTGAAGGAATTATGGTACCATTTCATTCCCAAACTGACTTCCCTTGAGGATTTTAGCTAAAAGAGTTATTAGCACCTTGAATTTGGACACATTTTTTGCAAGATCTTCTCATCTGAATTATAGCATCTTATCCTTAACACCTCTATGAGGTATGTTAGGGCAGATCAAGAGCATAGATTTAGAGGTAGAAGAGACCACTCAATACAAAATTTGTTGAATACAAACCCAAGTTCACACAGAAAGTTAAATGAAAGATCTCAGTTTTTTTCCATCTAGATTTAGAAATCTTGTGCTCTTTTAATGGTACCCTTTTTACAGATGTTCTGAGTAGTGACTTGCCAGGTCATTACAATTAGCAAAGTTGGGACTAGAAGCCTGATATTCTCTCCTAGCCCAGGAATATTACCACTTCACCACTTGGTGAAGTGGATGCCAACAAGTTACTTTCCTGAGACCTTCAGAAAAAAGTTCTCTATGTAATATGCTCCTGGGAAGAGACCAGGGATCTTTTGACACAAATGGAAAGTAATAAAAATTTATCCAGCAAGGCCTAACCATTCAATACAACAGCCTACCTGCCATGACTAAAGTTTAAAAGAAAATCTATGTCTCACTCTTACCAATGGCAATTCTTCCTGAAAACTTCTTCCTAGGGAAAAGTGGTTTTCCTTCCCAAGATGCTTAGATTTAATCTTCCTTTTTAGAGTCTCACTTTTGGCCTCACTACATAACACATGCCTACATCACCACATGTCCTGCCAAACTCCAGATACACAAAATTAAATATTGACATGATCCTTGGGACCAAGGAGGACACCAGCTCCTTTGCATGTCATCAGCTGATCAGGGCAGGAGACATTACAAAATATTTTAACATGCAGGCTCTTCTCCCCATCTGAGACTGCAAAATCATGTAAACCTAGTCAGGCAGTTGCTTCTCAACAGACCCTACAGTTCCCTTTGGAAAATAAGACAGGTTCTACAGTGTCTATCTTCTTTTGTACCTTTTCAAATTCTATTCACCCTTCAAGGCCATCTTGTAATTCTACATTTTTTTAAAAATAAAATTGTCCTCAGAACCTTGACTGATATCTCCATTCTCTGAATTCTAATTACGTACTATCTCTACCATCTGTTTAGCACCTACAGAATACAACCTGGCATTCTTCTTTGGTGCCTTCACATAAGTAATCCTTCTCTTCACCATGATAGTATGAAAGCATTGTTGTCTTCTTTTATCACTCTGACATATAATAGTCATAAGAGAAAAGGAATGAAAGAATGAATGAACACACCATTGAGCGACTAACCCAAATACAAATAAAACTTTTTCCCTCTAAGAAAAATATCTGGTATCACTAACATACTAGACTAGATTCAGATGAAAAAGTAGACTACCTCTCCCCCAATTTGATTCAATGATGCTCTGCTGCTCAGCCAGCCAGTTTCTTCCCTGGGAAACAAAGTTTACCATAAGCAATACCCTTAGTCAACTGATTAAAGTAGCAGTCTTTCCCTCCTTTCAGGCTTAAATTTCCTCTGCTGAACTGTAAAGGCAGAAGGACTTTTCAGTCTAAAAAGACCAAGTCAAGAATGCAAAAGATAAATGTCTTCCTATATCACATAAAGGGCACAGAGCTGCTGACCAAATCTTGGATGTATGGACTGGAGAGAGCCCCCTGTAGATCCTGTAAAAGAGTATTTTGGCACCATTCAAAGGTTTCTTCTTTCCATTGCCACAGTAATCAATGAAAGATGGAAAAGTCTACTTAAGGTCATTAAGAAAGTACAGGATTTTAGAGATATCCAGAAGATCCCAAATCTTGCCCTATTCCAGAACATCCCCTCAGACCCTCAGAGAAGAATGGAGGGAGTTGTAGCTGACTGGCTTAAAATTGTTTCATTTTTATAAAATCCTAGACATAGCACTTAATCTCAGGCACCTGGAAGATTCTATTCCTTTCTTACACCAGGATTTTGGAGGAGTCCAAAAAGTATAAAAGCTATGATACCCAGAAAAGGCTATACTATCTTTTTCAATGTTTTCACACTCTGCCCAACATCTAAGAAACATGATATAGTGTTAGAGAGACTGGCCTTGGAATTGGAAGACCTGGGTTCAAATCCAGCCTATATCATGGGGCTATGTAACCAAGAAGTCATTTAATTTTTCAGTGCCTTCAGATGACTAAGATGGTAAAATAAGGATGAGATGCTAATCTGTATGAATAAAAGTACTTTCTGCAACAAGAATTCCCTATACTGATGAAATCACAGATCTGGACACCCTGTCCTTCCTTATTCCACCCCAAGAGGGAAAAAAAAATCTATATCTATACAGATTTAGCTCTGTGTGTTCCTCCCCTACTGCTCTGGACTCCAGCAAAGAAAGGACAAGGTGTCCAATTGAGGTAATGAGGACTTCACTCATCACTGAGCACTTTCACAAGTCCTGAGGTGGAATAGTGTTTCTGTGGGAAAGGATCTGGTGTTTAAACATACTCATTGACCATTCCTATCTGGACAACAGTTCAGTTACGTGTATAAGCAGAGCAGGGGTACAGAGGCTATTCATAAGTTATCATGGAAGGGGAACTCTGGAGAAAGTAGGGAGAGAAAACAAGCCTTCATGCATCCACTCATCTAAGAGGTAAAGGTGTCCAGTCATCTCCCTACCTCTCCCTACTCTTCAGGCAAAGTGAAACCCACAGCTGTCCAGCCATCAGATGAATAAGAAGTGAAGGTCCAATCTAGGGACAGTTGAATTCTGTGAACCTCGTCTCCCTGTCTCTCCCATAGACTAGCCCAGAAAAGCTTGATGGACACACAGAGAGAGGTACTCAATCCTGCAAGAACCAATAAATAAAATTAAAGGGAAACTGGACCTAAGGGCAGGGTGCTACGTGTGGCAAGGAAAGCCTCCCAGTCAGGACTAGTCAAGTCTGATGCAGTGCTTGGAGATCCTCAATTGGGCCTTGTGCTTGCCCACCGCCTGGTTTCGTTCATTGGGGAGGAGGGCCGAGAGCCTCAGCTATGAGATCATCTCTGGCTAGAATACGGCAGGCCCCCTGGGGGCGCCGGCATTACGGGGGTGAGGGGTCTGGGGAGAAAAAGGGCTCTGGGCTGGTATTCCACATCAGCGAAGGACCTCACTTGTCCCTCCAGAGCCCGGTCCCTGAGCGCAACTCACCTGAGCAGACGACTTCTCCTTGGCGGCAGCAGTAACAGCAGCCTGGCAGCTTCAGCCTCGCCAGACTCAGGCTCACTCTGGCTTCTTCCTCCTAGCCAGCTCCGCCTCCCGCCCAGATTGAGCAGCGGCCACGTAAAGCCCCCACCTCCCTTCTTTCCCTCCCTTCTGGGCAGACTGCCCGGCCCCGCCCGTATTCTTTGGAGCAGGGAGCAGCAAGCACGGGGCAGATCCAGTCCGTCAAAACTAAAGAGCCAAAAACCTGACGACCTCACACCAAGGAGTGCCCTAGGAGCTGCCCTGCAAGATGACATGGAAAAAGCCTCAATGTCCTCCAGGCCCTCCCCACTGTAAAAGGGGTCAATACTCTGTTCTGCTCGAGTGAGATCACTGGGGAAAAAAATAGTCCCTGGTTTCGTAGGGGGCG
>NC_058131.1:426653438-426891487 GCF_016433145.1 Gracilinanus agilis | reverse complement strand
ATATATATATATATATATATATATATATTTTTTTTTTTTTAAACCCTTGTACTTCGGTGTATTGTCTCATAGGTGGAAGATTGGTAAGGGTGGGCAATGGGGGTCAAGTGACTTGCCCAGGGTCACACAGCTGGGAAGTGGCTGAGGCCGGGTTTGAACCTAGGACCTCCTGTCTCTAAGCCTGTGATATATAATTTTAATAATTATTTTCTGACATTTCCCACAATACATTTTCTCCTTATCTCCCTCCCCTCCCCTCTCCCTAAGACAGCAGACAATATATGTGCTACTTGCAAGATGTATTTCCATGTTCCTTTGTTGTGATGCTGCAGCCAATTCCATCTCCTAAAACTGATGTGGATTTCTGACTATATTATTTTTGTTTCTTGGAAAATGGTAACACTTATTTTTTTTTCTTTAAAAGTAAATTTTTACCAACAAAAACCACATGATTATCTCAATAGATGCTGAAAAAGCATTTGACAAAATACAACATCCATTCCTATTGAAAACACTAGAAAGTATAGGACTAGAAGGACCTTTCCCAAAAATAATAAACAGTATATATCTAAAACCATCAGCAAGCATCATCTAAAATGGAGATAAATTAGAAGCCTTCCCAATAAGATCAGGAGTGAAGCAAGGATGCCTACTATCACCTCTATTATTTAACATTGTACTAGAAACACTAGCAGTAGCAATTAGAGAAGAAAAAGAAATTGAAGGTATTAAAATAGGCAATGAGACTAAGCTATCACTCTTTGCAAATGATATGATGGTCTACTTAAAAAATCCTAGAGAATCAACTAAAAAGCTAGTGGAAATAACGAGCAACTTAAGCAAAGTTACAGGATACAAAATAAACCCACATAAATCATTAGCATTTCTATATATTTCCAACACATCTCAGTAGTAAGAGTTAGAAAGAGAAACACCATTTAAAATCACCCTAGACAATATAAAATACTTAGGAATCTATCTGCCAAGACAAACACAGGAATTATATGAACACAACTACAAAACACTCTTCACACAATTAAAACTAGATCTAAACAATTGGAAAAACATTAATTGCTATGACCTAACATAATAAAAATGACAGTCTTACCTAAATTAATTTACTTATTTAGTGCCATGCCTATCAGACTACCAAGAAACTTTTTTACCTAATTAGAAATAACTATAACGAAGTTCATTTGGAAGAACAAAAGATCAAAAATATCAAGGGAAATTATGAAAAAAATGTGAAGGAAGGGGGCCTAACAGTACCAGATCTTAAACTCTACTATAAAGCAGTGGTCATCAAAACAATATGATACTGGCTAAGAGACAGAAGGGAGAATCAGTGGAATAGACTTGAGGTAAGTGACCTCAGTAAGACAATCTATGATAAAGCCAAAGAGCCCAGCTTTTGGGACAAAAATCCACCATTTGATAAAAACTGCTGGGAAAATTGGAAAACAGTATGGGAGAGAGGTTTAAATCAGTGATGGGTAAACTTTTTAAAGTTTTAAAGAGGGGGCCAAAGGAAAGGAAATGCTCATCTGTCAGTCTGTTTCTAAGGCAATTCTTTCCAAGTTTCATTGTATTGTATCCTACTCATTGTATTCGTCAGATTAGGAATAATGTCTCCAGGCCGGACAGAACATTACAGGGGGCTGCATCTGGCCCGTGGGTCATAGTTTGCCCAAACTCAGAATGTGTGAATAATATATAATATATATATTAAATATAAAGAAGGAAACTTTAAGTAAATTAGGTGAACACAGAATAGTATTCTTGTCAGATCTTTGGGAAAGGAAAGATTGTAAGAACAAGCAAGAGTTAGAAAAAAATTACAAAATGTAAAATAAATAATTTTGATTACATTAAATGAAAAAGGTTTTGTACAAACAAAATGCAACCAAAATTAGAAGGGAAGCAAAAAATTGGAAAAATCTTTATAACAAAAACCTCTGACAAAGGTCTAATTACTCAAATTTATAAGGAGCTAAATCAACTGTACCAAAAAATCAAGCTATTCCCCAATTGATAAATGGGCAAGGGACATAAATAGGCAATTTTCAGATAAAGAAATCAAAACTATCAATAAGCACATGAAAAATGTTCTAAATCTCTTATAATTAGAGAAATGCAAATCAAAACAATTCTGAGGTACCATCTCACATCTAGCAGAATGGCTAACATGACAGCAAAAGAAAGTGATAAATGTTGGAGGGGATGTGGCAAAATTGGGACATTAATACATTGCTAGTGGAGCTGTGAATTGATCCAAACTATACTCAAAGGGCATTAAAAGACTGCCCTTTGATCCAGCCATACCACTGCTGGGTTTATATCCCAAAGAAATCATAGGGAAAAAGACACAAAAATATTTATAGCTGTGCTCTTTGTGGTGGCAAAAAATTGAAAAATGAGGGATGCCATTCAATTGGGAAATAGCTAAACAAATTGTGGTGTCTGTTGGTGACGGAATTCTATTGTGCTCAAAGGAATGAATAAACTGGAGGAATTCCATGTGAACTGGAAAGACCTCCAGGAATTGATGCAGAGTGAAAGGAGTGGAACCAGGAGAACCTTATACACAGAGATGGATACACTGTGGTACAATCAAAAGTAATGGACTTCTCTACTAGCAGCAATGCAATGATCTAGGACAATTCTGAGGGACTTATGAGAAAGAATGCAATCGCATCCAGAGAAAGAACTGTGGGAGTAGAAACACAGAAGAAAAACAACTGCTTGACCACATGGGTCAATGGGGTTATGATTTGGGATGTAGACTCTAAACAACCACCCCAGTGCAAATATCAATAATATGAAAATAGGTCTTGATCAAAGACACGTGAAACCCAGTGGAATTGTTTGTTAGCTAGGGGAGGGGAAAGGAAGGAGGAGCGGGAAAGAACATGAATCATGTAACAATGGAAAATTTTTCTTAATTGGTAAAAAAATAATAAAATAAAATTAAATTAAATTGTATTGGTATTTTGTCCCAGTGTTGCTCTTCCTATCCCAAAGATCCACCCCTTATAACCAATAAAGAAGGAAACAGACTATTTTGATGTGTTGATTAGTTTTGCTGAAGTGGCATGGTCTTTAGTGGTTTACATCCATAGACTCCTACCTCTACAAAGAACAAGGAGTTTCCTTCTCATATCACTTCTTTTGGTCCACACTTAATTGTAATTTCACTTCATTACCTGTTTCTGCTGTTTCATTGTACTTGCTTTATCTCTTTATTCTATTGTGATTATTGGACAGATTATTTTCTCGGCTATATTTACTTTGTTCTCCCCCAGCCCTTTTATTAAATTCTGAACTCCACACTAAATAAACAAGCACTTCCATATATAGTAGACTGGAAAGTATTATACCTGAAACCAAGAATTTCTTGAGAAGAGCTTGCTTTTCTTTTAAAGTATATAACAAATTCAACATTTAACCTACAAATTTCCTCTGCTTTATACCATTTTTCACTTCATCTCCTTCTTAAGTTTTTTTCTAACATAAGTGATACGTGTTATCTTTCACAATGTGGAGAACATGGAAATACGTTTTGCATGATAGCACATGTATAACCTATATCATGTTGGCTGCCATTTTGGGGAGAGGGGAGGAGAGAGAGGTAGGGAGAAAACATAATTTGGGAAATGTCAGAAAACAATTATTAAAATTATATCTATAATAATCTAGAAAAACATAATACAATTTTTAAATAATGAAGTTGCTCTGCTTTATTAATTTCTCCAGTCCTTCCTTTTGTTCTCTATGCATATTTTTTAAATGCTTCAATGATTCTCTTTTTTCTTTTTTCATCTTTAAGAGAAGAACTTAGTCCTTCCCTCTCCTATTAAAAAAATAAAACAAAACACTTATTACAAATATGCATATTCAAGTAAAAAAATTTCAACATTGGCCATCTTAAAAAAAAAAGTCTTATTCTGCAGTTTAAGTACATCTCCTCACTTCTCTGTTCAGAGGCAAGAAAAATGCTTCATCCTTCATTCTCTGGACAATGCAACAAAGAACCATGAGCCTAGAGCTCTAAAGTCTTTCAACATTGTATTTACAATATTGTAGCTGTGGTTATATAAATTGTTCTTCTGTTTTACTTCTCTGACATAGTTTCTATAAGTCTTCCTATATTTCTCCAAAATCATGTCTTTTGTCATTTCTTACACTGCAGAAATGTCAAACCCAGAACCAGCACATTGCCAGTGGCAGTAAAACTGCCAGTACAGTGAACCAGATGAAATGTAATTGGGAAAAGTTTAACAAAAAATACAATGTAACATGGATAATGTTAATTTGTGATTTTCTAAATCAATATGACACCTGCAGGAATCTATTTACATTTGAGTTTGACATCACTGTCTTACCATTTATATACGATAATTTATTTAGCCATTCGTCAAAGGAAAGGTGTCCTCCCAGTTTCCAGTACTTTGTTATAAGAAAGAGAACTGCTATGAATTCCTTTTTACATATGACTGCTCATTCTCTTTCTATGATCTATTAGGGTGTAGGCCCAGTAGTAATATCTTCTGGTACCTATGACTATGTAGTAGTTAAAGAATATGTACAGATTAGTAATTTGGGGGACATAGCTCCAAATTACTTTCCAGAATGGCTGGACTAATAGTGAACTACTGAGGCTATTTTTTTTAAACCCTTAACTTCTTTGTATTGGCTCCTAGGTGGAAGAGTGGTAAGGGTGGGCAATGGGGGTCAAGTGACTTGCCCAGGTCACACAGCTGAGAAGTGTGTCTGAGGCCGGATTTGAACCTAGGACCTCCTGTCTCTAGGCCTCGCTCTCAATCCACTGAGCTACCTAGCTGCCCCCTTTATATCATTTTTGATAGTTCTAAAACTCTATCCCTGTCAAAAGCCATGAGATTTCCTTAAGAACCATTCAATTAAGAACATGGGTTGATGGCAGCTGGGTAGCTGAGGTCTCTAGGCCTGACTCTCAATCCACTGAGCTACCCAGCTGCCCCCTTGAGGCTATTTTTTTCATAGCCTGTCCAACAATTACCATATAAAGTAGAAGCTCATAGTTATTTAATTTGCATTTCTCAAATTATTGTTTTTAGCATTTTCTCATGTAGCTACTGATATAGTTGTATTTCTTCCTTTGAAAATTGCCTAAGCCTCAACCAACCCCTTCAGCAAAGTGGGAAGTTTTTAGGTGTTACACATTGCGCATGTTTTGGGAGTTTTTTCAATATGTTATTAGAGTGTGCTAGGTTTTTTCTTCTTCAGAATAGCGTTTTGTAGCATCCCATATGGGGTGTCTTTCCAGGAGAGGAAAAGATACTGGAGATAATGGAGATAATGCAATAAATAGAAGACATCAATAAAAAACTTATTTTTAAAAAGAGGGGAAATTGGCCTTTTATATTCTTTGACAATTTGTCTATTGGGGAATGACTCTTTTTCTTATAAAATGGAATTAATCCCATATAATTCATGAAGACAAGACCTTTATTTTATCTTAAGACTTTTATTTTTTATTTCACAGAAAGTCCCTCTATTTCTCTTCTAATTTTATCTGCATTGGTTTAGTTTGGACAAAAAAAAACCTTTAAATTTTTAGATTTATATATTACATACATACATTTTATATAAAATTGATTTTATCTTTTTACATTTTAGTGAAATAGGATAATTATTGGTTCTATCATCACCTTCAGTATTATCCTATCTACATCTCTTTGCTCAAGCTGTCTGTTATTCATGTTCAGAATGTTCTCTAGCCTTCTATGCCTATTAAAATCCTACTCAATTATATCTCTTCCACAAAATTACTAATATGGAAAAATGTTGTACATGGTTGCATATGTAAACTCTATATCAGAGTGCTTATCATCTCAGGGAAGGGTGAGGAGTGGAAAGGAATAATGGATGGAGGATAGGAGGGAAAGAATTTAGAACTCAAAATATTTTTTAAATGTTAAAAATATTATTTCAAAGGTACATATCTGATAAAACTTTAAAAAAAGAAAAGGGGTAAAAATCTTTCTCAATATTTAAAACCGAGATCAATTGTTACATCTCTAGTGAGGTCTTTCGTGAATTCTAATCTGTGATAAGGCTAACATGAAATCAGGTATTGCTCTAAATCCAGTAACAGTATTGTGGGCCCCAAAGAGCAGCAGATTACCAGGTTGCCTATGGAGGGGCAAAACAATCCATATCAGAAAAATGGAGCAAGATAAACACCCACATTCATAAAGCATTGTAGAGGGGATTAGTAGGTCATCACAGTATCAACCTTACAAACCAAGAAAAAGGAACATGAATAGGAAAAGTTCCAAATCTACAGAAAGTTTTATATGAGACTTCGTTTAACCACATCCTACTGCATTCAAAAATGAAGCTGGATGGCGGACAACAAATAGACCAAAAAATGAAACATATTTGTCAACACCTCTAAAACAATTTGTTTTTATTGTCTATGATAGTGGAATCACTACCATTGGACTCAAGCACCTCAATCCCCGATATTCACCCAAAAATACAAATAATACATGAGAAGAGTTGGAGGCAACTGACAGTACTGAAGGGTCTACTTTAAAATATATCTCTGGAAGGTAAAGCTTTTAGAAGTATGGGGTGGGTGGGGAAATCACAAACAATATTACTGTGCCCAAATTATGATTCAGAGAACATCTATAACTACTGACTCATCTACTCACTTTCTTAGCTTTTGCAAGAATGATTTATATACATATCTTTGAGGAAAATATGAGAAGGGGGTAGGTCTTCACAAGCAATTCACTAGAGCACACTACATCTTTGCAATTGTACAAATAAATGAAAGTCCAGGGAATATGAGATCTGGTTGTGTTTTGTGGTTTGACTATAGAAATTAAAAAGCATTTGACTTGGTAGAACAAAACAGACTTAAATCCTCTTCAACAAGGAGTCTTTCATGTATATGAAAGGATCATACATGATTCCCTGAAAAATAAAATAACAGAACTATCTCTTCAAAGCATTCACTATTGTCAACTAGTGTGTTAAAAAGAGAGAAAGAAAGAGATTCAAAGGATGAAGTTCTCCAAATATTTATTTGTAAGCTACATAGTGCTGATTGTGTCAAGCCCCAACACTTTTTAAGGCTTCTACGATGAAATCTTATTTCTTCTAAAAAGAGATCAGCCATTAAGAAAAAAGAAATCATATTTAAAATGTTTATTATCCAGATTATGCTGGATGACAATCACTGGCCATTACAACTTTGCTGCAATGAAAAAAGACATGAATTTGCATCTTAGCACTGTCATGTGTATGTCAACATGGGGAAAATCCTTCACTTTTCTAGGCCTCTGTTTGCTCCTTACTAAAATGGGGAGTTTTCTATATAGATAGTCCTCAAAGTTTTCATTATGGTATTATTGCATTTAAGACCTGAAAACAAAAGAGGTATTTATTGGTTATGAAATGGCTGAACAAACTGCATATGTGAATGTAATGGATTATTGTTGTGATAAATGAAACACCAACATGAAGGACTTGGTGAAACAGGCTAATGTGAAGCAATGTAAAGTGAAATAAAGCAGATCCAAGAAAATAATATACTTAATGATAATATCATAGACAAAAAAACATTCACAGCTAGCTAAATTCAAATTAATCTCTGTGGTCAACCTTGGTCCAAGGAGACAAGATGATGAAATGCATTTCCATTTCAGGTCAGAATCAAAACAACTATTAAACTAAAGCCAATTAGAAACATACTTATCTGCTCTCAGTAGAAAAGCTGTACAAATGAGAAATCCTGCCAACACTGATGAGGCCAATATGTCAGTTTTGCTTAACTAATTTTCTTGTTAAAAGGAAAAGTATAGCTCAGTGTTTATATGTATGGTGTGTGTGTGTGTGTGTGTGTGTGTGTGTGTGTGTGTGTGTGTGTGTGTGTGTGATATATAGAGAAATTTCTGTAACTGATCAAAACCATATAAAAACAGAAATCAAACAATCCCTGCCCTTAAGGAGCTTATGAGACATATAAAAATAAAAAGCATCAATTAAACATGTATAAATAAATGGGGAGGGGGAAGGTTTAAACTAAAAAACCCCCAAGATTCCTTCTAGCTCCAGCATTCTATGATTGTCAGTTCTCAAACTATAGGCAAGTCAAGAATTGACTAAATCTTGTTGCTAGCTCAAATTGGACATTTGGTAACAATACTTCTCCCAGAATGATTTATGAACTGCCACATGATGACAGAAGTGAGTTGGAATTAGCAGATTTGACCATCAGACTGACAAGAATCCAGATGTGGCAGACTGTAGTACACAGAATGTATTGGTGAGATATATCTTTCATGGAAAAAATAATGTCAATGGCATGATGGCAATCCTGGGATGATTTTTTAAGGACATGATTAGAACTAGGATGCCTAAGAAGTTTTAGTAAATAGTAATGATCAATGTATAAACTTAAAAAATAATTCTCTAGGCAGCTACATGGCATAATGCATAGAGTACTGATTGGGTCTGGCGTCAGGAAGAGCTGAGTTCACAGTGGGCTCCAAATACGTACAAGCTGTCTGACCCTGGGAAAATCACTTTATCTCTGTTTGCCTATTTCCTCATCTACAAAATGAGGCTAGTAATACCATCCATCCCCAGGGTTGTGGGGAAGATCGACTGAGATAATCTTTTAAAAAAAAAAGTAGCACAGTGCCTGATACATAGAAGGTGCATAGCATGTGCTTTCCCTCTCCCTCCTGCCCCATGTATGTATATATTATTTGCATACTGTTTCCTTCTCTAGAATGTGAATTCCTTGAATGCAGAGGCCACAATTTTGCCTTTCTTTGTACCTTCAGCACTTAGTCAACAAACCTTTACTTACTTACTATGTGCCAGGCATTGTGTTCTTTGTAGATGTCATTGTCATATGATTACATTTGAGACTTTACAGAATCTCCTAAATAAGATTCATAGCTACTCAAAAAGAAAAGATCAGATTAAAAATTCATTCGACAGGGGCAGCTGGGTAGCTCAGTGGAGTGAGAGTCAGGCCTAGAGACAGGAGGTCCTAGGTTCAAACCCGGCCTCAGCCACTTCCCAGCTGTGTGACCCTGGGCAAGTCACTTGACCCCCATTGCCCACCCTTACCAATCTTCCACCTATGAGACAATACACCGAAGTATAAGGGTTAAAAAAAAAATTCATTCGACAAGCATATATTTAGTGCTATTAGATGAAGATGTTGTTTGAGGTGTTGGAAATGCAAAGACTCATACAAACACACTCAGAAAAACCCTACTGTCAAGGAATTTTTCATTTTAACGGGGAGGAGCAATATTTACAATGTTAAGGGCATGGCAATTTGAAGAAAGAGCATTTAACAAGGGGAAGAAATCAGAAAAGATTTTCTGAAGAAGATGGCACCTGAGTAAAGCTTTTAAGAAAGACAATCATTCTGAGAAGCAAAAGTTAAGGGGGGAAAATTAAAAGTAAAAAAAAAGAACTTAAGGAATTATATTCCAGGCCTTGCAAATATACATAAATCAGAGATGGTATTCTGAGTGAGTTCAGGGAAGAGCAAGGAGGCATATTACATCACCAAGAAAAGCGAGAAGATAAGAAAGTCAAGTAAATGAAGAATGTGTGTGTAACTCAGATTATGATATACAGTTGGATAAGCAGCCCATTGACCTTGTCTATTAATTCATTGATCTCAGGAAAAAAAATGCAGTAGGAAGACAATAAGCTAAATTTGAAACTAAATACAAAGAAAATTGGTATATCACACTTGAGAATAACAGAGATTCAAAATCAGTTAAATGCTTGAACCCAAGGAGCAGTCAAGCAAGAGATAGTTACAGATAGGTGTCAGCCTAGAAGGAGTGCCTCAAATGAAGTGTCTCAAGCCTCTGTACCTGACTTTAATTAATGTGTTGATATTGTTAAGTTGTATCATATGCAGAAGAGGGAGAAAAGAATGGTGATGATACCAAAAGGGATGGCTTGAAAAATTGATAAAACTTAAAAGATAATTAGATTGATTAGACTTTCTGCTAGGCCCTTGAGGAAAGAACTATTACCAAGAGTGAAAGTTAGAGAAAAGCTTATTTTGCTCAATAGGTGGAATACTTCAATGGATTCCTCTTCTCTAAAAATATTTCTTCACTAATACAAATTGCAATGGCCTATACCACATTATCCTAATCTAAGAGTTCAAATTAGAATTGGAATCTATAGAATTTTTATGAAGTTTATTAGAATTACTTGAATAGGTAAAGGCAGAGAGATAGAAAGAAAAGCCTATTCTAGCTAGCCACATGGGTGGTCTCAGTCTGGACACCACAGTGGCTCCCCAAGCACAGTCCCTGGAGAAAGAGTGCAAATACTTCCTGGATCATTGCTTTTATTCCTTCTTTTTACCTCTGGATCAAGTCCCGAATCATGTCCGGATCATGTGCGTAGTCCACAGTCCCATTACCCACGCAAGGTGATGTAAGTGGGTGCCTAACCTAGGTGGCATAAGTGAAGTAGCTCTAGGAGTACAGGGACACAGGTAGGACCCCCCCATGCATGATCCTGGGAGAGGGCTCCCTTCCCACACTATGTAATTCTTACTGATGTCTTCATAAATTCTTCACAAAAGAATCAAAATTTTCATGGTATGACATTTTAAATTCAAGTCATGTATCCATTTTGAGCTTACTATGGCATATGGTATAGATGATAATCTAAATCTAATTTCTGCCAAACTACTTCTCAATTTTTCCAGCATTTCTTGTCAAATGAGAAACTCTTCATTAGGACAATTAATTAAACTCAGACTTATTTCCTTAAGAATTTACTTTATCCCAACTGTTTCTTATACCTGAAGGTTTATTCATCTCTAACTTCAAGGTTTGCACTTTAGAGGGTTTTGTGGGTTCTTCACAAACAGGATTTCTTAGTCTGGAGGAAATGATGACAACAAATTCAGATATACATACATACACAGGGAGATGGATGAAAACACTATAAATTTGAATAAGGGAATATCTTATTTAACAGGAACATGATAAATAAGAAGTAATAGGAGAATATTTTATATCATGAAGATATGCCCAAGGGAGGAAATTTAGCAACCAGAGTGGAGTAGCATAGTAGAAAGCATCTGAGTGAATGCTGAAAGAAACATAAACAGAAATTGTACTAGCATGAGTATATTTGGAGCACAGGAAAAAAAGAAAATGATTAGCTCAGGAAATAGATCCCAATACTGACCAAGGGGCAAGATATTATAGTTATGAAGGATTTCAATTATTTGGACATCTGCTAAAATTCTCTACCTGACTAGCAGAACAACTAATAAATACTTAGTTCAATTAATAATAATTTCATCCTTCAAAAAGGTAGAGAAAATAATGAATGAAACTATTTTATTTTTACAATTTATTTATTTAGAACATTTTTCCATGGTTACTTGATTCATGGTCTTTCCCACCCTTCTTTCATCCCTCCTCTCAGAGCTGACAAGCAGTTCCACTCTGGGTTATATACATGTATCATTGTTCAAAACCTATTTCCATGTTATTCATATTAGCAGTAAAGTGATCTTTTAATGCCAAAACCCCAATCATATCCCCATAGAACTATGTGATTGATCAGATGTTTTTCTTCTGCATTTCTACTCCCACAGTTCTTTCTCTGGAAGTGGATAGCATTCTTTCTCATAAGTTCCTCTGGATTGTCCTGGATCATTGCATTGCTGCTAGTAGAAAAGTCTACTACATTTAATTGTGCCATAATGTATCAGTCTCTGTGTACAATGTTCTCCTGGTTCTGCTCCTTTCTCTCTGCATCAATTCCTGGAGTTCTTTCTAGTTCACATGGAATTCCTCCAGTTCATCATTCCTTTTAGCACAGTAGTATCCTATCACCATCAGATACCACAATTTGTTCAGCCATTCCCCAACCAAAGGGCATCACCTCATTTTCCAATTTTTTGACACCATAAAGAGTGCGGCTATAAATATTTTTGTACAAGTATTTTTCCTTATTATCTCTTTAGGGTACAAATCCAGCAGTGGTATGGCTGGGTCAAAGGACAGGCAATCTTTTAAAGCCCTTTGGCTATAATTCCAAAATGCCCTCCAGAATGATTGGATTATCTGGTCCTGATTCTAACCAATAAGGGGGAATGGGCTGTAGAAGTGAAGAAAACTTCTAAGGAAACAGGTCACTTCATATTAGAATTTAAAACACAGAAGGAAGAGAAAATCAGAAAAGTATTGGCATTGTCCAGAGATTTAGAGAGAGCAATTTTTCCTTTTTTAAAATAGATTTTTACTGATATAATGAGACACTAGCCAACAAAGCTGAGTTCTGGGAGCACGTATGTTTGGCAGTTCTATTTCTAGAAATGCTGAATAATGTGTAATGAACAGGTCTGGCTTTCTACTTCCAAACACGCACAGGCATTATATAACTGTTTCCAGACTGCTTACTGCTATCTCTTTAACTGGTTTTTGAACCAGAATTGAAAATGCATATAAAATAGTCCCCAAAAGGTAACTTAATCATTATTCTTACATGGAGTAAAATACAGAGGATGAGCTATTGTGAACTGCAGGTTGGGGAAGGACCTCCTGCCCTCTTTTCCCCCAGAGCTGACATGCAAGCATGAAGCTGCAAATGTATGGCCCTGCCATTGCTAAGAGAAGGAAAGATAGTGCCAGTGGCTCATTCTCCTCGCCTGGGTCAATATGAAGTCATGAAAACATGTTTGTAATATTTCTTCTATCTCCAATTTATCTATTCTTGCCCTAGGTGAGGGAGAATTAGAGATGGAAAAGACCAGGCTGCGATACTGTGAGCACTGGAAGGTCAGGAGATTACCACAGGCCCAAGAACTAGAATCAATGGTAAATTTTGCAAATAGCCAAGTCTGGTAAGGGACCAAGAAACTAGCAAACTATTTGACTTACCAGCAGTTGCTTGATAATGCACAACAATGGCTTTTGCAAACAAGGGAGAAACTTGAAATAAATTCTTGGTAGCAAATACTATAAGTTTGAACTCACTCTTCCCAGAGATCAAGGTGGTATGGGGAGAATGTGCTTCATTATGGCAGGGTGTGTTTGTACTTTTATTCTTGCTATAGCTTCTCAGTAAATATCCCTTTTGTAAAAGTTAATTGATTTGATGATATTGAAGGAAAGTCAATGATATAAGGAAGACATTAAGTATAACTGATGATTAAGATTGAGGAGTTGAAAGCAGTAAAAAGAATTACCTCAACTTCTCCAGGGTACACCTATATGGAAAAAGCAAAATTCAACATCTTCCCTATGAAAATTAGACTAGTTTTTCCTTGAAAGGCATTGAGACAGTTCTAAGGCATTTAACCAACAATATAGGACTAGTTACTTTGTCCAATCAGCATAGTCTCTCAAATCTCTCCAAAAGAGTCATTATGCAGAAGAAATAAAGAAGCTTCAACTGTCTTTATGGGGAAGGACACAAAAAGTTATCAAGATAATAACTTAATGAAGTAACAGCAGAGAAAGCTAATTCCTAACCGTTAATATGGTAACTCAACATTCCCTCCTTCAGCAGTCTCTGGACACTGGCCAGGAGGCATTAGCTAACCCACAAGTTTCCAACAGAATACAACTCTGTCACACACATACACCTCTCCTTACTATGCTATGACAAAACAGAAGGCAGAAACTTGTTGTGTCTGGACTATAGCTTGGCAGAGCCCTATGTTACAACAAAAGCTGAGCTAGTGAACAAAAGGAACTCAGGCCAGGCATCAGTTTATGAGGTGCTCCATTAAGCCTGAGGGGAAGAAGCCAATCTACAGTTGAGACTGGCTCTGTTTTCCAAAAGTTGCTTGGGGTAGAGCACAAAGTCAATGACATGGGTTCCTCAACTTTAGAAGAGGCTGAGGATAGTTTTGAGGTCCAACTCCCCAGGGAAACTATTATCAAACATAAACAAGTCAAAAAATGATAGGAGAACATAAAAAAAAAATACTGGAATTCTCAAGGACCTCAGAAAAAAGAAAATCCCCAATTCTTTTTAGAGAAATGCCTATCTACCCACATCTTCCACATATTGTCCTTCTGAAGTTGATTCTTTTAAGACTATGTACAAAAGTACAGTACATATAGTTGTTAATTGATGGTTTTCTAAGTCAATATGTAGCCAGCAGGGATCTGAGTTATAGGCAATAGTACAATTAGATCAAGAGTTCTTAATCTTGTTTGTTTGTTTGTTTCATGGACTTCTGTGGCAGTCTAGCAAAACCTATAGAACTCCTTTAAAAAAAAAGGATTTTTAAGCATAAAATAAAATATGTAGGAAAGCACTTTTGTTGAAATTATGTAGTTATCAAAATATTAAAGGAACAAGTTTAAGAGTTCCAAATTAAGAATCTCTAAGTGGAATCAGAACTGGTTACAGAGAAAACATTAATTAACTAATGAGTAATCATTAACAGTTGAATGGCAACTTGGAAAAAGGGTTTTTAGCAGAATAGGGCATAGTTCCAAATTGCTCTCCAGAATGATGGTACCAATTTATAATTCCACAAAGGTATTTTATAGTCCAAAAAGATCACCCTATCAAATACCATACTAAATGTAATAAGATGAAGCTGAGTCTTGTAAGCACAATAGGTATCATCTGTGTGAGATGGAATTTTTTTTTAAGCCCTTACCGTCTATCTTGGAGTCAATACTGTGTATTGGCTCCAAGGCAAAAGAGTGGTAAGGGTAGGCAATGGGGGTCAAGTGACTTGCCCAGGGTCACAACAGCTGGGAAGTGTCTGAGGTCAGATTTGAACCCAGGACTTCCCATATCTAGGCCTGGCTCTCAATCCACTGAGCTACCCAGCTGTCCCCTCGAATTTTTTTTTTAAGCTAAAGTCATTTTAAGCTACACTGGTAAACTCTGACCTGGTCTGACCACATCTGTAGTTTTAGGTGTAACAGTTTAGGAGAAGCACGAATAAGCTAGAGAACAACCAGAGTTCTATAGCTAGGGTAGAGGAATATGAAGGGATGTGAGAAAATTGGGACACAAATGCATTGTTTGTGGAGTTATGAATTAGTCTGATGATTCTGGAGAGCAAGTTGGAACTATGCCAAAGGGTTACAAAATTATTCATACCCTTTGATACAGCAATATCACTAGTAGGTCTATAAGCTATAGAAATTAAAAAAAAAATAAGGTCAGGGAGAGGACCTTTTTCTACAGAAATACTTAAAACAGTTCTCTTTTGTGATGGCAAAGAATTGGAAAATAAGGGGAAGCTCATGAATTGAGAAATAGCTGAATAAGTTGTGGTATATGATTGTAATGAAATACTATAATGGTATAAGAAATGATAAGTAGGAGGATTTCAGAAAAACCTGGAAAGACTTACATGAACTGATGCAAAATGAGATTAATAGAACCAAGAGAATATTATACATAACAACAGCAATACTGTATAATGAACAATCATGAATGACTTGACTATTCTCAGCAATATAATGAGCCAAGACAATCCCAAAGGACTCATGATGAAAAATGCTATCCACTTCCAGAAAAAGAACTGATGGAGTCTGAACGCGAAGAATACTATTTTTCATTTTGCTTTTTTCATGAGGTTTTTTAATGTATCTTCTTCCTCAACATAACAAATACTTAAAAATATATTTTGTTTGATAGCATATGTAGAACCAATATCAAGCTGCTTACTGTCTCAAGAAGTGAGGGAGAAGTACGGAGGGAGAGAACACAAAAGTAAAAATGTTAGAAAACAAATGCCAAAAATTATTTTTATATGGAATTGATAAAAATAAAACATTGCTAAATTTTTTAAAAAAAGAAAATTGTGTTGAATTATATGCTAAAAAGGAAAAGCAAGCTGTATAAAAGAATTTGTTGCACAATCCTCTTTTTCTCTTCTACTTTGTATATAGAAATGTTCTTTGTAAATAGTGTTTTAAATTCCAAATAATAATAAAATTTTTGATATAAATAAATAAAAGGGAGGGGAAAAGAGGATAGTATCATACAAGGAACAATTAGAGGTACTAGAGATGTTGAACCTAGCTATTGTGCTCCAAGTTAAAGACTATAAAGAGTTGTTATGTACATGAAGACTAAAACTTACTCAGCTTACCTCCATGAGGCAAAACTAGGACCAGTTGATGGGGGGAAAAATCATTCAGTATTTTTAAGCACATACCATATGGTGTGCTTGACATGATACAAAGACAAAAGTGATATGACCCACGTCCTCAAGTTTATATTCTAACAGGGAAGATGTATATATGTGGAGAGAGAGAGAGAGAGAGAGAGAGAGAGAGAGAGAGAGAGATACAAAGTAGATAGGAGGAGATTACAGAAGGAACACACCAGCAGCACTGGAGAACTGATGCATCTTTAAAAATTTTTTAAATAATATTTTATATTTTCCTCAATTACACATAAAAACAATTACGTGTAAAAACAAATTTAACATTTGATATTTTTAATTTTGGGTTCCAAATTCTTTCCCTCCTACCTTCTATTCCTTATTTCCTCACACCCCTTCTCCCTTTCCTGAAATGACAATCTGATATAGATTTTATATATGCAGTCATGTAAACATTTTTCCACATTAATCATTTTGAGGAAGAGATATCAAACAAAAAAAAGAAAGAAGTGAAATGTACTCTTTTAATATATATTCAGATGCCCTCAATTTGTTCTCTAAAGGCAGATGGCATTTTTCATCATGAGTCTCACATTGTCTTAGATTACTTTATTGCTGAGAGTAAATAGATCATTCACAGTTCATCAAAAAATATCACCATTACTGTGTACAATGTTCTCCTGATTCTGCTCACTTCATTTTGCATCAGTTCATATAAGTCTTTCCAGGTTTTTCCAAAATCATCCTACTCATCATTTCTTATAACACAATAGTATTTCATTATAATCATATACTACAACTTATTCAGTCATTTCCCATTTGATGGGCAACTCCTCAATTTCCAATTCTTTCCTACCAGAAAGAGACCTTCAACAAATATTTTTATACAAATGAATTTCTCCACACCCCCCCACTTTTATAACAATCTCTTTGGGATACAGACCTAGTAGTGGTATTGCTGGATCAAAGAGTATGCACAGTTTTAGAACCCTTTGGGCATATGAACTGATGTATCTTAAAGAAAATTAGGGATTCCAAAGGACAGACATGAAGAAAGAATGAATTCCAGGTAAGCAAAGTACAGAAATGTAAAATGGAATATCTTTTGTGAGGAACAAACATTAAGAAGTTCAATTTGCCTGGACTACTATGTATGTGAAGGGGACTGATATGTAATAAATATTTATAACAGGTTGGATAGGTTTTTACATGTCACACAGTAGAATTTGTATTTAGAATCTCTAGATTTAGAATTTCTAGATCCTAGAAATCATAGTGACCCACCAGAATTTTTTTGAGCAGAGGATGACATGGCCAGACACATGTTTAGTAATTTCACTTTGGAAAACATTTGGGGGATAGACTAGAGAAGGAATGAGACTATTAAGTAAAAGGTTATTGAGAGAGCCAAAGGCAGCCAGAAATACAGTGTTGAATCACAAACGCAAAGAAAAGGGAGAAGGCTCCAAGAAATGTTGGGGAGACAGAATCTAGTGATAGATTTATGATCTTCAAATATGATTTGGTAGAAGTGGCCTATAAATTGGGGGATCAGGAAAGTCCTCCTGTAGGAGACAGAACTTCTTGAAGGAAGCTGGGAATCAGAAAGGAGGAGGGAATAGTACATTCTAGGGCACTTATGATAGTGCAAAAGGCACAGAGACAAGTGGAGGAGAGATGGAATGTCACATCTAGAGATTAGGTCTGTTTAGTTGAAAAATGTGCTATAAGTCTACATGTGCATGCATATCTATGTTTCTCTGTATACTAGCACAGGAATGAGTATCTGAGTGCTTTTGAGTGTGTACAGATGTTTTTATAAACTCTAAATATTGGGTCATGTAAAAATGTTTCCTTCACTACCCACCCCCTACTTTTAAAAAAGTTAAAACATAATTTAAAATTTAACCTGATACATTCCAATCAAGGATAGGGCCATCGTGAAAAGCCACTCCCTAAGGGGAGCCTCTGTGTTGGTCTTAATGGAAGTAGATCTGAGTGATGGGGGTTGGTAGAAGAATATTACAAGCACTACAGAGCAATATACACACTTCAATTAATTCATATTCATAGGTCCATAGATTTAGAGCTGGACGAGACCATAGAGAGTCTAACCAAATCATTTTACAGATGAGGACACAAAGGTCCAGAAAGATTAATTAACCTGCCTACAATCACACAGGAAGACTCTGAGGCAGGATTCAAACCCAGGTTTTTCTGACTCCAAGTCCAGGACATATCCACTATAAAATACTGCTTCATGTGTTTATCCTTTGACCTCTCTGAGTCAAAGCCTCAATTTCCTCTAAAAGAGTTGGATGAGAAAACTTACACAAACTTATGCAGCATGAAGTAAGTAGAACCAGGGAAACAATACAAGCAACAGACTAAACAGAAAGATTAAGATAAAACTGAATACTCATTAGTTATAAAGACCAAGCTAAAACACAGAGATGAAAAAAACGCTGATGGACAATGAGAATAATGAAATTATAGTCAGATAATGTTTATGCCAGTTGACTTTGCTAAACTGTCTCTTTTCCTCTCTTTTTCCACCTTTTTCCACAAGGACTGGTCTATGAGTAGGGGAGGGATAAAGGAATATATTTGGAAATGAATATGATAAAAAATAAAAGGTATCAATTAGATGATATCTTAGGTCCCTTCTAGGTTCTCAGTGGGTCATTCTATGATCCAATAAGTCTCTGGGTTGTAGAGAAGAAGGCATATGAATGATGATTCTCTTAGAGCTGCTAATGTCCTAAAGTGAAAGCTAAAACATGTCACACATGAGAATTTTCTGGCCTAATAAAATTTCGTGGAGCTTAAAAATATGCTAGTGAGCTGCCAGATTTCATGTTTTGATTGCTTCTCCAAGTGTTACATTGCCTTGTTAAGGATACTTAAATCCAACCCATGGAACTTTGCAATTGAGGAAATACATAGGCTGAGTCAGCAAAATTTTAGGAAGATCTTTGGGATCATAAAAAATGATGGAAAATCCATTAAAACAAGATTGTCTAATGGGGTACAAATAAGGGGGAAAGCTCTTCCTTTTTTTAAACCAATACTAGAGAGGATGACTCTCTAGATAAGTCTTCTAACAACACTTTAGTAAAGGACAAAGCAGTTACCACAAGAGAAACAATGAAGGGCTCTGAATTAGGGCTCTCTTTTCCCAAATAAACTATCTGAAAGCTTTTCTTCTTATTCTTCTTGGACTGCTCTAAAAACTGACTGAGGAGGAATTCAGAAAATTCTATCAGCAAAATTATTAGCAGACCTCGGGTTACAATTTGAGATAGTTCGAAACTGGTTCCTGCTGATGCAGATCTAGGAGACTAGAGGGAAGCTCATACATGAATTCTCTGGGTGCTATGTCCAGACCTCTACAAGAAAGTTCCCTCTCTTTTCTACCTGCACTCAACTATAAGGATCTCTAGCTATAAGTTGTTCCTATTTTCCTCTTTCTAATCTTTATTCTCGTTTGTATTTCCAAATAGTTCCTGTGGGAAGCCAATAAGAGAATAGATAAAAATCTGAGACCCCTCTTTTGACACCTCTTATGATCCATACCTTTTCTTATTAGAAAAACATTATAGACTTATTAGAAAGCTTTGAGTCCATAACCAGAACAGAAGCTACTGAGTTAACAATTTCTCTCCTTGACAGTTTCTCTCCTTGATAATTAAGAAGCCTGAACCCTAAAAAATATATTACTTAGATAAGGACTGGAGCCAGACAATTTAGTCCAGACTATCTGACCAGGTGCAGATCTGTAAATCAAGGCAGAACACAATTAGTAAACATCTCCATGAAATTTATTTCTGCTCCCAGAATTAAACCCTACTAATTGGTGGTTGGAATTTGGCCCTTGTCCTTGCACCCATATCTACTTTTTAGACTTTAATGGATTGTGTATGATTTATAATCCCTTCACAGCTGTGACTCTTTCTTTGTGTTCTTTGTTTGAAACCAGTATAAAATAAAGTCCAAATCCCATTGCGTTAGAGCAACATGGGCTAACCACTAGTCTGGTTGTTCTCATTTTTCCTTTTCCTATCTTAACCATCCTATGCCACCAACGCCACTCAGGACCCAAAACCATATAGGGGGCTGGATCTCAATATGATGGCGCCTAACGTGAGGGCTTTCTGAGCAGTGCGAATACCTTTCCCCCCCAAGCCAAAGCGCTTCCCAAATTCAGGTGGCTAGGAGACTCATCCCCCGGTTTAGCTGCTGGCTCACTGAGAGGAGAACGTGAGGGATTAGAGGTGAGTAACTTTTATCCTCTATCTTTACAACTTAAGACAAACAGAACACCGTGGGGCACAGTGAATCAAAGGAAAGAACTCTTTTTATTGCTATAACTAATTATACCCTCAGCAAATGGGGAGCAAAAATTAGTAAAGAACAGCTCACTAAAAATTGTAGCCCATGGATTCCCTTAGAATTCTGGCAAAAAGTTGGCAATGATTTGAAAACTTATTGTATTGAGCATGGACTAGAACAACTGCCAGTAAAAATTTCATCTACTGAAAAAACAACTTTGTTATCTGGTCAAAATGCAGAGAATGAAATCTTTAAGGTTTCAATGTTAGAATCAGAGGAGGAGGAAAAGGCTCCTTGTAAATCAAACTGGAGCTTTAAAATTCGAAGGAAAAAGCCACAAGCAGCGGACCTTCCCCCACCTAAAAACCTCTCTTCCAAAGAGGAAAGAGAGATAACAGCAGAGGAGCCGCTGCCACTTGGAGCTCCAATTCCGCATCCCCAGCCCCAGCCCCAGCCCCAGAATATAGGGTTTAAAGGAGCAATAAAAAATGCTCGGAAGGGCGGAGACACGTCGTTCTGTTTCCCAGTTATTTTTAGAGCAGATGAATTGGATGATGATGAAGAAGTAGCCCCTACAAAGTGTTAAAAGAAATTAAGACAGCTTGTGCTTCATATGGTCCTGCTTCTCCATACACTTTAACTTTGATGAAAACTTTAGAAGGGCTTTGGGTCACCCCCTTTGATTGGACTCATATAGCAAGATATTCCCTTTCTGCCGGGGACTACCTCTTTTGGAAATCAGAATTTGATGAATTGGCAAAACGGAAGGCAGCCATTAATAAGAAACAGGGCATCAGAGTTACTAAAGAAATGTTACTTGGAATAGATGAATGGGGATTACATGCTGATCAGATTAATTTACCTAGAGAAGCTCTAATTCAGTGTACAAAGTGTGCCTTGGAGGCATGGAAAAGGGTCCCAGCAACTAAGAAACAGTCCATGTGTTTGGCTGAGATTAGACAAGGCCCAGAGGAAATATATACAGAATTTATAAAAAGATTAAATCAGGAGGTAAAAAAAATATACAAATGATGAATACTCAACTCAGATAATGGTCAGAAAGTTTGCCTATGACAATGCCAATAATGTGTGTCAGAGCATGCTTCAAAATGTTAAAGAATCTGGGACTATTAATGACTATGTGAAAGCTTGTGAGGACTTTACTCCAGCATATATGCAGGGTATAGCCATTGCGGCGGCCCTGAAAGGAAAAACATATTCTGAAATGATTAAGGGCTCAAAGGCTGTAAAAGGCTCTTGTTCCAATGCCCCTAACTCTTTGTGTCCCAGATGTGAGAAAGGTTACCACTGGAGGAAAAGTTGTAATTCCAAATTCCATCGAAATGGTTACAGATTACCTGATAAGAGATTTCAGGGAAGATGGAAAGGAGGCCAACCAGCAATGACTAAATTTAATCCAAGAATTCATCCTTGTTAGAGTTAATCAATTTTCTGAATAATAAACTTTCTTTTTTCTCCAGATTTCTTTAGCCACGTAAGATGTGATTTATTGATCTTTGATAGGATGTCATATATTTGTTAGAGTATGTGTGAAATGCCCGGGAAATGTCTTTGAACAGTCTGTGTGTCTATATGTTGTGTTTATGTGTCTATGATCTGTTGGTAATAGTTTTGTTTGTCTGTGATCACAATGGAATTTTGGAGAAAATAAATCTCTCTCTTTCTCATTCATTCCGGAAGAATGGGAAAGACAGACAGAGGAGTTTGAAAAATTCAGAAAAATAACATCTCCAAGGGGCAGCTGGGTAGCTCAGTGGAGTGAGAGTCAGGCCTAGAGACAGGAGGTCCTAGGTTCAAACCCGGCCTCAGCCACTTCCCAGCTGTGTGACTCTGGGCAAGTCACTTGACCCCCATTGCCCACCCTTACCAATCTTCCACCTTTGAGAAAATACACCGAAGTACAAGGGTTTAAAAAAAAAATAACATCTCCAATGGATTTCTGACTGTTTTAAACTCTAAAAGAATTTAATTGATTAAAAGAAATCATATTCTCTGCTCTCATTAAGGTGATAATCAACAAGATAATTTGTCTACATTTCTTCTTCCATTTCTTACTGGCCATAAGAAAGGGAACAAAGAAATAGTAAGACAATAACAGGGGATAGATTTGATCCCACCACCAAATTCTATCAACAGGTTAAATACTGAGATATATATTTAATCAAATTTAACAAGGATTCTAAATGCAATCTAAAAAAAAATTCATTCAGACAGAAAAGGCAGTGATTCTGAACTGTGTACTGAGGTTCAGAAGTGCAATTTAAAACTTTCTTAGCTAATCAGAATCATCAATGCACCTAAATGCTTAACCGAGAGTGGTAAAAACCTTTTGGACTGCCACAAGTTTAACCTACCATTAATCACACTGATGTTAGTGAAAATCTTAACTTATAAATTATTAGAACAATACCATTGGCTTATATTTTGTAATTACAGCCCTTTGAACAGAAAATGGTTCATGAGAAAAATTTAAGCCAAAATTGAATCATCCATGCTGCCTCAGTTCAGCAAGAAATAATTTTGGCAAGTCACAAAACATAGCTCCTTTTTCTCAAAACTCACAGCCCTTTCTCTAATTCATTAGGATGCATGTTTGCTAAGAATTTGAATAGATACTGATGGTGTAGTATAAATCTATTGACTAACGGTTAGAAAATGGAATTTCAGTTAATTTTAAATATGCACAAACTTTATATTGAAGACGTTATCTATTGAGACTTGCAGTGTGTAAAATATAGATTTAAATAATCAGATTTGCCAAAAATGCTTATCAAGCTGAATTTGAGGATTGCAAAATAGAAGGGTAAAGCTTATAAGGATACTAGTTCATGATTTTAAAGAAATATTTAATCAGGTATATAGATTTGTCCTAAGGTATAGAGAGGCCAGACTACAGTTTTTATTCTTCTTTAAGCAGAGGTCTGAAAGAATAATATATAGGAAACATTGTTAAGAAGTTTTAATCAGGGACAATTTGGACGTAGTGAAGTTTAAATTAATATTCATTTGGAAGTGATAAATCATCAATGTTTTAAAATAATCATGCAAATTTTATAAATGCAGTAACTAAAGAGTTAAAGAGCACAGCCCTTGAAAAGTGGCTGCAGCCTTGGACATGTTTTAAAAGTAACTTAACCCCTTCTACACATAGGAGGGAGAGGCTTTGACTATAAATATTTTCAGCAACAGTTTTTACTAACTCAAACTCAGTAAAGGGAAACAATTAATAAGAAGCTAATGTTAATTTTGTAACTTACAGAAATCTGGCTCAACTTCAGTAGTTATCTCTGTTTCAATTAATATCAGAAAATGCAAAAATTATTATTGTGATAACTTTAATCTAAGCTTTAAGGTACTAGATCCTAGCCAAATTATGTCACCTATGTTCACTATTTCACTAGTCCTTAAAGATTAATTGAATAGATTGGGATTAGAATCAAGATTATAATGTAATAGTCAAAGCTATTAGGAAAAAGACAATTCAAATATTATTAATCTGTTATTATAAAATGTTGTTGAAAATTAACATGCATTATAACACAAGAAATTAATTTGTATTCTCATAATATTTGTGATCTATAGTAATGCATTCAAATCCAGTATATAAAATCATAATAAAATGCATAACCCTCATAATAATTTGATATCATTGTTAATATGTACTTGATTATGATGGCATTAATATTATTATAATGTCTTTTACTTTGTAGTGATATTGATGCAATTAAAACTAATTAACAAACTTGTCAATATTATAACCGTGTAATTGAAGAATGCATTTAACTAGAAATATTGATCATCTCAGTAATCCTGAGGAACCTGAAATAAAACTAAATTTATTTTTTCAAATGTAAGAATATTCCAAGGTATCTAGTTTCAAATTTTGAAGTTTTTAAATCAATAACGTTTGAGGAGTAATTTTATATGAAGATCAAAACATGTAAATTTTACAAATACAATAATTAAATAGTCAAAAAAAACTGCTAATGAGGAAAGGAATTTTCCTTGCTTCTAAAAAACTTAGAACTTCTAACAAACCTTATTAAACCCTTCCTTAAAGTAAATTTAGAACCTAAAGGGGTAATTAGCAGCCTTATTGAATTATGATGTGATGTAGACAATAATGTTGCAAGCAAAGCTGTTACAAATATTGGGTTTTAAGGAAATTGTTGTTGAATGTTATCAAAACATGTACCTTACTTAGTGAAAACTGAAAACATGTTCAAACGTAAACTATGTGTAAAAGCTATTTGTTAAAAATTGATCATGCCTATTTGCAATAATATATGATTTGTATTGTGAACTAAAGTTTAAAGTAAACTATCACAATAAGTTAAGGGACTAACCAGCCCCTGCCTTAACCCTCTCTAATCAAGAGAACAGTAATGAAAACTTAATTCCAAGCAAAGTTGTTCACTCTTTTTCTATATTACTGGAAAGAATTACTAGATAATATATTCATTGAGAAATTGTTGAAAAAGAAAATTTGTTTATCATATTTTGTAACATTATAATTTTTCATTGGGTATGTAAATCTTGAAAACCTTACAAATGCTATTGTAATAATTACTGTTTAAGGTAAAATTCATTGGATTTGCAACTGATATTACTCATTTATGGATCATTGAGTTGGATTCATCATTCAAAAGAAAGATATCACTGATAAATAATCTCTGACTCTTACCTCAAGTCAAACACTGTTATACTCCCTTCCCTCCTTTTTCCTTATTCAAAGCAAAGTGATATAAAAATTGAAGCCCCAGAAATTTGAATATGTAAAGCAAGGCTATATGTTCCACTGTTTACTTAAAAAACTGTACCTATCCCAAGAATTGTTTCAGTGAAAGTTAGTTTGAACCTCTTGTAAATTAATTTATTTGTATAATTTTCTGACCATCAATTTGAATAACTAATTACAAATACAAAGAAACAAATAATACCCCAGAATTATAATATGGGGATCGAGGTTTTATTCATACAGGAAATGGATCTGAGTTTTGGGTAAAAGACATTTCACTAAATCTAAACTATATATATAATTTTGAATTTTAAAATATTTTTTTACTTAAAAAACATTGTATTTTTCCCTGAATTTTTAATTTTCTTATTGCTTTTCCTTTTAATTTTTTATAGAATAATTGACTTTTTCCCTTTTTCTCATTTTTTATACTTAAAGTACATAAAATCAATGTTAATCCTTTTTGATTTCACAGTAATATAATTTTAATATTAAAACATACCCACAAAGCCTTAAGTCTATGGAAACCTGCCATGAATTGGTAAATATCATGGGGCTACAATTAATGATTCTGTCTAGTTCCAGGAGAAGAGAACAAAAGAGCCTCAAGGTCAAGGAGACCACCCAGTCCAATGGGATTGGTAAGAAACTGCACAGGGCCTAGCACTACAAGGTCAAAAAAGACTGTACCAATCCAAGAAGGATTGACAAAACTTTCTCATGCCAATACCAAAGGACTTAAACTTAGTGATTGGGGTTTGGGGTTGCAGTTTTTCTGACATATGTTAGAGGCTGGACTTCCTTGACCTTCACCCTGGTTAAGTACCAAAGGTTGGCCATTATCTTGGCTCAAGTGCAGGCAAATCAGACCAGGGAAAGACACTTCCCTTTCTCACAAAAAATTTGGTCCTTTTCTTTCTCTTATAAGTGTGGTAACTTTCTATAGACCTGGCTTCTAAATGGGTGCTTGCACCATTGCTTAAATCACTTTACTTGGGCCTTGATACAAGGACCTGCTATGAGTTTAATTTCCCCTACATTTTTGCCCATAAGACTTTGATATTTTGCATTTCATTCACAAGATATTTTCTTCTCTTTTATTTGAATTTTTTAAATTTTTAAAATTTCTTTTACCAATTGATTCACACAACCCCAAAACTCAGTCATGTATCCTTAACTGATCTGGATGTTAGCCTTAACCCTCTTCAGGGGAGAATGTATGTTTTATAATCTATAATGTAAAGTTGAAATTCTTTTGAGAGTAATTTCAGGATAAGAAGTTTGCCACCTCCCCAGAATCCAGACGATGAACCTGTTTGGAAGAAGACACCATGAAGATGCCTGCAGAGATCTACACTGCATTAAGAATTATGGGATCCATAATGAACTTTGGGGTGCAGTTAAATGAAATATGGGGAATTGAATGCATCTGTTTTGAATGTACACTCTTGTGCCAAAGGGGACTGCCCCCTAATTGGCTTTTTGTCAATGCATCTGGCAATCATTTGATCATTGTTTTTGTCCTCTTTTCCTTTTATCCCCAAATTTGTGTAACTTAAAAGTTAGTTATGTTTGCAAGAGCTTTCAGGGAGACTAACTTCCCTTGGATCTCATAAGAGAGATTCACACACCCCAACATGTGAATGCCCTATTTTATTCGTTATGATTCTGTTTTGCTTTTCATTTCTCATTAGATCACTCAGTTCTTCAAGAAGGCAAATTCAAATTGAACTAAAATCTCTTCAATTTAAAACAAAAGGAAAAGATATTGAGAGCCATAGAGAGACACATGGTCGATTACCATAATCTATAAATCTGAACAGAACCTCTTGTAGTTTGTAAACTCTCTATAACTGATAGCTGTGACCATTCGCTATGACTCCACTCAAAAAAAAAAAAAGAGAAAAGGGGGAAATATGTGGGAAGCCAATAAGAGAATAGATAAAAATCTGAGACCCCTCTTTTGACACCTCTTATGATCCATACCTTTTCTTATTGGAAAAACATTATAGACTTATTAGAAAGCTTTGAGTCCATAACCAGAATAGAAGCTACTGAGTTAACAATTTCTCTCCTTGACAATTTCTCTCCTTGATAATTAAGAAGCCTGAACCCTAAAAAATATATTACTTGGATAAGGACTGGAGCCAGACAATTTAGTCCAGACTATCTGACCAGGTGCAGATCTGTAAATCAAGGCAGAACGCAATTAGTAAACATCTCCATGAAATTTATTTCTGCTCCCAGAATTAAACCCTACTAATTGTTGGTTGGAATTTGGCCCTTGTCCTTGCACCCATATCTACTTTTTAGACTTTAATGGATTGTGTATGATTTATAACCCCTTCACAGCTGTGACTCTTTCTTTGTGTTCTTTGTTTGAAACCAGTATAAAATAAAGTCCAAATCCCATTGCGTTAGAGCAACATGGGCTAACCACTAGTCTGGTTGTTCTCATTTTTCCTTTTCCTATCTTAACCATCCTATGCCACCAACGCCACTCAGGACCCAAAACCATATAGGGGGCTGGATCTCAATAAGTTCCTACCAGCTGGCCTGATCTGGAATATAAGGCTATTATCTGGTTCTAAAATCCTAGTTCCAAAACCCTCTGGAAGTATTTCTTTAGCCTTAAAAGTCTCAGAATGACTCAAAGTTGATATTGGAGAAAGAAGGCTTTACTTCTATGGATCCCAGCACACATTGTGGAAAGAGAGCATACCTATAAAGGATATCATCCCTATTGCCAAAAGGAAGGTGGACAGTGGTGTTAGGATTAAGCTAAATTCCACTATGGGTCAAGGAATCCTGGAATGAGCTGGAATGAGCAACAATTGGAAATAGCCAGGCAATACATAGGGTAAAATAAACCCTAGAGCTCAGATGTGGCATCAACCCAAGGCCCATTTCAGGATTAGCAAAGAATTTGGAGGAACTAGTCCTAAAACTAAGTCCCCTTCTTTTCAGTAGATCATTTGCACATGATGTGCATGTGCACACACACACACACACACACACACATATATAAAGACACAAATCCTATAAACCATGTAGTGGCTCTCTGGATTATAGGCCTACAGTCTAAAAATAGAAATTGTTATAAGTGGATAGTTTTGTATAAGGTGGCATGTTGCATTTTTTTAGTCTTAGGAACTTAGACATAGGACTCCATTGACAAAAGGGTGAGAGAAAGCTAAGCACCTATCTTATCTGTATGAAGAAGTCAATGGTTCAGATTATAATGTGGAATTAAAGAACTGAGGTAACATTAGCAATTGGGGCCCTCTTAGGGGTCTCTAAGGAACAAAGATTTTGAGCCTAGTTTATAGCTATGCACAGTTGGTACTAGAAGGAACAACAGTCATCATGGAGTTTAGGTATGGGATCAGCAGATCCTGGATTAACCATCAGTTCTCTAATTTGAGCTTCTGCTCAGTACCATCATGGCAACTTTCCAGGAAGACTGATGGCAAATATATATACCAGGTTAAAAAAATGATCAGACTTTTTGACCAAGTAATAACATTGTTGAGTCTATATTCGACTTAACATTTTAAAGTGCTTATCATGCTGGGTTTGTACCCCAAAGAGATAATAAGGGAAAATGTTTGTACAAAAATATTCATATCTGCGCTTTTTATAGTGGCAAAAAAACGAGGAAGTGTCCATCGATTGGGGAATGGCTGAACAAACTGTGGTATCTGGTGGTGATGGAATACTGTCCTGCTGAAAGGAATAATGAAATGGAGGAATTCCATGTGAACTGGAACAACCTCCAGGAATTGATGCAGAATGAAAGGAGCAGAACCAGGAGAACATTTTACACAGAGACTGATACACTGTGGCACAACCAACTGTAACAGACTTTTCTACTAATAACAATGCAATGATCCAGGACAATCCTGAAGGACTTATAAGAATGCTATCCACATCCAGAGAAAGAACTGTGGGAATAGAAAAGCAGAAGAAAAACATATGGTTGATCACATGGTTCGAGGGGGTTATGACTGGAGTTCTGGCTTTAAAAGATCACTCTTTTGCAAATATGAATAATATGGAAATAGATTTTGAACAGTGATACATGTATAACCCAATGGAACTGTTTGTCAACTCTGGGAGGGGGGAAGGAAGAGGGGTGAAAAAAATCATGAATCATGTAACCATGGAAAAATATTCTAAATAAATAAATTACTTTTAAAAAATTTTAAATAAATACTTATCATGTACAAAGCACTCTATTAGACAAAGACATAAATTCAAAAACAAAAAAAACTATTCTCAACCCTCAAAGAGTGTATATGCTTTTAGAGATAAAACATAAAGCAGATAAGCAAAGATTGGCTCATAATCCAGGAATATAGCAAATACCTCCTGAAGAAAAGCACAGCTTCAGGTCTCCTAGGACACAGCAAACCCCTCCTACTCTATCCTTCAAACAGACACAAGGCCTGGAAATTGAAAGCTATGCTAATATTGTGAGAGAGAAGACAACAGAGAAATATGGAACCTTATTTGTCCCTTCTCATCTTATATACTAACATCTCATCTTCTTTACTCTAGTCTTTGATTAGACATATTTAGAGAAACCTGGGAAGCCTTCTATGAAATGATATGGAATGAATTGAGTAGAGTCAGAACACTTTATACAATGAATAAATGTAAAGGAAAATGACTTTGAAAGACTTAACTTTAACTCTAAACAATGGAGTGATGTCCTGAAGACAAAAGATGCAAGCTTAGCAAAGGAGGTGTAGGCTAGTGGTATCAAAATTTAAAATGAGGTTATTGAGCCACATATGAAGATCCCTGCTGGCTTCAAACACTGATGGTTTTAAAATGTTATATTATCTATGTTTTATTGCTTTTTATTTTGTTAAAAATTTCCCAATTACAGTTTAATCCAGTTCCAGTGGCCCTTAGGAGTGTCATGGGTCACATGCTGACACCTCTTGCCTATATCAAACTCAAATAGAAACTGATCTTTCTGTCCCATATTGACTTTTAAAACTACAAATTAACATTATCTGTGTTACACAGTATTTTTATTTATTTTGTTAAACATATCTCACTTACATTTTATTCTGGTTGTGGCAGCTTTAGGAGTTTTGCAGGCCTTTTGGGACAGATCTCAGCACCCTTGGTATAGTCTGTAGGTGCAAAAAGACATAGATTTTCAGATATAACTAATTTGTTAATTTGTTTCACTTGACAATACTTATTGTTGCAAGGGAAAACAATGGGGATGGAAGAGAAGATTGTGAGAGTAAAGCAAAAAAAGAACAACAATACAATAAACAATGCATAGAGGAGCAGAAAAATTCAGGAGACAGACAAGCAGGGCTAGACCACTGGTGGTTAAGTATCTTGCCCATGGTCACACAGGTAGGAAGTACCTGAGGCCAAATTTGAATGCAGGATATATCCCACCCCACCCCACCCCACCCCCAAATCACATTCAAGCCTGGCTCTCTATACAATGAATCACCTAGCTGTCCCCAAGAAGAGTTATTATTATTATTAATTATTTGATTTCTAATAGGGCTCTGCAACATACATTTTTTTTTATTTTAAACCCTTAACTTCTGTGTATTGACTTATAGGTGGAAGATTGGTAAGGGTAGGCAATGGGGGTCAAGTGACTTGCCCAGGGTCACACAGCTGGGAAGTGTCTGAGGCCGGATTTGAACCTAGGACCTCCTGTCTCTAGGCCTGGCTCTCAATCCACTGAGCTACCCAGCTGCCCCTGCAACATACTTTTCAAGGTTTTCTCCCCATTCCTTTATCCTGAAAATTCTAGGAATAACTTCACATTTCCTGCCACAGGGAATTAGGATAAAAATGGGATAACTAATATTGAGAATATAAACTTCATCCTGTCTAGTAAACAAAAACTAGTTTTGTGAAATATGTCTTGGTAAGGCATCCTCAATTCCCCTTTTGACGTACATAGTGGAAAGTCAATTTTGGCCAGGCCAAACTTAATTTCTTCTTCATGTAGCTCAGCAGATTTTTGGAATCCCATGTTCAAGCACATTATTTTCTATAACATCATGAATGGATCAAGGAGGGACTAGAAAATATAGCCCTCCCTCTATATTTGGTACCCACAGTTTTGGTCTGTGCAAAGCTGGGAACGGTAAGGTGTAAAGGAAGAAATGGTTTGCAAACAGGGAGTAGACAGGAGAATTTGCAAAGAGGGATCTTGCTGCATACCATGGAACTTTATAGACCCTATTCTAGAGTGTGGGGAAGATATAAGAAAGGACACTGTGGGACCAAGAGGGGCTTTTGGTTCCTGTCCTTGGGAGAGCTTAGAGAGGTAACTTCCTGTGGCTGGCATCTGTGTGAGCCAAGTGGGAGTTTGCCTGCCTTTTCCTTGTAGAGTTAAAGCTACTTGTCCTGGTGTCTTGGTGTCCTGTAGTAGAGATCCTACCAACCCTATCATCTGCTCTGTCATCTAGCTGTGTTCCTATGACCTGAGAGAGAATCCCAACTGCTGGCAAGCCAGTAAACTGACTGTGGGAGAAGCCTTGAAGCCATCTTGGGCCAACCCAAAGCAGGTTGATTCAAGGCTACTACTCTGAGGAACTATACTTATCTAAACAAATGATATTCAGGAGAATTAGTCAGGTAGTTAAAATAGCTGGGGTTTTCAACAGAGAGTATAGTTAATAGATCATCAAGATCCAAAGACAGCTCTTTGCAGAGCCCATAGAAAAGGGAGAGATTTATCTAGAATCTCTTAGATTAGGGATTCCTTTTCCTACTCCCTCCCATCCTACTTCAGTGGATAACAATAAATCCTGTGTTTGATATTTCTAAACCTTGTATAAAGCATCAGATAGCATTCTGGGCCTGGAAGAGGCCTGTCAGCACTATTCCTTCTGTGGTGTATCAAGTAACCATCAAACCTTGATATACCAATTCTACAAACTTACCATCTTTATTATTCACATATTTCACCCCCAATTAGCAATATGTTGAGAAGGGCTAATAATGAACTCCAAAATTATATTTAACGACTCAAGATACCAAATGAATTTGTCTTTGATCACTAAGAGAGATCATGGGACCAATTAATTTATTGGTTATTGCTAGCCTGATCAATAAACTGATTTTTCTTATCCAGGACCCAGTCTCTAGGAATTACTCATTGTCACATTAGACAGCCTATACTCTTTCACAATAGCTTTTTTTAAATGACAAATTTTTTTTCTTTCCTTTCCTGCCTCAAGTTGAAAAAAGAAAAGTAGGATTCCTATAAGAAATATGCATGATGAAATAAGACAACACAGAATGACATTTTTCAGATAGGATCAGAGTGGGAATTTTTAATCCAATGCCTCTGTTTCATGAAGTGGGTAGCATGGTTCATCACTGGTCTTCTGCAATAGTGACTGATTAACCAACAGACACTTCCATCCAGGTCTTTGCCAATGCTAAAAGAGCTGCTATAAATTTTTGTGCATTATAGGTCCTTTTTCTTCTTTCTTCCTTTGAGGAAGTACATCTAATAGGGGTATCACTGGGTCAAAGGGTATGCATGATTTAGTCACTTTTGGTGTATTCCACATTTCAAAGATACCAGTATTATTGATAGAGATGTGAATTTTTCCAGTTATTATAGAAATAGTATCAAGAAACTGAAGTGAAATTCAAGCAAGCACTTTGGACAGACCATGTGATGAAGAATAGGAAGACTTAGACTAAGAGATGGGCAGATCTAGATGGCTTGGAATCTGCATTGTTGTTGGGAACACCCAAAGTGGCTACTAGAACATACTATATTGAAGAGTTACTGAGCAAATCTAGGTCGACTTCAGGACTAGATTACATAGCGCTTTAAGGCAAGGAAATAGTCCCAGATATGTTTACATAGAAGATAATAATGGTACTACAGAAAACAAAGATGGGAAAAGCAGCTACCAGAGCAAATGTCATTGCTGTTCAGTTGTGCCTGACTCTTTGTGACCCCATCTAGGGTTTTCTTTGCAAAGATACTGAAGTAATTTTGTCATTTTCTTCTCTATATCATTTTACAGAGTAGGAAATTGAGGCAAATAGAATTAAGTGACTTCCCCAGGATTACATAAGTATTTGAGGCCCTGATCTGAACTCACCAAGATGAATCTTCCTGACTTCAGGCCTAACATTCTATCCATTGTGCCATCTAGCTATATGAGTGCTGATTGGTTGTTGTCATTTGTACTCAAATAAGACCAAAATGATATCACAGATGATATCTTCCAACAGGAATATAAATTGTATTTAAGCGAGGCAGAGTTGCACAGTCATCAGCCTCACCATCTCTTCAAGAATCATCAAATCCCAATGCAAGACAAAATTCAAGACAACTGCTGATGGTCCAGGATGCAGTAGGTGGCCTTGGCTTCTTCAATGTCTCACCAAGCTCTAAGTGCTCCACATTGCCTGCTTTTACCACCTTCATGACCATTGGAACAAACTATCATCGCAAGTCTGCGGTCTTCACATGCCTGGGGACACCCCAGCCCTAACTCACCAACAGGTTTGTGGTCCATTAGTTACCTTCAACATAGTTTAGACCACCAAGATGGTTTTATAGGGGTATAGTCATTGTGCATGCTACAGCTTCTTTTTTTTTTTTTTAAACCCTTAACTTCTGTGTATTGACTTATAGGTAGAAGATTGGCAAGGGTAGGCAATGGGGGTCAAGTGACTTGCCCAGGGTCACACAGCTGGGAAGTGTCTGAGGCCGGATTTGAACCTAAGACCTCCTGTCTCTAGGCCTGGCTCTCAATCCACTGAGCTACCCAGCTGCCCCCCATGCTACAGCTTCTTGAAGCCACACTTAGAATCAATACTGTGTATTGGTTCCAAGGCAGAAGAGTAGTAAGGGTAGACAAGAGGGGTCAAGTAACTTGCTCAGGGTCACACAGCTAGGAAGTGTCTGATCAGAGTTGTTTTGATTTGCATTTCTCTAATCAAGAGGGATTTAGAACACTTTTTCATGTGATTGTTGATAGTTTTGATTTCTTCATCTGAAAACTGCCTATTCATATCCATTGACCATTTGTCCAGTGGAGAATGGCTTGTTTTTTTAAAAAATTTGACTAGTTCCTTATATATTTGGGAAATTAAGCCTTTGTCAGAAAATTTTGTTATAAAATTTTTTTCCCAATTTGTTGCTTTCCTTCTAATTTTGGTTTTGTTTGTACAAAACATTTTTAATTTAATATAATCAAAATCATTCATTTTACATTTTATAATGCTCTCTATATCTTGCTTGGTCTTAAAATCCTTTTCCACAGATCTGACAGATATACTATTCTATGTTCACCTAATTTATGATTTCACTCTTTATACTTATATTTACCCATTTTGAATTTATCTTGGTATAGGATATGAGATGTTGGTCTAAACATAATTTTCCCATACTGTTTTCCAGTTTTCCCTGCAGCTTTTGTCAAATAGTGAGTTCTTGTCCCAAAAGCTGGGATCTTTGGGTTTATCAAACACTAGCTTGCTGAGGTCATTTACCCCTAGTCTATTCCATTGATCCAACCTTCTGACTCTTAGCCAGTACCAGATTATTTTGATGACCACTGATTTATAGTACAGTTTAAAATCTGGTACTGCTAGGCCACCATACTTCACATTTTCCCTTGATGTTCTTGATCTTTTTGTTCTTCTACATGAACTTTATTATAGTTTTTTTCTAATTTTACATAGAATTTCTTGGTAGTTTGATAGATAAGGCACTGATGTTTTTTGCTACTACAAAAAGTGCTGCTTTAATTAGTCATAAAAGGTACTGGTTTTTTCTGACTAGTCAAATTAATTAAATGGTAGGAAAATTGGGTAATTTTTTTCTTGCATAATTCTAAACTGTATTCCAGAAGATGTACACCAAAGTGCAGATCAACCACAGGATATAAGTATGCCTGACTTTCCTCCATCTTTCAAACAATGGCTATTTAACAATAGAGACATACAGAAGATTAAGTGCTGGACTTAATGGAAAGAACTAGATTCAAGTCCTGCTTCTCACACATACTAGCTATGTGACTTCCAGGCCAGTCACTTAACCTCTCAGAGCTAAGTGGCAGAGATACATGAACCTGCCAGGGTAGAGGAGGTTCTTTCACCAGGTTGATTCCCTGTAACAATGAAATCATAGATCCAGTCCTTAGCTCAAATAGATAATTGTCCTCCAGCCAGGAAAATCTGAGGTAAATTTCTGCCTCTGACATGAATACCTGTCTATACGCCCCCTAGGCAAGTCACTTACCTTCTGGGCAGCTTAGTGTTTAGCTGACTAGGGCATTAAGAAGTTAATCAATTAGTAGAGGTTTTCTCACTTTCAAGTTCCCTCTACCGATTAAATCATAGATCCATACCTTATTAACCCTAGTTCATATGTTCCCATTTGTTGTTAAAGTACAAAATTGCTTTGATTTTAAATAATATTTTATTAATGAAGTAGCATATATGTATCTTTCTACTTTTCATCTTGTTTTACAAACTGTTCATAGAAAAGTTTTTATTTGAGACTAAGCTGGCAAGACGAATTGCTTGTTTATCCGCAAACAATGTTTGCATCATACTTCCACTGCTACTAATAACAAATATTTCTATAGCACTTAAAGATCTGTAAGCGATTTCTAAGTTCTCTCATTTGATGCTCATAACAACTCTCCGAGATGGGCAGGCAGGTAGGTCGTTACTCCGGTGACAGAAGCAGGTGACCAGGAGGCAAGGGCTCAGGACATCTCGGGCTAGGGCGGAGGTCCCGGCTTATCTTAGCCTTCCTTCCTCCTACTGAGAGGAAAGAACTCGTAGACACACGCACCGGAAGGCTCTTCAGGCAGCTCAGCCCAAGCCAGACTCGCTCTGGGATCCGGCCGGAGGGACAGGGTTCTGAGGACGAAAAATTTAACCCTCACTTCATCCCTCGGAAAAAGACAGGCTGACGCAGACTGAAAAACACCTCCAGCCACAACAGCCCAACCGGAAGGAAGAGCGGAAGCAATCCTCCCGCCCCGCCCCCAAGGCCATTATCGGGGCGGGAACTGGGTGACGTGACACACCCAGTTGTCCCCAAGTTCCAGCGTCTTTCTCGTGTGGGCTGGGCCAAAAGAAAAGGTTACACAAGCAAGAAAAACAAAGAGGGAAGTCTCTCGAGCTCCAGCCAGCTCTGGTGCCAGAACGGGCAGACCCGCTGAAAGCAGCGACAAGCACCTAGAGCTTCCCTTCGGCCCCCTCCAAGGACCCGGTTCTTTCCGACTTCCTACCAAACTGGGAGGAGCTCTATTAAAATCCACCAATCAGAAGCTGGAGGCGGGAAATGTGAGCGCTTTGGAAAGGAAATATTTTTAAGTGAAGGTCATGAACTGATGCAGAATGAAGTAAAAAGAGCCGTTTCCACTATAACAATATAAAAACGAACAGTTTTGTGAACTTTTGTTAAACTAATGAAGAATGAAAGGAGCAGAGTCAGGAAAACAATTTATATGACAACACTATAAAAGAAACTGTCGAAGAACTTTGTATGATCCATTCATGATGGCCATACATGAATGACCATTCACGGTTCATAAGTCTGATAATAAAACATGCTATTCATTACAGACTCAAGGAAGACTGAACTATATCTCCCATCTTGGCTGTTTGGAAAAAAAAAAAAAAAACTTTTTTAATTAGGAAAGGGAGGCTTCCCTTAGAGAAATAGACAGAAAGGAAGTGACAGATTAAGGGCCTAGGGGCCCAGGAGAATTTGTGGTGTTTGACTATGTATATGTTATGAGAAATTTTCTTTTTTCCTTCGATGAGATGGGGAAGAGAAAATAAATGATTTTTAAGAGATGGTGGGGGTGGAACAAGCCTTGTTATATAAATGCAATGTTACATGAACTTTCTTTGTTGATAGGCAATTAGGATTCTTAAGGTAAAACCTGGGGTTAACATATATTTTATCTGGGTTCAGAAGGGTGAATAGGAGACAGGATTGGACAATAGACTGAGACCAAACAAGTTAGGGAAATTGAGTTTGGCAGTTTGGGGAATGACAGTTGACAGGAGTGACTGTTGGGCCTTAACTGTCACACTGATCCACCTAGTCAGGGGAGTCTGTGAAACCAACAAGTGACAGGGTAGTACAAGGACAAAAGAATTATAAACACAGGGTTTTAATAATAATTGAGGGTCAGGGATAATGGGGAAAGGTCACAATGAATTTAATCACTAGGGACCACACAGGGGCTGGGAGAATGGGTTAAAGCCTACACTGCACTAATCAGACTATTATAGACTAGAAGGAAAAATGGATCTCTCACAAAGCCATGTCCACTTCAGCTCCTCTTGATGGTACAGGAAATGGGTCCACAAGAAGGTGGATCCAGGAAATGCTAATCAAGGAGCTTGTCTCAGACTGGGATGTCCACCACCCCAGCTAGATCTTCTTGCTCCCTTGATCTTCCCTGGCAGGTCTTTCTTCTCAGTGGCAACTCCACACTCCTTGGGCTCCTCACTGGGCAGGTAAAGGCATCCACATCCTCTCCCTTCCCCAGCTTGACCAGAGTCCTCAAGGGCAAACCGTTTTCTTTCCTTCATTCCATTTAGAATGTCCTTGGTTGTCAAGGTTTTTCCTCTAGCCTGCTTGCAAAATCTGCTTCAGTCTATTTACCTATTAAGTGACTTGCCTAGGTTCACATGGCCAGGAAGTATCTGAGGTCATATCTGAATCCAGGACTTCCTGATACCAATCCTAGTGCTCTAGCCACTGAACTGTTAAATAAACTTTCAGATGAAGCCCCTGTAATATTAGTTTTATTTTGTTAATTAATTATTTTGTTTGTTACATTAAAGTTCCCAGATATCTCCCTTCCTCTCTCCTTCCCTCCTTTCCCTGCACTAGAGAAGGTTATCATTTGATAAAAAGATATATGAATATTTAAAACTATGCCTTGCTTGTCTCTATTTATCAATTCTTTCTGTGGAGGTGGACACACAAGTCATTCTTCAAATAATATTTCTGTTGCTGTATATAATGTTCTCTTGGTTCTGCTCATTATGCTCTTCATAATTTTATGTACAACTTTCCATTTTAAAAAAATTAACCTGCTCCTCATTAACCTGGGCAGTAGTATTTCATCACAATTATAATACAACTTATTTAGTTATTTCCCAGTTGATGGACAGCCCCTCAATTTCTAGTTCTTTAATACCACAAGGAGAGCTGCTATAAATATCTTAGAATATATAGATTATTTCCCTTTCCCCCCTAATCTTCAAGGAAACAAACCTAATAGTGTGTTGGGTCAAAGGGTATGCACAGTTTTTATAACTCTTTGGGCATAAACATTCCTTAATGATAAAGAGGGGATAGTTACCAACCCCATAGCTAACCTGCTTACCTTAATATAATGCTAACTAAACCTATAACCAGCCCCATTGTCTTCCCCATCTACCCAATTCTGTACTTTTGTTGTCTAGTACTTCCTGAAACTTTTTGAAAGCAGGTGCCTTACCTCATGGTCTTTAGTCATTGAGAGAGGCTATTGATCCAATTTTTTGGTTACTACAAGCCTAACTAATAAACTGGTCATATTCAGAACCTTATCTCTCCATTTACCTTAATTTTCAAATGTGGCAACTGGTGACTCATGAAAGGAATGGTTCCTGAAATAGCCCCTAGGGGAAAAAACCCAAAGCACTCACTGAAAGAATTTGCCACCTGAGGCTTTTCTGGGAAGAACTACAATCAGGAATCTCAATTTTTCAGGAAGGACTACAACCTCCTCCTGGCCTCAATTTCTTCCAAGTTTAAGGTAAGTACCTTATTGAGAAGAACTACAGCTTTTGTCTATGTCTGTTTTGGAGTATTATTTTTATCTGGTGTTAATTTGACAATAATTGGAAGCACAAATCCTGGGCAATTCAGGGTAGGGAAGCTCATCTTCCCAGCTGAGGAAAAAGGCAACCAAAATTAAGCCTTAAAAAAGTCTTTTCCTTTAGAGCTTCATGTCTGTTTTGGATCCTCTGGTTATGGTACAGTCTCTGGAGCCATCTAATGACTACACTGAGAACAGCAACTTGCTGGCTGTAAAATTTAACAGGGACTCACAGAGTCCTTCAGTCCTGTGCTTCTGTGTATTGTGATACAGAGAGGGGGGCTTAACAGTTTTGCAGGCTTTGCTGAGTTCTTATGTCAGTTAAGAGGTTTTAGAATCTTGGAAGAGTTTCAGTTGGACCTGGGAACTCATGGAGGGAACCAGGGTCCAGCTGAGCTCCTTCTTGAGATTGAAACCTAGCTTAGAATTGCAGTTTTTGAGATGTGTTAATTTAGGTAAATCCTTTGAATCTCCCTACCCTACCTTATTTTCTACCTTCATTTCCCTTACCTGAATGTCTGAGAAGAGTGAATAGGAGAGTGAATCAGAGAGTTAGTTCAAATCTGTGAGAGTTTAGTCCTACCCTTGCAGCAAGTTATCTATTGAGGTTTTGTATCCAACATCCTAATCCCTTTTGATTTCAAAATCACCTTGAGAGCTGAGTAAAGGCAGGTCCTTTCTCAGTCTCACATTTCTGCTTCCCTTCCCCCACTTGAGGTTTCTCTAAGCGGCTATTAGGGCTTCCTTAATCCTCTACCCTATCAATCTATCCTAGAAGACAATAAACCCCTTTTGTGTTAAACAAGACCTTTTTGGCTACTTCATTAGTTAGTTAGTAATAGAGGGAGGAAAAGGAAGAGAAACAACATACTCTCTGGGTTTTAAGGAAGCTGAGGGTATCCATTTTGAAGGAAGTGTAACTTCAATACAAGTCCCTTCCTGTGAAACTGACTAAAGCCTGGAGTCAATTTCAATCTGTCTAGGCTGACTCTAACTTGGCTGTATAGTGTCCTTTACTTAAAGGGATCAGTCTATTTCCCTTCAGTGTTTTGTCTTTAACCTAAGTCCCAGTCTGTATTTCCCTGCTGCTATTTGCCTGCTTAAATTAATTCATCCTCTCCCTTGAAACCCTTATTACCTCAGTGTTATACTCCCTGAACTCAGACATTCCCTTATTTTCCTACCACCTCAACTACCATCCTTCATCATTGAACCTTCCTCATAGACTATATTGCCTTAACTTCCCTACTACCTAGCCTATTCCCTTGATTACCTCCAGCCTTGGGTCCCTTGCCTTGTCTTATTCCCTGATCCAATCAGTTATTGCCCCTAGCTTCAGCCTCATATTATATCCTGCACCTCCCTATTATATCCTACCTAATCCCCATATTACATCCTTCAAAGTCCCCTATAACAGTATCTGTAGAAAACTGTGCACATGGAGATAAGAAGGAAAAATCTCTCTGGAAAATGCTTCCCTGTGTCTATCTGTGTCTTCAAAACTTTCTTCCTGGGGAAATACTGGAAACTTTCTTGGAAAATTTTATAAGTCTTCAGAAAGATAATCCCTTTACTGTGAATTTCCAAACTGTGGTTTGAATGTTTTTTTATACATGCTGAAATATTTTAGAGAGAACTAATGCTCACTTTTGCTGTCTAAAAAATGCTAGGTAGTATGCAGGACCAAATCCAATGGAACCATTTGCTACCCAAAAACCCTCTCAGGTTTACTTTTGTTAATCTATCTCTGCCAGTCATCGGATAGCATTTTTATATTTTTTGCCCTAATTAGCAAAAGAAGGATATCAGGGAACTAAAGACCAATACCCTATATAAATATGAGGGTAAGAAGAAACAGAAGGAAATCAATTTGGGCTATATTTCAAAGCAAGTTTCAAATTTGAATTTTAAGAACTGTCTTTCTGCTTTACCCTGAAAGGAGAGATTTGTGTAAGAAACAACTTGAGGGTAAGTAAAATTAATACTTACTTTTAAGTAGTAAAGTAAACTTTATTTTAAATATTAGAAATTATAAATCCATGTTTAATTGGGTTCTAAAACTGTATTTTCTTAAAGAATTTCCCAAGGGAGCATTAGAAAGGAAATGATGAATTACAAGATATAGCCCAACATGTCTATTAGGGAAAAGATAAAAAAAAAAAAAAAAAGATCTTAGCCTAGGGCCCAGGTTAGATGCTTCTACTGTCTGAAAGTCTTGTTATTAAGAACTACGAAAGAAGAGATGAGTATATTTGTGGAAAAAAGAAGGATTTCAGGAATATAGTCCTTAAGATAAAACTGGACTTTGGAAATATTAGATATAGATTATTGCTGTTGAGCTTAATTTTCATGTTACCATCAAGACAATGTGTTTAAAAACTGCAAAAGCAAGTTTTTGACCTTTTAAAGTATACATTGATCAAGATTCCTCTGTATTGTCCTTGAATGCAATCAATTTAGAATGTTGCAATTCATATTTTTAAATGTATGCTACTCATGTTAAGAATTGAAAAATACAGCTCTCATGAATTGGAAATTACAGATTATTTATCTGAATATTTTAAAGGAAGGAAGAGAATACTGAATCTGTGTTCTGTGTCTTGGTTGCTAATTGACTCAATGCTCTCCTGCTACTTTGTGGATTTTCAGCTATCCTGGGAGTCTCTGGAATGTAACTCCTACAATAGGTGAGGGATCACTGTAATGCCTTTTTAGGAGTAATGTCATGGATATTGCTCTAAGAACAAATGTCTTATTTGGGGTTCCATGAAGCTCAGACCCTTCCCTTGGTAACATAATCTTTATTTTAATAGAGCATCATCATGTAACCATGGAAAATTTTTCTAAAAAATAAAAGTCAGAAAAAAAAATTAAAAAAATATAGCATCATCTTTAGGTGTGTGATTATGGATAGCCCAGAACAGATCAAACCCAAGATTTCTTGGAAAAATATCAGGCAACAAGATCCTAAAAGCAATCATGGTAAAGAATGAGGTCTTAAATCAATAAGGATGCTCAAAACATTTGCCTCTTTAGTCCTTTGCCCTTTCCCTAACAAACTTCCAAATATATATATTATCCTGAGGGGGACCCCAGGCCAATATCCTTTTGCTAATGATAAAATCACCAACTAGTCACATTTAAGGCCACTGTTGCCTGAACCATAGTGACCAAGCAAGAAATAGTAGAGAAAAGGATTAGAAAAGAGAAAAAACACAAATAGGTATTTCTAGTTACTTTATTGACATCTAAAAGTCAAGAGAACCCCAGAAAGACTGCCAGCACTTTGGCTAAAAACCTTTGTGCTAGCTTTATGGAATGATAAGTTCAATAGTAATCCTAGATAGGCAGAGAAGAATTTGTTAGTTAAAAAACAGGGTACTAGTTTTTATTAACCACACAGTTAAAGAAATAAAGTTGGAATTCCCTTCCATTCCTTATCCCAAAATTATGGAGGCAATAATGGCATCAATTAGTGACAAAGGCCAAATTGTTGAGAGCAGAACATTTAGCTGTGACTGTTAGGCCTGTCTTCTTTTTCCAAGATTTTCACAGACTTGGCAAGTCTTTGAATTAAGTGATCAAAAGCTGGTATCAGGCCAAACAAGCTATATACTTGGGGTTGAGTGATGATCAGACTAAGGAACTGGGTTTGCTTCTGTTTATAAGAAAACCACAGTCTTCCTAATGAAAGAGCCCAAGACTTCTAAGCCAGCATGAGCCATGGGTAGGAAATACTATCACACCTGCAAGAGTCAGGTAGTCAAATAGGCACAATGCAGGCAGTTAAAGTCATTAGGGAAAAATCTTATGGCAATAGTTGATCGTATACACATGTCTATGCACACAGATAAGCAATCATGCAACTGTAAAGCTTCTTTGCCACCAGAACAGGATGTCAGTTTGTAGCAGGTCTTTAGTTGCACCAGAAAAAAAAAATTGGTGCTCACAGAGAGATAAGCATTCATTAAGACATGCTATCCCAAGGGGCAGCTGGGTAGCTCAGTGGATTGAGAGCCAGGCCTAGAGACAGGAGGTTTAAATCTGGCCTCAGACACTTCCCAGCTATATGATCCTGGGCAAATCACTTGACCCCCATTGCCCACCCTTACCACTCTTCTACCTAGGAGCCAATACACAGAAGTTAAGGGTTAAAAAAAAAAAGAGGTGCTATCCTATACCAACTAATGGAATAGTTCTTACATTTAAAAAATACATATATATATACATATATATGTATATATATTATATATATATATATCATGATTGTTTTTTAGAAAAATGTACCCAGTAGTCTCACTTAGAAGTTGCATCAGCTAACATCCAGACAAACTAGAATTTTATACTATTGATGTTAAGGAGCCCTTATTGATTGCCCAAGGAGAAATCTTGTCCCCTGAAATTTTATATCCCTCATTTTAGAGAGGAACACAATTGCCAGGAGAATGCTGTAGTGAAAAAGGCCAATGAAAGCTTGAACTAAGTCAAATTTACAAAAAATCAAGCCATTCCCTAATGGACAAATGGTCAAGGGATATGAATAGGCAGTTTTCAAATGAACAAATAAAAACTATCAATAATCACATGGAAAAAGTGCTCTAAATTCCTCTTGATTAGAGAAATATAAATCAAAATAATTCTGAGGCACTACATCACACCTAGCAGATTGGCCAATATGGCAGTAAAGGAAAATGATAAATGTTGGAGGGGATGTGGCAAAATTGGGATGCTAATGCATTGCTAGTGGAGTTGTGAATTGATCCAACCATTCTGGAAGGCAATTTGGAACTATGCCCTAAGGCAGGGGTCAGCAACCTTTTTGGCCGTGAGAGCCATAAACGCCACATTTTTTAAAATGTAATTCCGTGAAAGCCGTACAGTGCTCACAGTGCGCGCTCCTGTAACAGCACCTGAAAAAAAATTGACTTTATGGCTCCTGTAGAAAGAGCCATACATTGCTGACCCCTGCACTAAGGGCTTTAAAAGAATGCCTGCTCTTTCATCCAGCAATACTACTACTGGGTTTGTACCCCAAATAGATAATAAGGGGAAATGTTTGCACGAAAATATTTATAGGCCCTTTTTATAATGGCAAAAAATTGGAAAATGAAGGGGTCCCTCATTTGGGGAATGGCTAAATAAATTGTATTATCTGATGGTGATGGAATACCATTTGTGCTGTAAGGAATGATGAACTGGAGGATCTTTATATGAACTGGAAAGACCTCCAGGAATTGATGTAGAGTGAAATGAGCAGAACCAGATCTCTGAGGGACTTAGGAGAAAGAATGCTATCCACATCCAGAGAAAGAACTGTGGAAACAGAAATGCATTAGAAAAATATATGAGTAAACATGTAGTTCAATAGGGATATGATTAGGGTTTTGATGTTAAAAGATTACTCTACTGCAAATATGAATAACATGGAAATAGGTTTTGAACAATGATACATGTATAACCCAGTGGAACTGCTTGTCATTTCCAGGAGTGGGGAGAGAAAAGGGGTGGGAAAGATTATGAATCATGTAACCATGGGAAAATATCCTAAATAAATAAATAAAGGGTGCAGATAAGCAAAAAAATAAAAATAAAAGAATCTAAAATAGTTCATCGGAGATGAAGTTTAGATAAATCACATTTCTTTCCCTCAGTTCCTTCCTCAAAAAAATCAGAGTATGGGATTTTCCAGTTCTAGATTCTCTTTCAATGAGACATTCTATATTCTATAGCTTAATACCATATCTCTGGTTTCTAATGCCTGAGACAATAAAGTCATTGAACCTTCCTAGACCCATATTTCCTTAAGTATAAATGGGCATTGCACAAGATGATCTCTAAAATCTCCCCTACAAACTTTGATCCTCTATTCTTTTTTTTTTTAAACCCTTACCTTCCATCTTAGAATCAATACTATATATTAGTGCCAAGGCAATGGGGGTTAAGTGACTTGCCCAGGGTCACACAGCTGGGAAGTATCTGAGGTCACATTTGAACCCAGGACCTCCCATCTCTAGACTTGGCTCTCAATCCATTGAGCCACTCAGCTGCCATCATTGATCTTCTATTCTAACAAGCCTTGCTATCAAGGCCCCCTGTGTTCAAAGTCTAGGATCTTTGTTTTAATGCTTTTACATTTTCTGTTCTAGGTTATTGAATAAACCCAACTGAATGGAATGTACAGCAACCACCCTTCCAGAGAGAACTAAAAACCCTTGGAATTAACATCCTCTACCACTTCAGTCACTCCCACTGACATGGGCATTGTGCAGAGATGGCAGGGACCATGTACCCCTTAACTCAGGCAGGCTGTGAACAGGGAATTTCCCTTCCCCCTTTAAGTTGAGATAGACAAAACAGATATAGCCCTGAGGATCTCAGACAGACCCCCCCACCCACTGAATGCCTGAGTAAAAGGAGTCATGTCCACACTACTGGAAAGAATATAAAAAGCCCAGAACTGAGGCACTCAGAGAGCAGCCTCCCATGGCTGTTCCACTCATGCTGTCTTGCTGGCCATTAATCCTATCTTACTAATAAATCTTTCTTTTTACTTTTAAGCTAAGCCTGGAGTCCTCTCATTCTTGAGAAAGGTTCCCTTCTCCAACCCAGGGGTTCACCATTTGCACCCCTATAACACCACCAGTGATGGCAAATATAAGAGTAATGGTTTCCTGTGGATTAACATTCTCCATGCTGAATGAGGTTTATTTGTGTGTTGTATTTATTTTGTTAAACATTTCCCAAATATATTTTAATTTGGTGCAGCTGCACTCTAGAGTTTTGCAGGTGTAGACCCTTAACTCCCACACTGCTTTTCCCTTCCCCAAACTCCCTTTCTTGCACCAGGTTATATTTATAGAGGATAAGGAGGGTTTTTGTTGTTATTAGTTGGTTGGTTGGTTTTAATAGTGGGAGGGAGAAGATCCCAAGATATTTCCTGCTGGAACTTAATTCTGGTGGGCTATATGGCAAGGTAGGTGGAAAACAGGATGAAAAAAATAGTTTGCATTATAGAATCTGTACCCTTCCCCTAATCCCCAAATGAGCATTCATGGACTCCTAACCTTTAAAAGCAGCCTTCCCAGTCAGATAAGAGCAGGGGGAACCCTAGGGTAGGTGATTTGCAGGTTCTGGATTTCTCGGGCATCTGTTAGGGTAAAGAGATAGCAAGGGGGGAAAGGAAGATTATTTTTCTTTCCAAGAAAGTTTTTTGGATCTTTTTTCTTTCAGGTACTTAAAGTAGTAATTTTCTAACTTCTTCCTCCTGTTTTTTTTTTCTGCTTTTTCTCTTTCAAAAGGTTTCCTTTCTTATCTTTCCAAGGAAGGATAAGTTTCTTTTAGAGATGATGTGAGTGAATAGAAAGTGCCTTGGTTTGGAGTTAGAATTGGAATTCAAATCCTAGATCTGCTACTCATTTATAATCACAGACCTTGGATAGTCCCATATGTTTCTGAAATGCTCTTTTCAATTGAATTTGACTGAGAAGTCACATTGTTTCTAGGCCTTGATATTTTTTTATTTTGATATTAAAATAGAGGATTTCTAAAAAGCTTTTCTAAGTTCTGTTGCATATTTCACCTCTCAAATCTCCTTTTTTAAGTCTGTGCCTAGTTCTTGGGATAGTTGAAAGAAGTATTTTGTAAATCTGAAAGTGCTATATAAATCAATCTGTAAGGAAGCAGTTTTTTCAAGCACTAGTACTTAATGCTATCTTAAGTATATAATGGGACACTTTTGGACCAGATAGTCTCTGAAACTATTTCAGACTCATTCTGTAATTCATTTCAATGTTCCCAACAATTCTTGGAGATCAGAACTACCAGATGGTGTTTATCTCCATTTCACAGCTAAGGAAGCTGAGCCTTCGGGGCAAAGTAGTTTAGCTGTCTTCATACAGAAACTAAGCATCTGATCTGGAATGAATTAGATCCCAGGTGTGTTGCTAGTGTTGAACCCAAGACCTCCTTTTAGGCAGATGGATGATTCTATTAATAGAGAAAATTCTGTGATATGTAATGTTAAATGTTTGTTGGTTAAAGCTATCTCCAACAAAAAAAAATTGGAAAGTATGTTTTTTAAACTCTTACCTTTTGTCTCAGAAATAACATTAAGTATCACTTCTAAGGCTAGGCATTTGGATTTAAGTGACTTGCTCAGGATCATAAGGAATTGTGGTTTTAAAACACTTAAAGGAGACAGTGAGTTGCCAAGTTTTTCACTCTGTAACACATAACTAATATGTCAGAAGTGAAATTTGGATCAAGAATATCTGTACTTCAATGTCAGCTCTGGAATTACTGTAATCCCCAAGATCTCCTTGATGGGAAGGAAGAATGAGGTTTTCTAGAGCCACCTCAATATGAAGCTTGCATTCATTTTTTCTCCCAAGTGGAGTATAAATTCCTTAAAAGACAGATACTCTTGTTTGCTAAAATGTTCATGTCCCCATTATATAACATGATGCTTGATTGTTTTCTGACACTAGTTTCATCACAATTTCAATGACAATTCTCTTTCTCCTTTAGTATTCAACTTAATTCCTCTCCCCACCCCTCTCCCAGTCATTTGAAACTGAACTCAGAAGCCCAAGGTCTACAACCAGAGAAGCAAAAGTTTTGGCCCTCCTTGCCTTCAATTACCTGGTCAGAAACCTCTTAAAATTAGCAAGCTTGAATGTTTCAATTCTGTCATATAAAAGGGAGGGTGAAGGAGCAATAGAGCTATTTAATATGGAGAAGTGTATAACCACAGTATCAAATGAATGGAAGGGCCTCATATGGAAAGACTCATTCTGCCACTGTTTTGTTTTGTTTTTTTAATTGTCAATGGTTTGCTACTACTCTGTATAGATAAGAGTAATTGGTAATTCAGAGCTTGAAAATCTTGGTAGGGTCAACAAAATTCTATAGAAGGATACTGAACCTTTTGGAAAATCTCAAAAAAGACAGTGACCATTTGCTTAAAAGATGAATTTGGAGGTTACCTACTTCAGGAAGGCTGGAATGCAACTGGGCTGAATGTGTCAGATGATGTCATTTAACCTGAGGTTCATATTTTCCTATAAATAAGCGGTTTTTCTGTAGGCTGGAATTCTCAATTCTCTCTCTCTCTGTCTCTGTCTCTGTCTCTGTCTCTGTCTCTCTCAAACGTGCATTGCATTTGAAATTAGCATGGGACTCGGAGTTTCCTATTGAATAACCCAAACTCCAGAAGTGTCAGGTCAAAGAGCAGGAAAATTCCTTCCCTTCCTTGCATTCTTATAATGCTAAGGAAAAGGTGACTCTAGACATCAGAGACTCAAGATAAGACCCCTGAGAGAAATATTCCCCTTGGGTTCTTCCCTAGATTTCAAGATAGACACAAGTATACATCTTTTGGTTATGCTCTGATACCATCGAGTTATAGTCTAGACCAGGGGTTGGCAATGTATGGCTCTTTCTGCAGGAGCCATAAAGTCAATTTTTTTTCAGGCACTGTTACAGGAGCGCGCACTGTGAACACTATACGACTCTCATGAAATTACATTTTAAAAAATGTGGCGTTTATGGCTCTCACGGCCAAAAAGGTTGCCGACCCCTGGTCTAGACAGTGATGGGCAAACTTTTTAAAGATGGGGCCAAAGGAAAGGAAATGCTCATCTGTCAGTCTGTTTCTAAGGCAACTCTTTCGAAGTTTCATTGTATTGTATCCTACTCACTGTATTCATCAGATTAGGAATAATGTCACAGAGTCAGATAGAACATTTCAGGGGGCACATCTGACCCATAGTTTGCCCATCACTGCCCTAAACTATGCTCAGCCAACCCCTATGTCTTCAGGACACAAACCCCAGTCAGATAACAAACATCCCCCATTCCTGCCTAACCTCATCCCATTCCCTCATTCCAGATCACCGAGCCCCTGCTGTCAAAAGATATAAAAGACCCACAACGTATCTCCTTTGGGAGGCAATGCCCATTCTTGTGCCTGTCCTCCCAACCACTTCAGCATGAATTCCAAATTAATAAATTTCTTTTTTTATTTCTAAGCTGTGAAGTCTTGCATTCTTGAGTGGGTACCTGTCTGGAACCCCAGGGGTTCACCTCAACACCCCACCACCCACAACAAAATAGTTACATAGTTCCTTGAATAGTGGCTAAAGAGGGTGTACCTTGATATTTTGAAGGTCCTCTTAAACTTTCACTTCATACACAAGGTTTCTCTAAAACCTTTCCTTTCCACCTTTCTTACAACGTAAGAGTATTCCTTCACATTTATAGTGTGTTCAGCCATTCTCCAGATGATGAGTATCCCCTTCAGTTTCCAATTCTTTACCAATGCAGAAAGATATATATAGGGGGCAGCTGGGTAGCTCAGTGGATTGAGAGGCAGGCCTAGAGACGGGAGGTCCTAGGTTCAAATCTGACCTCAGACACTTCCCAGCTGTGTGACCCTGGGCAAGTCACTTGACCCCCATTGCCCACCCTTCCCACTCTTCCACCTATGAGCCAATACACAGTATTGACTCCAAGATGGAAGGTAAGGGTTTTAAAAAAATTTTTTAAAAAAAGATATATGTGTGTGTGTGTGTGTGTGTGTATATAACATAGAGGTTTTCCTTAGGGCTAATCATTGCCTTAATCTATCTTCATTGTAATTTCCCTTTCTCCTTTTCTCTCTTTTCCCATTTGAAGCTTGTGTAAAGGTAAACTATCAGACAAGGAAAGGGAAGGAGGGGGAAGAGGGGTTTAACTCTGAAGCTGTTTTTACAGACCCACACCTACATGGCAAAGCTTAAAATTCTGCCTCTACACATACACTAGGAACATTTGTATGAACTGATGCAGATTGAAGCAAAACCAGGAGAATAATTTATACAATGGAAACAATATTGTAAAATCAAACAACTTTGAAAAACTTAGGAACTTTGATCAGTGAAATGACAACTATGACTCTAGAGGACTCCATATACTCCTGGTAGAAAGGTATAAGACAAATGAAGAAATTCATTTTGCTTTATCATATATGTTTTGTAACAGTGTGTTGGGTTTTCTTTTTCAATGAGAGGAAAGAGGAAGGAAAGTGTAGAATGAGTGCTTGGATACTTCTTCATGTAATTCTTCTTTAATTCTCCTGAAAGTTCCAGAAAACTGGAACTGATAGGCATATGAAGAAACTTGGGCTTTCATATTGATCTCATATTTTTCTCTAGTCCAAAAGCCTCCATACAAACAATTTTTGAAGTAATGTTATTGATTTCTTGGTGAAGTTAATTCTGTAATGTCTGAGGAACATTGTAGCCAAAAAGCTCTTCAACACAAATAGTATCAAGATGAAATTCTCAAAAGCACAACTAAATGATTGCTTTTTATACAACCAATTTTCCTTTTCCTTCAAATACTTGAGGTGCTCTCCAACTTAGTCAAAGAAATCTTGGGCACTAAAATTGGAAGAGATTTAGTGCTAGGGAAAGCAAGACAAAGGATGTATGTCCGTGTAAAACTTTAAGGTCTTTTGTTTTGTTTTTTAATTGTCAGTGGTTTGTTACTACTCTGTATGGATAGGAGTAATTGGTGATAATCTTGGTAAGGTCACCAAAGTTTTATAGAAGGATACTGGACCTTTTGAAAAAGCTCAAAAAAGACAATGAACCCATTAAGCATTTCCTGAACCATAGGCACCCAAAACTTAATGGCCAACTGTGCCCTTTTCACTGATTTTCAGCTACTTTTTCCCTTTTCCATTTTCTCAAACTTAAATAAATTTTTAAAAGCTTCATCAATTCAAACCTATTCCCAATATTGATCTGATTTCTATTTTTCTACTAATTTTTTCTATTTTTCTATTAATTTTTATCAGTGATACTAACATAAAAGGAGTCACAAACAAGGAAAAACAAACTATATTGCTATAATTTGAGAAATTTTTTAAAATTGGGCATTATTAAGCTTTCAAATAATATGAGCTTATAGAACACAAAACCTAGATCTCAGTAGATTTTTTTTTCTGTGTTTATCCAGGAATTGGGAAGATTGTTTATTTTTTTAAATAGAAGAGCATCTTCATCAGTTCCAAATTGCTACAAAATGAATGCAAGCACAGAAATTATAAAAACCAAAACAGCTCACCAAAAATCAGTTTCTTGGAAGAAAAACAGACATGAGATAATATGAACATTATAGTCACTTTGCCTTAATAGATGACAATGCCACAAAACTAGAAGAGAGAAATCTTCCTCAACTGGAAGTTTTTTTCATATATATGCATGTATATGCATATATTAAATTTGACATTTCATTTTTTCCAAAGTCATTTAACCCATCTCCGAATCCAAGGAGGAAGGAAGGTGAACAATGACTTAACAGATAATGTTGGTACCAATCTGGTGTATCAAGAAAAAGACAATGACAGGCCACGTAAGTAAAATTTATAGTAATTGGAAAGTCATTTGAAAAATCCTTAAGAAATTGATCTAAAGGTTAGTTACCTCTTATGGAGAAGATAGAGCTTCAAAGTACTATTTCACTTAAACACTTTAGGTGAAAGGTTTTTAACTATGAGTGATGTTAAAAAAAAAAAAATAACAGCCACTAACTGTCTTATAGGCATTCTATTCAATTCAAAAAATATTTATTAACCACTTACTAGATGCAACACACTGTACTAGACGCTAAAGATAAAGATTTGGTACTTAATAGGGTATTCAAGAGATGGAAGTCAATGATTTATTCAAAGTTTAAAGTTTTGGTGATTGGGAGGTACTAGTGATATGAATGAACAATTTGGACTCATTAAAGAGGGATTGGAAAGAAAAGTTGATAATGAATTCCATTTGGGATATATTGAATTCAAGGTACTTATAGAATATCTATATGGAAACAGACAGGTAATTGAAGACTAAGGTACCTAATCTTAGAATTTGATAAAGACAGAAGGGTTACAAATATAAATTTGAGTCATTAACATTAAAGTAACATTTGATGCCATAAGCCAGAATCAGTTCATCAAAGGAAAAGTGTCTATGATTATATGTAATATAGAAAAAGTGTCTATATAAGTGTGTGTATATATGTGTGTATTATATACACAAAATAAACACAGAAACACACAAAGAAAACAGAAAGCCAAGGACTACAGCTTGGAGAATATTATAATTAGGGACTTTACAGTTAAAAAATAAGGTAGGCACAAAGTTTGAACACAAAGTTCAAAGCACAATCTATCAGTAAAGTATGACTTTATCAATAAATAGGATCTCAGCTTCACCAACAAAACTAAGGTCCTAAATGAGGGGGCAGCTTTCTTTTACAATTTAGGTAGTACAGAAAATGGGAAAGCTATCATATTAGGTAGAAGAAAATATGATTGGATGGAAATTAGGGATGATTATAGCAACAACCCTCTCTTATCCTATGACTAAGAAATGTCTAATGTTTGAGTCCATCTGCATCTGCAAGGTCTGAGCAGACTTCTTTAAGTAAAAACTAAACATCCTTGATGATATAAAGATACTAGACTCATTTCCTTAACAAAAGAATAGACAGTGATTGAAAAAGAACTGGGTTTCTAAACTTGTTATAGGCCAGCTGAATTTCATGACAAAGTCAATTAATTGTAAGTAAGTAGGATCAATTTGGAAAAGGCAGAGTCAACCTGATTATTTCAGGACCAAGAAGAAAAGAATGTAAAAGAAAGTCAAAGATAAAATGGAACCAGGAGGATAGTTTCAGGAAAGTTGAGGGAAGAAAGAATGTCAAGAAGAAGGCTATTCAACAACAGGGTCTTGGAAAAGATGAGACTATTGAGGTATTGAAGGACGTATTTTCAATAACATGAAGTAAATAAGCCAGATTGCAGTTTGTTAGATGGTGTAATAATAACTAGTTTTATAAATTATCAATAAAACATTGACTTTTTTCTTAATTGAGAGTACAGTGGAATTTGGACAGAATGTAAAAAAGTTTGAAATAACCTTTCTAAAATTATACAGGGATACCCTTACCAATCTTCCACCTATAAGTCAATACACAGAAGTTAAGGGTTTAAAATTAAAAAAAAAAATAATAATAATAGTAAAATTATACAGGGAGAGATGACTTAAGGTGCAAAGCTGTACAAACCAGTCTTATAGCAAGTTATGGTGTCTGATTTCAAAGGGGCTGGACAATCTTTTTCCAATCTCACATTTTTTAAATTCCTCTTTTGCCTTAAGAGTCAATTTCTAGTAGTCAACAACAACAACAGCGAAAGGAGATGCTTCAGCATTATAAAGAACAAAAGAAGCTTCAAAAAATGAAAGAGCAGCAAGAGAGAGCCAAACGAGGGATATTTAAAGTGGGGCTTTACAGACCCGACCCACCGAAATTTCTTAGTTCTCTTCCAGAACAGAAGATGGGGAAACCTGAAGCAAAGAAGTTAAACTGACATCTTTAACTGAACAAAATAGGCTGATTGTGAAGACAGGATTTGAGCATGTGATGTGGGTCTGCAGGGAGATGCAGATGCAGGAAAAGATTCTAGAATGTGGGAGTAACTGAAGTTTGGTAGTCTTTCTCTGGTTTGACCTGGAGGAACTGGCTACTTTTCCTTAGTGACTGATTCTACCCTGATACCTCATCCTACTTGCTGCCCTGCTGTTATCTATTGTGTTTCCTGGTGATCCTGAACCATATGGCATCTGTCTGTAAGATTAGGTCTGGGATCCTTTTGGATCCAGGACCTTTCCCTGTGCCCTGTTAAGTTTGCCACAGACCACTACCTCAAACATCATCTAAGTGGGGTTTGATTTAGTGCAGACTTATTTAGATTAGGGACTGGGATCTCTAGGTCAGTGAGGGAGGACTAGAATAGCTCAAACTCTGTGAAGACTCCTGGTAATGGGACATTTAGATCTGGGGGGGTGTTTAGGTAGTTGAATTTAGTGTTAGTGTCATCCAAAATTCCCATCTAACTTTTCCCTGTTACAATAAATACAACATTCATCCCGGTTACTGACTGGTCTGTGTGTATCATGTCAGGTTCAGGCTCTGCCTGTGGGCCTTCCCAAACCAGTTAATCTTCTGATACTGGCCCTATCCTAATCATCTGGTCCCATTCCCAAAATCACCCTCTTACAATTGACATTCTTATAAAAGTTTAATAATAATGCCTAACATTTATTATAGCACCTTAAGGTTTGAAAAACACTTTGCAAATATCATCTCATTGGATCCTCACAATAATCCTGGGAGCTGGGGACTATTATTATGTCCGTTTTATAGATGAGAAGCAAATTGAAGCAAATGGAGTTTAAGTAACTTGCCAGGGTAACACAGCTATTAAGTATATAAAGTATCTGAGGCTGGCTTTAAACTCTGGTTTTGCTAACTCTGGGTACTGTGCTCTATCCAGTGACACCAAACTACCTCTTGTTAATGGTGATAAATAATATGTGCATACTAACTTTAATGAATTAAGGGGCTGATTGGAAGCTTCTAAACATAATTCTATTTCTACAAGAAATATTATGTTGGAGACATAAAAAAATGGTAAGAGGAACAGGAAGAGTCAGGATTTACACTTAAAGTCTAGAATGCAACTAGAAATAAAGAATTAGCTAAAAAAGAATGTTAAATGTGCTTTAGGAGAGTGTATAGGTAAGATTGGAATAGCATTCCAGAAGGCAAAAAATAAACCCTCTTAGCCATTCTAAATTTTAATGAAGCATTCAAGACTTTCAAAAAGCCTCAATACATTTCTTTGCCAAAAACTACTAGTACTTATTTCTATGAATCAGCATAAAAGTTTGTGTCTAGGGAAATATCAAAATAGCCGATTTGGGGGTAAGAAATACCTGACACAGATGCATAGGCCTTTTTACTGCTGAATGGAGAGTTAATGAATTGGCCTGGGCAGTAGGAAATGCTTCCAACCATCTGGTCAGTTGATCTACTATGACTAGACAAAATATATAATATCCAGCTTTTGGCGTTATAATAAAATCTACAAAATATATAATATCCAGCTTTTGGCATTGTAATAAAATCTATTTACAGGTGTTCAAAAGGTGTATAAGCCAGAGGGCACCCACCAATTGCTTTGCCAGGAAAGGCATGTTATGTGCTTGGCACGTGGGGCAGACTACACACTTTAGAGGCTATGGTGGTTATATCAGGGGCTATCCATATTTTTTTAAATGCCCTGGGTGCCAAAGTGACCATTTTTATGCACATGAGAAAGCATTCTAAATCTCTAATAATTAGAGAAATGCAAATCAAAACAACTCTAAGGTATCACTTCACACCTAGAAGATTGGCTAAAATGACAGCAAAGGAGAGTGATGAATGTTGGAGGGGATGTGGCAAACTTGGGATATTAATGCATTGCTGGTGGAGTTGTGAATTGACCCAACCAGTCTGGATGGCAATTTGGAACTATGCTCAAAGGGCTTTAAAAGACTATCTGCCTTTTTATCCAGCCATAGCACTGTTTGGATTATACCCCAAAGAAACAATAAGGAGAAAGCTTGTACAAAAATATTTATAGTTGCACTCTTTGTGGTGGCAAAAAATTGGAAAATAAGAGAATGTCCTTCAATTGAGGAATGGCTGAACAAATTGTGGTATCTGTTGGTAATGGAATACTATTGTGCTAAAAGGAATAAAGAACTGGAGGAATTCCATGTGAACTGGAATGACCTCCAGGAATTGATGCAGAGTGAAAGGAGCAGATCCAGGAGAACATTGTACACAGAGATTGATACACTGTGGTACAATTGAACATAACAGACTTTTATACTAGCAGCAATGCAAGGATCCAGAGCAAGGCTGAGGGACTTATAAGAAAGAAAACTAGCCATATTCAGAGGAAGAACTATGGGAGGAGAAACACAGAAGAAAAACAACTGCTTGAACACATGGGCTTTTGGGGATATTGGGGATGTAGACACTAAATGATAACTCTAGTCCGACTATCAATAATATGGAATTAGGTCTTGATCAATGATACATGTAAAACCCAGTGGAATTGTGCGTCAATTAAGGGAGGTTAGGGGGTACTGGGGGAGAGGGAAAGAACATGAAATATGTAACTAGGAGAAATATTCAAAATAAGATAAAAAAAATCACCAAAAAAAATTTTTTAATAGCTTCAATGAGCTTAGGAGAAATAGAATGGGAACCAGCAGTTAAAAAGAACCTTAAATATTCCACTTTGGGGAGATACCATTGAACCTTTGTCTTTTAGACCTTGTTGCCTTATGTAATTCTAACAGAAGATGTTTGCTATATTCTTGGCATGCTGCTGCATTTGGTGAAGCCAAGAGCAAATCATCCACATTTTTAAGTGACTATGTTTAAATTGAATATTATCTGTATCTTGGGCAAAAATTTGTACATACAGGGTAGGGCTTTCCACATACCCTTGTGACAATTGACACCAGGTTTCTAGGAACCTTTCCAGGTGAAAGCAAATGTATTTCTGGAATACTCATGAATTGGTATCAAGAAAAATGCTGAGCACAAATCCACTACAGTAAAGCATGTGGCTGTGCTGGGAATAGAGGAAATTATTGAGTTTGGGTTTGCAACCACAGGATGTCTTTTTATGACATGATTATTTACAGCTCTTAAATCTTGGACAAATCTATCTACAACTTTTCCATCTGGGCCTAATTTTGGCTTTTTAACAGGTAAAATTGGTGTATTATATTCTGATTTGTGTGGAATTATCATTCCTTGCTCAATGAATAAATTTATTACCAGTGTAATCCCTCAATTGCCTCTTTTGATAGGGGGCACTGAGGAATGGAAGGAGGTGAGGAATTTTTCCTCTTAATCTGAAGAGGATGAGCCGATTTAAGTAGGTCTAAATCAGAAGATGTGGCCCAAAGAGACTCAGGTATATCAGCTGGTATTTCAAAGGTGGTAGGCTTTCAATTCCTGGCTTTCTAAGAGAAGTACAGGAAGCAAATTTAAAGATTCCTCAGGTAATTCTAGTGACATAGAGCCATCTGGAGCTCATGTTATAGTTGCTTTTAGTTTACATAATAGGTCTCTTCCCAGCAGATTTGGGGGGGCCCATGCTTTAGTAGAAAAGAATGTTCTACAGATAAGGGTTCCAAAGATACCATTAGAGGAGAAAGTGTTTGGACCTTTTGAGGTGCTTCTGATACACCTACTACATTTATAGATCCAATGGGATCACATTTTGCATCTGGTTTACTCACCAGAACTATCTAGATGCTCCCGTGTCTAAAAGGCAGTCATAGTATGAGTTCCCTACTTTTAGGATTACATATGGTTCATTACTTTTTGGGGGGAATGGATAGGAATAATTGACATTAAAGCATCAGGTTCTGGAAAATCAAAGGTTTCATTTTCTCATTCCAAGGTCCTTGCCCCCCCCATCACACCTTCATAAAGATGCTTGTTTATTTCTCTGGGATCCTCCATGCTGAGGGGAATTTTCACACTGTGCATAATGTGGACGAGCTCCACTTTGGATGTATTGTTGGGTATTTTGTTGTGTATCATCATTTTCTTCATTTGGAGTATAATTTCTGTAATTATTTCTATTATAATTTTGATAATTGTTATATCTGTTATTTCTGAAATTACCATTATTCCTAAAATTCATGTTATTGAATACCTGATTCCAATTTCTGCAATTTAGCATTAAGTGGTCTTTTCTTCCACATAAATAACATTTTGGTGTTTTATTTGTGGCTTCTTCCAAAGGTACTACGGTCACTCCATGATCTTTTCTTTCCAATTTTTCTTTTAAAATTTTATTTTCTCTCCTTAATTCCTCCATTCATTCCCTGTTTTCTTCATTTTTTCTCTGGTGGCCATCAAATACATATACGGCTACTCTCCTTAATTCTTGGGCAGTTGATTCTAAAATAATCTTTTACAACTTTACAGCAGCTCTGTACAAACTGCTATCTAATCTGCCTGACATTATTTTCTCTGGGAAGGTCCAGTTCTATATATCTACCTCCCAGCTCAATGAGTCTATCCATAAATTAGGAGGGAGTTTCATCGATTTTTTGACTTAAATTTTCAAATTTGTCCATGTGCCTGGTCTGTCACAACAAGCCCTCATTGCTGTTAATAATGCTTCTCTTGATTGTGTTTATGCATAACTTCTGGATAAAGATGGAGAACAGCTTGAGTGATAGACAGATCATCGGTTACAGAACTTGGAATTTACCCAGATGGCATGAACCAAGGGAAAAGACAGTTGGGGCCACCACTATAAAAGCCCAGGGACTCAGTCAGTCTTGGTCTCAGTTTTGAGAAGGGAATTTCTGGGAGAAGTGGGTGGAGACAGGTGGGTAGTGTGATAATTAGATTAAGTCTACACTGCCCATCTTTTGATTTAATCACCAAAGGTGAGAGCACCTTCCAATTCTGGGAGGTCCTAACCCACATGTGCTAGAGTGAATAACAAATCAGAATCAACGCACCGGCCCCTATGCTTTCTATGAGAAAGCATCTATTGTGATTGGACACGCAGGCTAAGGGAAGGCACTGGAAGTGACTTATATGTGACCCCTTCCAAAGAGGGAGGGATGAGTGAGGCTGCAACTGGTGTGGTGAAGGAGACCTGAGGGAGCTTCGCTGGTTCGTGACCGAGACTGTTCCACATGGTGAGTTTAAAAACTGAATCTTCCTGAACTTCTATTGGGAAACTTCCTTGTATAGATAGTGAGTGGAGTTTGCTCCATTCACCTCTGGGCCTTAGGCCCTTTAACCCTCAGCCGAGGGTTAAGATCTACCTGGACTAATCAGTGGGATAGATTCTTATCTCCGTTCTTCCTCTCTCTCTTCTCATGTAAATAAATTTCCATAAAAGTCAATTTTGATTTGAGATTATTCTTAATTGAGGTTTGATAATAGTTCAATCCTCTGGCGACTACTTTTTAATATATTGAACCCATAAAACCCCTTTTTCTCCCTTACAGTAGGCCAATAGGCCTGCAGATCCAGCATCCATACCTCATTGCCACTAGAGGTTCATTCATCTATTTCCAAACAGGGCTGAGAGACAACAACACAGCTGCTAAGAAGAACATCACTACCCCTTCCTTTCCTTTGGTCTAGACCACAGCCGGGTCTGACCAGGGTTCGTGGGGGGGAGAAGAATCTCCAGCCAAATACCAACCAGATGCTTATTGGTTTAGATTTCTTTAACTCTCTATAGATATAGCATAGCCATCCCAACACCTCTTTCCTTATCCTGATTCCTAACCCCTTTGAGCCAAAGCATTAAACCCTGTTTCAAACGTGATACAAGTGAAGGCTGGCATTCATTCCAAGGGGCAAGCAAATAGCCACAGCAAAAGGGGAAAGGGATCACCAGCATTCCAGTCAGTGTTATCCATCTGTGTTATTTGGAATTTTGGGGGTTCCATTGAGAGGTATTTGAGGCTCATTTGAGCCTTAGAATACTTAGATATGTGACAGACTTCCTGTGGACATTTGGGGGACTTTGAAACTACATTTTCCATGATTCAATGGGTTTCCGGTTTCTGACATGATGACGTGTACCAAGGTGGAGCGTGGCTTAAATTGGGTGGTCAGGCTTGGGACTTCCTCTTTGGTACAGAGGGAAGGTACAGAAGGTAAATGGCTCAGGTGGCATTTTTGAAATAGATCTTAGCCAGGCACGTGGCCATTTCTTTATTTTACCAACATGGCCCTAAATAAAATATTATTTCTCCTTTTACTCTGTCTATATTATTTTTTACTTATTACACATCCAACACCAACAACTAGCTGATTACCAATCCTTACCATTTAACCTAACCCCAAGCCAAGGAACCAGAGGGACTGTTGAACAACATATACAGCTTCTCTCTCTATAACCTGGGCTTGGGCACTGTTAGTGGGGTCAAGGTGCTTAGCAGAGTTGATCATCCATAAGCCCTCATGGTCACCAGCACACCTTGGTGGCTACCCAGGTGTTACTATCCCACTTAGCCTAGATTCATCTACCACCTGAGGATTGGGCCAGCTAATAGAAGCACCTTTCCTGTCTACCCTTTCTGTCAAGTAGAGATACCCACCTCACTTTTAGTAACAGTTTTTGGAGAAGCCTAAGGGAACTGAAGCCTGATAGGTATATGGAAGATGGCATTGGCAAGGGTTTCATTTATTATTGCCAGTCTAATACTGCTTGTCTGGTCAGCAATGCAGGGTATTTATAATCTCTGGGTCAAAGTGATTCCAGACTGTTGCCTAAAGATCTTGCTAATATATGACTCTTATAAATGTCTGGCAGTGACAATGGCAGAATTCATAGCTTATCTACCTACTATGGGAGCTATCATTATATCACTGATTCAGAGACTATGGGCAATCAAGAAAATCTTTGATCTAGTCTGGGGCACTAAAAGGAATTCTAATGAGGAACTATTGCAGGTGATGAAAGAGCATATCAAACAACTTATTGAGATCAATAAGAAAATAAGAGAGGGCCAAGATCTAGATTCCCATGCAATTATGCAATTAAAGGTTATAGAGAAATCTCATAACCAAGCTGCTGCAAACCCTTCCAAACCATCAGCTACTTCAAAATCCACCTCTACCACTGACAAGCAAACTAAGACAGAGACAGTTGAACCCAGTACCATTTCTTTGTTCCCCATAGTGTACCAAACACACCTTAGACCGGAAGGCAACATAGTTCATATGAAGACCTACAAAGTTTTTTCAAGATCTAGAGGTACTCAGGAGGAGATTCACCAAGTACTTCCTGTCACCATATAAATTGGTGAAGGAAACTGAAAAGGACCTTTAATCTTTTCAATCCTAGTTTTGCGGATGTGGAATTTTTATTGGACAAATTTTATACACTATTGGAGAAGGCAGGACAAATGACAACCTCACGGCCTGGCCCACTGAACACCAAGAACTAGAACTTATCTCCCATGCTAACATGTTGTATTTGCTCCAATGACAGACAGATCTACTAGAGGCTTTAAAAATTTGTGCTAAGACCAAGTGAGATACCCACCCCACTTTTAATAACAACTGGCATAATCTTATGTAATCCTGTTTGTTATTGGGATTCCATTTTGGGTCATCACGTGGCCAATTAATTGCTTTCCTTCCTTGGGCCTGATTAATGAGAGAGATAATCTTATTTTTCTCCCTGTCAAAAAGGCTTGTAGTAGGTTTTCAACATCCACCTATCCAGGGTCATATGTGCAAAAGATACCCTCTAGTTTTTTGATTACTACCATTGGTTCATCTTCAAAAGAAGGACTGTCTTGTTTGAATCTTTCAGTATCCTGGGGGGGGGGGAGGGTTTGCATGGTGAATAGTGCCTAAGGGAAACTATACCCCCATTCTTATTAAATATGGATACTAACTTCAGGGGGTATAGGGTTTCAGGGGGATTATTTTGTATTCCTGTCTGTAGGCTTGATGTTTGGTTTTCAATGGGGTAGGTAAGGGGAGGGAGAGGAGTAGGCAAGCTGAGAGGGATGGGTTCTGAGCAGGGCGGGGCAGAGGGATAAGAGGAAGGGGCAGGTGGAGGAATGAATTGGGCAGGGTGGGGTGCTGGGGCAGAGGTAAGGAGGAGCAGAGGGATAGGTAGGGGCAGGGTAGGGGGGCTGGGAAAGGAGGAGGAATAGATTCGGCAGGCGGTAATGGGGCTGGGGTAGGGGAAGCAAGGGCAGAGGGATGGGGGAAGGATGAATTGAGCAGGGGATAGGGACTGAGGTAGAGGCAGGGGCTGGGGGAAGGATAGGTTGGAGTGGGGAAAGGGGCTAGGACAGAAGAGAAAGGATAGGTGTAGGGGGGTTGAGTAGGAAGAAGAAGATTGTGTAGGGTAGGGTGGGACAGAGATTAAATAGGCTCCAATAATGAGGAAGTATGAAAAGATTTATTCTGGAGGACTTTTAAGTCTCTTCCAATGTTTTTTATAGAACTTTTTATCTCCCACAAAGTATTCTCCTTATTTTCATTTTGAGCTTTGAGTATAAATGATTTTCTTCTTTCTTTTTAAGGTAGAATATGTATAGTATCAAATCTATTTCACCAGCTATATAGACATACTGTGAAATGAGAACATATGAGCCATTTTAAACCGAGAAAAGAGAACATATTTCCACCTCAGGTTATGTTGATAAAAATCCATGTTAACTGGTATTAATTTACTTATTATATTCATTATACATTTTTTTAACCAATAGATGGCATTATTGGCTAGGGGTTAGGGTAAGAGTGTGGTCTTTTCTTTTTTTTAACATTTAATAATATTTATTTTTTAGAAAAGTTAACATGGTTACATGATTCATGCTTTTACTTTCCCCTTCACCCCCTGAGTTTCCCTCCCCACAGCCGATGTGCATTTCCACCAGTTTTAACATGTGTCATTGATCAAGACCTATTTCCAAATTGTTGATATTTGCATTGGTGTGGTAGTTTCGAGACTACATCCTCAATCATGTCCGCCTCAACACATGTGTTCAGGCAGTTGCTTTTCTTCTGTGTTTCCACTCCTGCAGTTCTTCTTCTGAATGTGGGTAGCATTAAGTCCCTCAGAATTGTCCTGGGTCATTGCATTACTGCTAGTACAGAAGTCCATTACATTCATTTTACCACAGTGTATTGGTCTCTGTGTACACTGTTCTTCTAGCTTTGCTCCTTTCACTCTGCATCAATTCCTAGAGGTCCTTCCAGTTCACATGGAATTCCTCCAGTTTATTATTCCTTTGAGCCCAATAGTATTCCATTACCAGCATATACCACAATTTGTTCAGCCATTCCCCAATTGAAGGGCTTCAGAGTGTGGTCTTTTCAAGGATTTTTTCAAGGACTTTATAGAATACAGGAATACCCTTAATTAACTAGCCTCAGGCTAAAATGATTAAGAAAGGACTCTAAATGATTTTGAAAAAGAAAAATTTGGATTTACCTTCTCAGTTGAAAATCGAAGAAACAGAATAAAGGCTGACTTGAGATAGTAAAGGAAATTTTAAGAAAAGTGAGGGAAATTTGAGGGTACTTGTCACAACCTTCATTGTCTGCCAGAAATATAAAGGTGAATACAATAATTTTATGAAATGATGTGGTTGTCAATATTTATTATATTTTGAGTCAGAAATTTATTTACAAAATAGAGAGGAAACAATAAAGTAGAGAAATGTGAAAGGGATAGAAAAGTTATCTATTCTATCTTAATCCAGGCAGAGATTAATTAGCTCTCAACCAGGAAGGCCAGTAGTGAGTAATCATGTGGCCTCCTCCAAGATGGAAGCATGGAAGCTAGTCTCTCCAGAAACTAAGAAAGGAGTCAACCCTTTTCACTCACCCAACAAAGAAGTCCTAGAGTCAGAGTCTAAGTTGAAGCCGAGCTCCAAGCCGAAGATCCAAGCCAAAGCTCCTTCAAAGACTTTTTCCAGAAGACGCTCTCTTCAGATTATCTTCTCAAAGACCATCTGCCTCAAGCTGAAGGATTTCATGGCTTTTATGGTGGCTCCTTATCATTTCCCCTCTTCACAGGGGTCAATTACATTTTCCAATTTGTCTAGCATTGCCCAGGGTGCAGTGTTTATACCAACCGGTTCTCACCTTCTGGAGGGGTGAATACTCATCAAAAGGATTTACAGATTCCTGGCTGATTGAGTTTCTGAGGGTATAAATTCTGATCATAGGATTCACAAGTTCGGGCCTGAGTTAAAAGGATGGAGCTTTCTAAGTAATTTACTTGTGAGTTCTCTAAGTAATAAAGGATTCCTTTTCACAAATGTAAACTCAGAGAGAACAAAGAATTTCTTTTTACAGTAGGTAGGGAGACTGTATTTTGATGTAACCCCGCCCATCGCTTTCTTCTTCCCAGAATTCAGCTGTCGAGGCTGGGGAGGAGAGCTTGGCAGGAAAGTTTATTCACATGGTCATACTTAAGCTTTGTGTTTCTATTATTTATTTCTTCTACTTCAAGTGATTACTAATAAATCTTATAAAATATAATACTTGGAGTTATTAGACATTAATTTAAATTTAACAATATATAAAAGATAACATTTTTTAGAGACTAGTCCTTCTAAACTCATGATCTATGTTCTTGAAGTCATTGTGGGCTGTTTTGTGAAGATCTCAATCCTGTTTTCTAAGTCCCAAAAGACCAGAATAGTGGGCATCATTAGGAAAGATTTTGAAAGCAAAGCAGGGGTAGCCTTATCCTATAATGAAATATGTGTAGAAAAGAATCAAAGATAAAATGGAATCTTTGTATACTCATAATATATGCAATTCTAATCTCTGAGCCTTAAGAATGAAACAGAACCAGAAGAGACCCAAAGAAGGGCAGTTAAAGTAATTAGACAGGCATCTCATGAGAATAGACACTACTCCTTCTCCCCTTCATGTGTGGAAAGACCAAGCTAAGTTAATATATCTAATGTCTTATAAAAGTAATAGGAATGGTTGATATGACTCTGGGAATGTATAAAAGTACAGAACTAGTAGCAAAAAGTGGAAATTTCCAATAGGTAAATTTAGGGTTGATTTAAGGGGTGGCAGGGCACATGCAGAACTTGGTGAGGGGAGAGGGGCAGGACAGCTTTCCATCTATGTTGTCCTCCCAGCCAGATTCAACATTATCTTCTAAATTAATAAATTTCTCTTTTTATTTCTTAAGCTAAGTTTTAGAGTCTTGCATTCTTGTAAAAGACACCCCTCCCAAACCCGGGGGGGGGGTTCACCTCAAGCCCCCCACAACACAAGTACTAGCAAGCACAGCTTCTGCTTCCTGCCTATCCACAAACCTGGCTATAATCTCTAGACGACAGGGACTCAAGTAGGACCTTCCTGTTCTACCTTTTCTGTGGGGTGCTTGGACTGCCCCCAAACAGAGACAGGTTATTTAAATAAATGAATTGTTAAAGCTGGCTCCAAAATAGCACAAATCCTAATTTCCCCTTGTTCCCTCTTAACTGGTAGCTAAGAGCTGATGGGGCCAGCCTGCCTTATCTGTGTGATTCACTTCCCTTGGGCAATCTCTGGAACCTGCTCCAAGCTTTAGTTTGAATGAAACTTGACCTGCTACAGGGGCCCTTAGGCCTTCAGCCTTAGATTGCTAGTTCATGGTCCTGATAAATTCCCTGAATAGTATCAGCAAGTAATCTGGAGAACTTTACTATATCTGCTCTAAATTATAGTACCTTTTCTTGTATCTGGCACCAATGATCTGTTTTCAGTAAGCCCATTCTTGAAAATATAATTTTGTTATCTGAATCCCAACTTCAGTTTTATCCCCAACACATCTCTCTCCCTCTCAGTTTCTTGCATTTGTGGGGACAAACCTCTGTTTACATTGCCATATAGTATGTATGTATTTGTGTGTGTGTATGTGTGTGTCTGCTTTTGTCTGTTTGCTGTGCCACATAATAAAGTTCTTGTTTTATGTTTCCTGAATCCCAATTTCCTGGAAATTCCCCAAACCAAATCTTGGGTTTGACCTGTGTCCAAATAAAATACCTTTATATTGAGATTTCTAGGAAAACCATAGCACATCTTCAGTGTAGTCATAATACCATCAGCCTTGGAAGATGCCATGGAAGGCTATTGTTGTTTTTTTAATAGCTATATATGGGGGTAGCTAGGTAGACAAAGAGTCAGGCCTAGAGACAAGAGGTCCTGGGTTCAAATTTGGTCTCAGATATGTGACCCTGGGCAAGTTACTTAACCCCAATTGCCTAGTCCTTACTTCTCTTCTACCTTGGAACAGATACTTAGTACGGATTTTGTCAATTAGAAATCTGAAGACCCCAATTCTGCCCCTGTCTCATGAGAACTCACTCCATGGAAGTTCTAGACTCACTCATTTCAGACTGAACAATAGACCTTAAAGTACTTGAAGATCTCAGCTTAGGTGGGGCTAGCATACCTAATCAAATGTTAAGTACCCTTTTAGTCTTAGAAGTTTCTCCCTTGGTAACAGAGATCTTCAGAAGACTAACACCTGTGCAGGAACCATCCTTTTAGTATCTGTTTTAAGTAGACCACTCCCTGATACCCCAGGCTCTTGGCCTCTTTCCCAATTGGTCAGTGTAGGTTGGATGTCCTAACTACTTTAGTAGTTCTGTGTTTTTCCAAGTTGACAATTCTAAGTCAGAAGATGAGAGGTTTTTAAAATTATTTTTTATTATTTTTAAATACTTTTCCATGTTTACATGATTCCTTTTCTTTCCCTCCCCCTCTCATGTAAGAGTTTAAAAAAAATAGTTCTAACCTGGAAGTAATGGTTCTGTGATTGCTTCGTTCATGAATTGGTAACTGTGAGACAGCAGGGGGAGGTGGAAGTTGAGGCATGATCTACAAGGCAATGACATGAACAAAGGATAGAGTAGAATTAACCAAAGGGGCCAGGACCCAGAGCAGGGGTCGGCAACCTTTTTGGCCATGAGAGCCATAAACGCCACATTTTTTAAAATGTAATTTCATGAGAGCCATACAGTGCTCACAGTGCACGCTCCTGTAACAGTGCCTGAAAAAAAAATTGACTTTATGGCTCCTGCAGAAAGAGCCATATGTTGCCAACCCCTGACCCAGAGGATGCCTCAGATCAGCTGCCAATCATTGGGGGGCGGGGGGTGAGGGAGGGAGAGGAAGAGGATGTAGAAGCTCTTGGACATGGGAACTATTGGCAAAACACTAAAGGTTTAGAAAGAAGTATATCTTTTTTCTCATTGGTACATGGCACCTTCACAAAACATTGACACTATATTAGGGCATTAAAAACCACAACAAAATGCAGAAACGCATAAATGTAGATTTCATCTTTTTCAGATCACAATACAATAAAAATCACATTCAATAAAGGGCATGAAAACATAAAATATTAATTGGAAACTAAAGGATGAGTGTTAAAGAACAAATTATAGAAAGAATTAAGAGAGAATGCCAACTGTTGTGGGGGGCTTGAGGTGAACCCCCATGGTTTGGAAAGGGTACCTTTTGCAAGGATGCAAGACTCTGAAACTTAGTTTAAAAATAAAAAGAGAATTTTATTAGTTTACAAGTTAATGTTAAATCTGGCCAGGAAGACTACTTTCTAGGGGAACAGCATGGATGGAAAAGCTGTTCTTCTGGATGACATTTCTTTATACTCTTTATGCCAATGTGACTTTGTGTCACACTGAAGATGTAACTCTAGGGGTATGGGCAGGAGAGTTGGTCATCTGACCGGGGTCTGCCTGAAGATATAGGGGACATAGTTTAGGAGACATAACAGATAGATGTCTTAGATACAACCTGATGGTATCAAGGCATAACCTGGAGGTGTATTTCTCTGTCTATCTTGAACTTAAAGGATGATCCAAGGATCTAAGGAGGATAATTCTCTCAGAGTCTTATAGGAGTTATCAGATGTTTTTGGGTTAGGAGTCACAAGGATAGAAGGGAGCAAAGGAATTTCCCTGCTTATAGTTTCTGAAACACTTCTATGTTTTGGGGAGGTACAATGTTCATGCCACCAACATGAGACAACATACCAAAAATTTATGGGATGCAGTCAGAGCAATACCTGGGAAAAATTCTGAATATCTAACTACATCAATAAAATAGATCAGATTGATAAATTGAGCATGCAACTAAAAATACTAGGAAAAAAAAAACAAATTTAAAATCACATTTGGAAATCTGAAAATCAAAGGCAAGATTAACCAAACATTGAACTAATAAAACTAGAAGGTTATATACATGTTAAAAAAAAAAAAAGCATTAGTTAACCTGATGGGGGAGAGGGGAGACAAATTACCAGTATCATAAATTAAAACAGTGAATATCACCAATGAAGATGGAATTAAAGCAATTATTAGAAGCTATTTTATACAAACATATGCTAATAAATCTAACAATTTAAATGAAATGGTTGAATACCTACAAAAATATAAACCACCCAGATTTACAAAAAAAAAATGGAATGTTTGAATTCTATTTTAGAAAAAGATTTTTTAAAATGAATTTGTCTTTCCCTGTAACAGGAAAAAATTGAGCTGCACAGATAGCAGTGTTCCTCCTCTGAGGAAGGAAGAAGCAAGCCTATGTGTTTATGGCACCATGGACACATGCCTATTTCTGGAAGTATGTAGAAAGGTCCTTCCATCATTTAGTAAATGCTTTGGTATTTTGTGAGTTTTCCATCCATTTGCTATAAGGTGAAGAAAACCTTTTCTGGCCAGTGAACCAGATCCGAGACGTGCATATGTGTCTTACAAGTGTGCAGTGACACTGAAGACTACTGTTTAAACAGATCATGGTTTCTATCAAAATATCTGTATTGAACCTATTAGTAAATGTAGAGTCATTTCCATGTTATACAAAATGAAATCTCCAAACGATTCCAGAAAGACTTTTCTCACTTTATTTTTGGGCAGTGGGGGAAAGAGCAGTCAAATTCTATTGTAGCCTCTACCTCTTGTTCTTTTATCTTTTTCATGTGGAAAAACTTGGTATAATTTAAATTATATAATTAAAAAAATTGTTGCTTGTGAAAATTGTATGAATCTATATCTTTAAGTTAGAAAGGTCCTTGGGGGTATAGGACTCTAGGTTAATAAAATATTAATTTGTTTAGAGGCTAATATAGAGGCAGCTAGGTGGTTCAGTGGATAAGAGTGCTGGGCTTGGAATCAGGAAGACCTAAGTTCAAATTTGAACTCAGACACTAGTTTTGTGATCCTGGGCAAGTCACACTTAACATCTGTTTGCCTTAGAACACTGGAGACTCCAGTATCTTTGCCAAGAAAAATCCATGGACAGTATTGGCATGATCTTGGGGTCACAAGGAGTTGGACACAACTGAATGAATGACTGAAGAAGAGGCTAATACATCCCTACGGTCCTAGAAGAAACAATAGTGAAGACTTTGAACAATTGTCTTTCAACTACACTTTGTTGCCTCAGCTTTTGTCATTCTAGGCTTGTAGTGTAGCAAAGATATGAGTGATTTTAATTTAGTGGTTATCTCTGTTAGTGATCAATGAATTTTGCTGACTTTTGATCTTCAGAAGTATAATTGGGAACTTAAAACATTTTTTTTTCAAAATTTTGTAAGTCAGCTAACTTTTCTATTTTCCATCATCCAATTCTATGGTCTATTTCATATAACCTAATTTCTTCTAGTTGCTTAATTATCTTGGTTACTTTTTAAAGGCTTTATTCTATATTTTAGTGAAGCAGTTATGTTTTCACTTTTGAATTTCCTTTTTGGCTACATTCTGGTTAGCTATTTCCTAACTGATGAGCATCCCTTCAGTTTCCAATTCTTTCCCATCACAAAAAGTTGCTAAAAATATTTTTGTACATATAGGTCCTTTTATATTTTTCTTTGATCTTTTTGAGGTTCAAGCCTAAAGGCGGTATTAATAGTGGGCCAAAGAGTATACACAATTCTATAGCCCTCTGGGCATAGTTGAAAATTGCTCTCCAGAATGGACCAATTTATAATTCCAATAATTTATTGTTGTACGAATTTAACTTTTAGCCTTCTAGCTTTGGAAGATGGCCTAGTCTTGATGCAAAATTCCCATATGTATGAGTGGCATATAAACATTTAGGCCATAAACCCCCTTTTTTTTTTTTTCAGGTGGGAGAAAGTCCTTCACTCTCTGATATATATTTTCCTATAGGTATACTTTTCTCTGATGTCTTATTTTTGCTGTTAGACTTGGATAAATGGGTTTCTTTGCTACTTCCGATATGTGTTCATTGTGGAACTGATTTTGATGGAAAGGGTGTCATGCTTTGGATACAAACCTTGAAATCCTACTTCTCCCATTCATGAAGCAGTAATCAGAAGTTAAATTGAATCAGAAGATTTCATCATTAGGCTAACAATTTAAAGAGAGCAGATAGATATAATTCTAGCCCAGTAACCACTCTCCTTGAGAGAAGAGTGCCCTCTGTCCTTTTGCTTCTTTTGGCAACAAAGTCTCCCTTAGAGAAGGAAGTTAAAGATAACTATTTTCCATTTAAGCCACACAATAATACCTACATGCTATAAGTGGGGAGATAGAGCATTTTTAAAAATATATAAACCCTTACCTTCCATCTTGGAATCAATACTTTGTGTTGGTTCTAAGGCAGAAGAGTGGTAAGGGCTAGGCAATGGATATTAAGTGACTTGCCCAGAGTCTCCCAGCTAGGAAGTGTCTGAGGCCACATTTGAACCCAGGACCTCCCATCACTGGGCCTGGCTCTCAATTCACTGAGTCACTTAGTTGCCCCATGATTTGATCTTAATTGAAACACACACACAGGCATTTTGTGATTACCCTTTCCTTTCCTACATATTCATTAGCCATCACTATAATAAATTCAAGTTGATGTTCACTAGCTTTATAGTTTTCAGACTCTAATCTCTTTGGATTTTTTGAAGATTTCATTTTATCTTTGCCTAGTCCTGAGAGCTTTGTCTCATTCTCCATAATCTGTGAACGACCACTGGAAAGGACTCAGTGCTACTATTGGCCAATTTTTATAGTTCATTTGGACCTGATGACTTGAACTCAATGAGGGCAATCATGTAGGTGCTCATTATTTTTCCTCTTATTATCTTGACTCTTCCTTTGATATGTCCTTTCTAGCTCAAAGATATTCTTTCTTGGCAACTTCAAACAAACTTTCTGAATCCAACAAAATCTTGTCTATCAAGATCCTAGCTAACCAAACAGTGCTTTTTTATCTTGCTAAAATTTAAAAAACAAAAATTTTTAAATCTTCCTTGCCATTCTCTGATCATCTTGAGCTTTTTTGATATTATTCTTTATACTGACCTGTTACACTTTGGCATTCATACTATGTTATCTGCCTTCGTTTCCATCTTCTGTAGTTTTTGAATTTAACCTTTGTATCTACATCTTGCTTTAGACCACTTGGCCTACTTATTAGTTTCCTCTTTCTATCCTCAAAATTTCATTCAAGAACTTTTCATTCCTCCTGGGCTGTTTTCTCCTTCAAACATCTAGAATCTTTAGGCCATGAGTATCTATCTAGATTTTGGACTCTGCTCTTAACTTAAAGACTAAGTAGCAGACAAGATGCTGACCTGTAGGGATAGTGGGAATTCCCCGTACCAAGAAAAATCACAAGTCCAGAACTGACCTCTATAATCAGGTAAGACTTAGGTTCTAGTCTGGCTTCTAAATGTTTTAGGCAATACTTTTAAGATTGAAGTTGCAGAAAAGGTACCAACCTGTATAGGTCCAGGCTCTATTTCAATCACTTTAGTTCATTTGATAGGCCTGAAGATCAAAGTTCAAAGCTGTTTTAACTTATACATATATGTTTTACACATATAAATGCATATTATCAAGCATATACTATGTGCCCAGCACCATATTAAGTGCTGGGAATACTATATAAGAATAGATGATTTATTTGTTTGTTTGCAAACGGACTGTGACACCAAATTATTAGCAGTAATAATAATCAAAGTGAGCATTTCTATGGCACTTCAAGACCTGCAAGGCGCCTTCCATGAACCTCATAATCTCCCCTCAAAGTCGACAGGTAGGCAAGTCAGTAATCTGGTAACAGAGCAGGGGCTTTGGTTGGCTACAAGCCTGCTCTACGAAGTCGCCTTTTTTCCTACAAAGGCGAGATAACTAAGAGACACCCGAACCGGGAGCCTCCACTGGCAGTTCAGCCCATTCCACAGATTGCTTGGGAAACCGGCCCAAGATGACATCAATCTTCTTCAGGAGATCGGCCGATCTGCACAGAGAGCCATAGAAAAGGACGACAGTAACCTCTCAGCATACCACCCTAAGGTGAGGGGACCGGAAATCCATTCCCTTCTCGGAGGCAACCGGAAGAGCAGAAGCTGTTCTTCTCCGCCCACAAGGCCACTGCTCTCCGAAAGTGGTTCTGAGGAGTGAGGAGGTGATTGCTCTGCTGGAAGCCAGCATTCCCCAAGTTCTTTCCCCTGTGGGCTGAACAACAATTAAAAAAAGTTATGCAAACAAGGGGAAACGATGGCGGAAGTCTCTCGAGCTCCTACGAGCTCCGCAGCTACCCGGAAAACACACTGTGAAAGAAGATACACGTGCCAACATCTTCCTCTCCGCCCCCTCCCAGCATCCTCGTTCTTTCCGTTGTTTTCGGCTTTCAACCAATCCGGGAGGCTCCCTGAACCGACCAATCAAAAGACTCCCTGTGGAGCTCCACCAATCATGAGGTGGAGGCGGGAAATTTGAGTGTCCCGGAGGTGGACTGTCAGACTTCATTTTGAAAACTGGGCGTTTCCGGTTTGGGAGGAAGAGCGGAGCTTTAGAATTTTTTTTTTTTTTTTTTGAGTTTTTCCAGGTCCTTTTTTTGTTAGGAAAATCTATTTCACGGGTAAGTCTGTCTGGAAGAGTTAGTTGGGGGAGGGAGAGAAGGAGAGATCGGCCGAGTGAGGTAAGCCCCTGTCCGTGTCTCTGCCTCGTTTGGGTCTCTCTGGGGACAAGTGGCTTGGTCTGACGCCTCTGGCACTGTCCCTGAGGATTCTTTCTCCCGGAAGGACTGTTGTAAAAATGAGAAACTGAGTAAATTAATGTTTAGTCCCTGGGTAGTGGATAAGAGAGAGCGGTGTGGCACCTACTGGTGAGAGCCACCTCGGGAAATCAGCAAGTCCTGGGTTCTAGTCTTTTGAAACAAACCCACAACCTGGTTGTGTGACCCTGAACAAATCATTTAACTTTTCGGTGTCCTAGGTGATTCTTTAGGGCTATAAACTTGGAGCTGGTGGCAGTCTCCTTTGGTAGAGGGAGTTTCCTTATTTAGGGGTTCCTTCTACCATTGGAATTGTGATTGCCCTCACAATTGTCTAGTCTTCATGAAATTTTTGTTGTTTATATTCAGTCATTTCAGTCGTGTCCAACTTTTCATGACTTCATTTGGGGTTTTCTTGGCAGAGATATGGAGTGGTTTGCCATTTCCTTTTCCAGACCATTTGAATTAGGAAATTGAGACAGTGTTAAGTGACTTGCCCAGGGTCATATAGTAACTGAGGCAGAATTTAAACGCTGGTCTTTCACATCCTGATGCTCTAGTCACATAATATAGCTTGACATCTGATACTACTAGGCCCTTTCCCACATCCTTCCCACTTTTTTCATTATTTCTCTTTAGAATCTTACATATTATTATATTATTTTTCTAGCTCTCTAATCCATTGGCAATTTGTTATGACACTGAATAAATAAATTTAGGACATATTGTCATTTTATTGGCTCAGCTATGAGCAGCTTCCATTATTTAGGTCTATGATTTTTATTCTCTTCCATTATTTAGGTCTATGGTTTTGGTAGGTTTGTTTCATGTCCAGCTTCTTTGCTGAAATTATTTCAATTAATTTTGTTGACTTTCTAAGATTCATTAAGAATGCTATCTGCAAAAAGCAATAATTTTGTTTCGTTTTTAACCATACTTATTTCCTCAATTTCTTACTCTTTTTGTTATAGTGCGTTGTTAACTCTGTTAAATAGTGTTTATAATTGACATCCTTACATGTATCCCTGATTTACTGCAAAGTACTATACTTTATTTCCCCTTACATTTAAAAGCTACTGTTGACTTTAGAGAAATATCATTTAACATATTAAGGAAAAGAGCATTTATTCCTGTGCTTGATGCTTTTCTTAAAATACCAAATGCATTGTTGAATTTTGTTTTTAAAAAGCTTTTTCTCCTGGTATAATCATGTTTTTGATGGTTTTTGTCATTAATACGGTCAATTATTTATAATTTTGGTATAGAACCAACCTTCCCCACTTAGTCATGATGTACAATATTTTTTATTTGTTGTAACACTTTGCTAATGTTTTACTTTAAAAATTCACATCAGTCATTTTTTGAGATTATTGGACTAATGTTTTTCTTCTATTTGTTTCTCCCTACTTGAAGTATCAATACTTTGTCTCAAATTTGTAGCAGTTTGTTAGTATTCCTCCTATTTCTAATTTTCCCAACAGTTAATATAGCATAGGAGTTAATATTTATTTGAGTGTTTAAGAATATTTAGTTGTACATCCATCTGATCCTGAGTGGGATTGTTTTCCCCCAGATGGGGAGTTCTTTATGGCATATTAAATTTCTTTTTCTGAAACGGGATTATGCAATTTCTCTATTTATTTTCTGTGTTTATGACTGTTTGCTTATTTAAATATTCACTTTAAGCAAGCTGGCATATAATTGGGCAGAACTTTTTGAAATTTCTTTTATATATTGTGATTCCTACTTTTCTCATTTTTGTTATTGGCGATTTTGTTTTTTTTTTAATCTGTCTACTTAATACTTTTATCATTTTACCTCCCCAAACTAGTTTCTTGTTTTAAATATAAATTCAATGAGAATATTTTTTTCTTTCTATTTTGTTAGTCTTTTTTGATTTACAGAATTTTTATTTTTGTGTTTAGTTGTATACCCACTTCATTGATTTGTTCTTCTCTTGTTGATGAAAATAGATATATGGGGGCAGCTGGGTAGCTCAGTGGATTGAGAGTCAGGCCTAGAGACGGGAGGTCTTCAGTTCAAATCTGGCCTCAGACACTTCCCAGCTGTGTGACCCTGGGCAAGTCACTTGACCCCCATTGCCCACCCTTACCACTCTTCCACCTAGGAGCCAATACACAGAAGTTAAGGGTTTAAAAATGTAAAAAAAAGAAAATAGATATATAACATTTCCCCTCCATACTTCTTTGGCTGTATCCAAAAATTTTTGGCTTGTCAGTTTCTTTAATTATTCATTTTTTATATTCAGTATTCATTATTTTTATAATTCTTTCTCTGATCCACCAATTTTTTTTTTAAGGATGTTTAGTTTTCGTGTAAGTTTGACTCCTTTAAAACTTTTTTGTTGCCTTGGGATGGATATGTTTACCTTTTCCGTATTTGTTTATCAAGTTTTATGCCTTTATTGCATTTCAGATTTTATAAAAGTGTCACGCACAGCTGAGGTAAATTTTCCTTTTTTAGTTTTCAGTAATTAATTACCAGTGATATAACATCTGATTTTTTTCCTAAGATTCTGTTGATGTCTTTAATTTTGCTCTTGTCCATCAATTCCTTTAAGACTTAGACAAATTAGCCAAAAAGATGTCCAGTACAGATTTGTCATATAATTTCAATTAGACTATCACTACAGCAAAGCAGTTTATACTTTCTTAATTGATTTGCCATCCTTATTTTAAATCTTTTTATCCCTCTTCAAACTTCCCATCCTACTTTCTCAACTGAGGATCTTGTCCCCTCTATCATCCTTCTTCTCACTAACCTTCATTATCAAGCTATCTATTGACAACCATCCTGCTCTATAAACAGACCCCTTTTGTCTTGCCTATCTTGCCTTTTGTGGCTCAAGCCCTTGAAAAAAGCTGTCTTCTGTGCCACTATAAGATCTTTTTTCACTCTCTTCTTAACTCTGCATGTTTTTTTCTCATCTCATCATTCAACAGAAGCTGTTCTCTCCAAAGTTACCAATGATCTCATTAATGACAAATCTAATGACCTTCTCAATCTTCATCCTTCTGGACCTCCTTGTAGACTGCAACACTGTTGATCACCCTCTTTTCGTAGATATTTTCTCTTCTGGTTTTCTTCGTACTTGTTTAACTTTTCCTGCTTACAAAATTTTCTAAATGTTCCAGATCACACTATGGCAGCCTCCCAAGGGTCTGTGCAGGGACCTCTGTTCTCTCTATTATCTTTATTGGTAATTTCATCAGCTCAGTTATCTCTATGCAGACCATTCCTCTGATCTATTTATCTAGCTGGAATTTCTTTCCTGAGCTCCAGTTAAATATCACCGACTACCTCTTGAACATTTTGAATGTTCCATAAGCAACTCAGACTTAACATGTCTAAAATGGAACTCCTCTTTCTCCTCAAACCATCCCTTCTTTCCAATTTCCCTATTCCTGTTAAAGGTACATCAATCCTCCCAGACATCATTGATTCTTCACTCACTCCACATATTCAATCTCTTAAAAATCTTATCATTTCAATCTTTTCATCATCTTTTTCATCATCTCCTGTATACATTCCTCTCTCAACTCATATAGAGATGCCACACATTGATATCAACTTTCATCACTCTGAGCCTAGATTATTACAATAGCCTGCTATGCTCTCTCTCTCACAGGGTTCTCCTTATGGGAGTCTGTCTTATACTCAGTGAATAAAGACATTTCTATAAAGCCCAAGTCTGACTATGTCACACACACACACCTGCACCCCCCTCCATCCCCACTTTTTGGTAAACTTCAGTTGCACCCTATTACTATTAGGATCAAATATTAAACCCTCTGTTTGATTTTTAAAGCCCTTCATTGCTTGGTCCCTTTCTACCTTTGGAGTCTTCTTTAGTCTCCAACCTGTAACTATCCATTGACACTAGACTTCTTACTGTTCCTCACAAGTAACATTTCATCTCCTGACTGCCTTGTCACTAACTTATTCTTATGCCCAGAATATTTTCCCTCCTCGCCTTTCCCCTTCAAGATTCAGATTAAATTTGACTTTCTGCAAAAGATCTTTTCTGGTCTTGCTCCCCCTCTTCCATTTATACTGTGTATATATATACTTAGTCATGTGTACAGCACACACACACTGTATATTTACTTGTATACTGACTCTCAATAGAATATCTTGAATATCTTTTAACATGTAGCATAGTACCTGGCACATAGAAAGTACTTAATAATTCTTATTAACTGACTGAATCAATCACTGATTTCTAGTTGTTCTATTTTTCATGGAATGTGCTACTTGAGTAGGATTTTCTTGTCAGGTCTTAACAACAAATTATTTGTGGCTCATTGAACCGGGATGAGAAAAATGGATCTGGGATTACAGGAGGATCAAGCCACCAGACTGACAGATCAGACATGCAGACATCCTCTTGCTGGGTGGTGACAAAATTTAATGATTTGGAGTACACACTTTATAGGGAAAATGATGTAGGGTAGGGGATTAGGTAAGCCTTTTGCAGGAACAATGGTTAGTAATGATTTACTAGATGGAAACAATGGATGTAGATTGCCTTAGTGGCTCTGAGTAGTGTTTTCTATAGGATAATAAATTAACATGTCAGTATATCAATGTATGACCCAATATTGTATGTTCTTCTCATAGAACTCCTGCATCAGTATTTTTCTTGGCAGGACATTTAGTATTTGGGGAGGGGGAAAAGTTTGTTTTTCTCATGCTAGGAAGCAGACTACAAGCCTGGCAATTTCTAAGCTATGATTTCCTAGAGACCTTGGAAACTGGGGTGCATTGGGCATTCCACAGTCTTGCTGGAATGAAAGCCCCTAATCTTCTTAGGCTGTTCCCACATTTTCTATTTTCTTTTCTAAGCTATTCCCTTTTTCCTTACAAATTCTCATTTAATTTATAATTTCCTTTTATTCTTTTGCTTCAGATCTATCATTTTTTTTCTTGTAGCCTTTGTATAGAAAAGCCTTTTTTTCCCTCTGAGGATCTGCTTGTCACTGTGCTACCACTCTTCTGTGTTTACCTTTTCAGCTTTTCTGAACCTATAGTATTTCTAAATTGTTTTTAATGGTTTCTTTTTATTTATATTTTCAGTCTGAGTTTCTGGTTTGGGATTTTGTATTTAGGCCTGCCTACTTGATAGTAGCAATTCATATGGGGTAGCTGGCATAAGACCCCAATCTCAACCCTAATCCTTCATTTCTGCCTCTATCTCCAAGGAGTCCATTGAGTTCTAAACTTGACCATTGAGTTCTCTATCTTCTCCTTACCTGATCCTCCGGGAAAATTTGGTATGCTCCCTGGCATACCCTAGTAGGATGGTTATAAGGCAGTGTTAATCTCAGCTCATGTGCTGAAATGGCTTTGTTTCTTACAATGGGTCCCAATGCCCTGTTTTATTTCTTTGGATAGTATTCTGTGGGGGCTGGTTCTATCCTCAGCTTGTGTTCTGAGTTTAGGGTCTGGATCTTGCTTCAACTTTTCAATTAGTAGAGCTTATGGTGGCTTCTGGCTGATTTACCTGTTTGTGTTGATTTCCTTGGCAGGACCTCACCACCTACAATAGTGCTACTTTTCTTTTGAGACTTCTTTACAGTTTCTGGCCACATTTTTGTGCAATTCTGAATTGAAAGGTTTTTATGATTCTTTATATTTTTCTTTATCATTGTTCTTTCTGAGATTTTTTTCAAATTTTGCTGGACTTTATGTAGCAGAACTAGACTTTTCTATATTAGCCAGAAGTCTAATCACTTTATTTTAACATTTTCTGGCCCCAGTGGGAGACAGAACCAAGATTGTAAAATAGCAGGAAATAAAATGAACTCCCTGCCAAAGAATATCTAGAAAACTCATTGACCAGGTCATGATTGAGAAATGCAAGGGAAAAAAAATCACATTTGGCCACTGAGGTCTGTGGACATTGGGACTTGGATCTGGCCAGGTGTACACAATGTGAAGCATTCCAGGACAAAAAAGGGCTATGTCCGAGGGCAAGAAGAGGTCCCAGATCAAGCACCTAAATATGTGTTGTGTGAGGGTCAGGTGCACACTGACAACTCTTATCACTTTCCAGAAATCCCTGACTAAAGGGGTGCTTGTGATTCTGTTCCTTTGAATCAGCAGACCTTTCCAGTTGGTTGTTGTGGCTTAGTCTAGCAGCAATCTACTAACGGTCCAAGTAGGCAAACTTAAAGGCCTGATACTCAAACCCAAACTCATGTTAAGAACTTGCAAAGAATAGACCAGGGGGCAGCAAATAGACTTTACCATAGATCACTCCATAAAGAGAACAATAAAAGCCTGGAGGTCTCTAAACTGAGCTGTCCTTAAGATCCTAGTGCAGCACATCATTTAAAACCCCCCCCATCTTCAACCACAAGGAAAGCAACAGCAGTGCCAGCCCAGACAGTTCCCTCCAGAACTATACAGCATCTGTCCTCAATATAAAGTGGAAAGTTAGGAAAAAGACTGGAAGGATAAGCAAACTTAAAAAGAACCCCTTCATAAAAAAACTTATTATGGTGACAGGAATAGTCAAGACACAAATCCAAAAAGCAATGACTCTAAAACATTGACAAAACCTCCAAGAAAAACACTATTTTGGCTTAAATTCTCCGAAAAATGATCAGAGATGAAGTAAGTTTGAAAGAAAGTTTAGAAAAAAATTTAATAAACGAAATGAGAGAAATAGAGAAAAATAGAAAAGAAATGGGAGCTATAGAAGAAAGAATTGCAAAAGAAATTCATAGCTTGGTATAAGAAGTACAAAACCTTGCCTAAACAACAGACTCCCTGAAAATTAGAATGAACCAATTAGAAGAAAATGACTAGATGAGGCAACAAGAAATAGTAAAACAAAGTCAAAAGACTAAAAAAATAAGAGAAAATGTAAGGTACCTCATAGCAAAAATAGCTAATATGCAAAAGCAAATTGAGAACAAAATTTAAAAATCATTGGGTTACTTGAAATCTATGATTTAAAAACAAACAAAAAAAACCTAGACATACTATCTCATTTGAGGAAATCTTATAGATTTCCAGACCTCTTAAAACTAGAGGGCAAACTTAAAATAGGAAGATCCAGCAAATCATCCCCTGAAAGAAACCTCCAAATGATGACACCTAAGAATTTTATAGCCAGAATCCAGACTTTCCCCATATGTATGGTTGTAAGCAACCAGAGTAAATACGTGTTCTGAAGAGCTAGTCAGGATCACCTAATGCATGATTTATCAGCCACCACAATAAAAGAGGAGAACTTGGGATATGATATCCCAGGAGACAAAGGATAAATAGGCTTACAAGCAAGAATAATTTAGTCAATAAAACTAAATATAATTCTTCAGAGGAAAAAACTAATGGACCTTTAATAGAGGACTCCCAGGCATTCCTGATGAAAAGACAAGAGCTGCATAGAAACTTTGAAATTTCAGCATAGAAGCTGAGAGAAACATAAAAAGGTAAAGAGCAAATATTTGTAAGAAACTAAGGATAAACTTCTTATGTGAAAAGATGATATATCTGTTCATTCTGAATCCTGTCATCTTCAGGCACCATAGGGAAAATCTAATTCTATAGAAAGTCTGGGAGTGGTTTTAATTTGTCTTAATGGTCTCAGAAGAAGAATAAAAAGAAAGAGAAAATACACTGAAGAAGAGAGGGAAGGTTTTAGAAAATTATTTCATGTAATTGGGGTGTGTTAGAAGTCTATACAAACAAGGGAAGAGGTGGAAGTATCTGACACTTGAACTTTTCTCTCATCTGAACTATTCAGAAGAGGGAAGAATATACACACAGACCTGGATCCAGAAATACTTCCTAAATAGGGGGAAAGAGAAGGGAAAATTATAGTAAGAGTAGATTAAGATGGGCATTAGGTCTAAGGAAAACAAACTAACAATGTACCAAAAAAAAAAGTTAGCTCTTTTTGAAGTAGTAAAGAATAGGAAACTGAAGGGAGTAGTCAGAAATGAGAATGGCTGAACAAACTGTGGTATATAAATATGTTGGAATATTAATTTGCTTTAGAAAATAATAAAGGAGATGGTTTCAGAGAAACAAGACTTCTATGAACAGATGCAGATTAAAGTGGGCAGAACCAGGAGAAGAGTTTATAATGACAACAGTGTGAAATGATGACCATGATTCTAGAAGATTCAAGATAAAACATACTGCCTACCTTCTGGTAGAGAGCTGAAAGACAGTACAAACTGAGACATTTCCTTTTATATTACCATTAAGGAAATTTGTTTTGCTTTATATGTTTTGTTACAGTGTTTGGGGTTTTCTTTTCAGTGAAGGGAAGGAGAAAGGAGGTCATAGAATGGATCTTTAGATACTTCTTCATGTAATGCCACTTTAATTCTTCTGAAAGTATCTAAATTAACAGAGAACTGGTGTGTGTGTGTGTGTGTGTGTGTGTGTGTGTGTGTGTGTATAGAAACTTGGGTTTTCGGATTTTTTAACCTCATTTTAACTGGTCCAAAAAACCCCAATGCAAGCAATTTTTGAAGCAGTAAATGTTATTGATTACTTGGTATAACTAATTTTGAAATGTCTGTTGGGGGTATTTTTTCTATCATGGTTTCCAACACAAAAAGTATACATATACATAAGTATACATATAAACATGAAATTCACAGAAGCCCAGTTGAATGATTGCTTTCATACAGCCAGAATGCTTCAGATTCGTGAGATAGTCTGAGAGAGAGAGCTTTATTAATACTCACTTTGACAACTCCAGTAATTTCACCAAGATTCTTTAGTAGGATATTGGACCTTTTAGAAAAGCTAAAAAAAAATAATAATAATAATTCTAAAACACTTGTGCCCATTTGTCATTTCCCTCAACCATAGAAACCAAAAGTCTTTGTGGTCAACTCTACCTTTCTTTCCCAAATCCAGTAGCTACTTTCTTCCTTTTCCATTTTCTCAAACTTAAACAACTGCAAAAATAAAAAGCTTTAGAAACACAAACTTATCCCTAGTATTGCTTTGGTATTTATGCTTTTTTTTTGGGGGGGGGGAGTCAATAATACTAACATACAAAGGTGGTATGAGCAAGTTAAAACAAACTATTGCTATAATTTGGTGTGTTCCAAAAATACTGGGTGCTGTTTAAACCTTTATGTAACATAATTATAGACCACAAAATTTAGACCTCAGTAATTTTTTTCCTATATTCATCCAGAAATAAGAAGATTTATTTATTTTTGGAATAGGATGGCATCTTTATCAGTTCCTAATCACTATAGAAGGGATGCAAGCACAGAAATGATAAGAACAAAAATTGCTCACCGGAAATCAATTACATGGAAGGAAAACAGACATAAAAAATATGAACAGAAAAGACACTTTGGCTTACTAGATGTCAATACCACAACTTTAGAAGAGAGAAATCTTCCTCAATTGGATGAGACCATTGACAACATTCTGGAAAAGGACAATGTCAAGCCAAGTGAGTAAAATGCATTGTAGCCTGAAAGTCATTGGAATAATTAAGAAATTGATCTAGAGGGTAATTATTTCCTGTGGAGAAGGAAGTGTTTCAAGATATTATCACTTAAACACTTCAGGTAAAAGGTTTTTAATTACGAGTCATGTAAAAAAGTAACTATAGCCACTTTTTGTCTTAAAGAATTTAGTTCAACTAATGCTTACTTACAACCTACTAGATATAATTCACTGTATTACAATGTTAGAGATACAAAGATTTTTAAAATTATGCAGATGAAGAATTTGACAACTGATAGGATATAAAAAAGAAGAAGAATGAATGATTTACTCAAAGTTTTGAGCTTTGGTGACTGGGATGGTGACTATCATCAATGTGATTTTGTTTCTAAAACTCTACCTTCCTTTTAGAACCAATACTTAGTATTGATTCTAAGGCAGAAGAGTGATGGGGGTTAGGCAATTGCGGTTAAATGACTTGCCCAGAGTCACTCAGTTTCTTTAGCCTGCCTCTCAATCCACTGAGCCTCCCAGCTCCCCCTGCCATCAGTATAACAGGAATTCCAACATGTTTGGAAAGGGTTGGAAGAAAATAATGAATTCACTTTGGAACTTGTTAAATTTAAGATACTTGTGGAACATCCATGTGGAGATGATCGGATAATTGATTATGCAGGGCTAAAGCACCAAATCCTAGAGTTTGATTAAGAGAGGAAGATTGCAAATACAAATTTGAGTCATTAGGATTGAAGTGACATTTGATACCATGAGTCAGAATCAGTTGTCCAGTGGAAAAGGGTGTGTGCATTTATACTTAATAAAATAAAAATAAACAGAAACATATATAGAGAACAGAAGGCCAAGAACTAAAGGTTGAAGAATATTATAATCAGAGACAAAAAAGGAGAGAGAATGTAGAATGGAATTAAAGATAAAATGGAAGCATGAAAGGATAGTTTCAGGGAAGCCAACTGGAAGAGAGAACTTCAAGAAGAAAGCTATTCAACAGAGTCTGATAAGGCTGAGAAAAGATCATTTGATTTGGAAAGGATGAGGTTACTCAAGGTATTTAAAGTTGTGTTTTCAGTAAAATAAGATAAAGAAGTCAGATTTAACTTTTTTAATGGTGATAATAATGGTTTTTAAAAGCAGCAATAAAACATTGACTTTTCTTAATTGAGAGGAAAGTGTTTGAGAACTGATAGAAAATGTAAAATGTTTGATATAAGCTTTTCTTTTCTTTTTTTTATATAAACTTTCTGAAAGTGTGCAGGGAGAACTTAAAATGCATAGTTTTACAAACTGGTCTCATACCAAATTATGATGTCTGATTTCAGTGGGGCTAGGTGATATTTTTAAGTATCTCACATGTTGTATTGTCTCTTGCCATGTAAGCATCAACTCTGAATAGTCTACGTGAGCTGCTTAGTAATCGGCGAAAGGAAATGCTTCAGCAGTATAAAGAGCGAAAGCAACTTCAAAAAATGAAAGAACAACGAGACAAAACGAGAGGAGGGGTATTTAAAGTTGGGCTTTACAAACCTGATCCACCACAGTTTCTTAGAGGTCTTCCAGGACAGAAGATAGTGAAACCTGAACCAAAGAAGGTAAACTAACATCTTTACTGGACAAAATAGGCTAACTGGAATTTTTACTTAATAGCTGTTAAATAATAATACCTAACATTGATAATACTGCTTAAGGTTTGAAAAATGCTCTGCAAATATCAAATCTGGGATTTAGCAGCTATTATTATTTCCATTTTACAGATGAGAACTTTGAAGCAGAGTTTAAGTGACTTGCCCATCGTAAGTTTCTGAGACTAGATTTGAACTCAGGTCTTCTTGACACTGGTGGTTCAGTCATCTGGTGATACCAAGCAACCTCTTAGTGGTTACTAATCACAGGTTTATATTACAGTGAATGAAGAAGCTAATCAGAAGCTTCTATTCTAAGATAACTATTTTTACAAGGAATATAATTAAGAAATGAGATTTTGGAGACATAAATAGGTATGAGGCACAGGAAGAGTCAGAATTTACAAATAAAAAGGCAAAACAATAAAATTTGAATAAGATTTCCAACAATAAAGATAGACCCTCTTTGCTACTCTAAATTTTTTTCTTAAACCTTTTCCTTCCGTCTTAGAATCTGTGTATTGCTTTCAAAGCAGAAGAGCAGTAATGGCAATGGCTAGGCAATGAGGGTCAAGTAATTTGCCCATGGTCACATAGCTAGAAATTGTCTGAGGTCAGATTTGAACCCAAGATTTCCCATTTGTAGACCTGACTTTCAACCTAGCCACCTACCTACCCCCCCTCCCCCAATTCTAAATTTTAATGAACTATTTCAGGACTTTCAAAAAGCATTGATATGTTTCTTTGCCAAAGACTACTATCAGTATTTATTTCTGTGAATCAACATGCAATTTGTGTCTGGAAAATCTTCTGTAATAGCTGATATTGGGCAGGAAATATCTGATACAGATACATAGGCCTTTTACCACAGAGTGGAGAATTAATGAGTCCTTTTTGCATATACTCTTGCTCCACTGAAAAGGATTTGGAAATGAGAACATAAAATTAAATATCTGTTTTCAGATTTAATTCATGATTCAAGTAAGTTGAAGCTATGCCAACTTGTAAATTTATTTACCCGTTTAAAGTTAATAATGATGTCAAGATACTTAAATAATTTACTATTTTTAAATATGTTAAAATCAGTGTAAAGGTTGTTATATTATTCTATACATTGTCTAAGTCAGTGTAGACTAAACTGTACAGTTTTATATTCATAACTGAACTAGAACTCCACCAATATCAGTAAGCATCTCAAGTATTGCCTATCCTTAATATCTCAAATCTTCTACATTAACATGTGTTATCAGTGGTTCTGAGTAATGAGGAATTGGGAATTTAAAGAGTAAAAGTGTATAGGGGTGAACTCCAGAAGGAAAGAGTTATAGAGGTATTTGAAGCCAATAATTACATTAGGTTTCCTTGAGATACCTTTCCATCTGCCCAATCCTGAACTGTGGCAAAGCTTTCTGCCAGAGCACTCACTTGGGCCAAGGCAGCCAATAAAGACTGGGTTGGCCCAGGATTGGGAACTGCTCTGTGAGGGCAAGAGACAAATAGGAATAGCAAGGAACTTAGATCAAGGAGGACTTAACTGTGATGAGGGGAAAAAATCTAATTATTGAACTAACACCAAAGACGGAAGAGACTTTCTGATTCTGAGTGACATGAACAGTTAGACCATACTTAGGATTATTTCTTCAACAAATATTTTAAGAAATAATATGTAATTTGTGGACCTATATTTAAAATCTTTGTTTTTAAAATCCTACAGATAAACAGAACTGTAGTAAAGCTGTTCAATTTATAGAGAATTTATTCCTTCTTAAGAAAAGCAAGAACCCAAGTAGAGGGAAAGAATCTCTTTTGCTCTATATTTCATTGAACATTTAGTTTTTAAAAAGAAAAGAAAGAAGAGCCTAGAAACACATCTCTTACCATTATATTTTTCCTCTAAATTATTTTATTTACTTGTGGATGTTTCTAGACTATTCAGACCTCTGAATGGATCACAAGGTCAAAGGTCAAGGACAAAATGGAGCAGCAACCAAAGGTATTTTAATCAGTTTATGAGGTTCCTTTGTAGTCTTTTTGAAGAATCCATAGTAAATTTTCTGGTTTTTACATACTTCTAGATTTTTAGTGCCTATAAAACATTGTTAATTTTGTGGAATTTTTAAACCAATGAGACTTTTAAGTTCTTTAGTAAAAAACATTGAGCATTGCATATTGCTGTAGTATGGACAAATATTTAAAAAAAGATCACCATGAAAATAATTACATATTTTATACCAACATTGGTTGACAAGGATGAAGTACTAATTGTTTCCTTGACATCTTTAATCCCCCTCCAATCTTTTAAGCAAATAAAAGCAAACAACCAAAGGAAAAATTGCTTTGCTTAATTAGCAGTAGTTTTTCACTGGAATCTGAAAGGGAAGTGTTTCCTGAAAGCGTTTAGGCCAAAGTAGTTAAGAATCATTATAACAACACTTAACTTTCAGGGACAAAGTTCAGTGGGGTTGGGAAGCAAGGGAAATGGAATTCAAGGGTTTTTGCTGCTCTGGCAGTTAGAATAATACCAGTTTTGTATTTGCCTGAAATGAATACTTAATCCATGCAAGAGATATAGAATTTATCAAACTTATGTTTGCTTTTAACATGCTTACAATTACATAGTGATTGTTTCTCATCTTTTGAGTGATAACTTACCCAAGGCTCAAACTAAAATTGTATTACAGGATTAAGGGAAATCATGGAGGTTAAAACAGTTACACTAAACACTTTTCCCCAAGTGGAGTATTTGAAGAACTGACTCAGGAAAGCAGAATTAATAGTCATGTTCTGCTTGGTCTGAAGAGTCAGAACTAAGAGTAATAATCTGAAGTTGCCAATAGGTAGATTTAGAGTTGATTTAAGGAAAGAATTAACAATTAGAAGTATTCAAGATAGTTGAATGGGCTATCTCAAAAGATGATGGGTTTCTCCACCCTCCCATCTCCACCTTCCTAGACTTCTTTAGGCTAAAGTTAGTCAGTCATCCTATAGAAAAGATTCTTGTTTGGTTATAATATTAGATTAGATAGCTTCTGAGGGCCCTTCCAACTCAGCAGCTATCTGATTTGAGTGATAATACCAGTTAGATCATACCTTAGAATTATTTGAAAAAATTCCTTCATCAACAGACATTTTAAGAAATAAGATAAAATTTATATGAATTTATAGGGAATTTATTCCTTATTAAGAAAAGCAAGGACCTAAGTATATGGGAAGGATCTCTTGCCCCCAGTTTCACAGAACAGTATTAAAAAGAGAGAACATTTCATTTAGAAAGAAAGAAAGGCCTAGAAGTATATCCTTTGACATCTAAAACTTTTTACTAAATTCTTTTATTCACTTATGGGTATTTAGGTTTTTCAGACCTCTGTACGGATCACAAGGTCAAAGGCGAAGGACAAACTAGAGCAGCCAAAGGTATTTTAATCAATTTATGAAGTCTTTGTTGTCTTTTCAAAGAACCCATAATAAATTTTCTGGTTTTTAAACACTTTTATATTTTTAGCATCTATAAGGCAATATTAATTCTGTGGAAATTTTAAATATTTAGGCTTTCAAGTGCTCTAATAAATGACATTTGATCATAGCATATTGCCCTACTAGGGACGAATATTTGCAAAGAAAAAAGTAAAAAAAAAAAAGATCACCATAAAAATAATTGCAACTTTTACACTAATATCAGTTAATAAGGATGAAGTGGTAAAAAAATTCTACAAAGAACTTCATAAGACCTCTCAAATCAACATATACTCCGATACTTAGTGACTTAAATGCAAAGATGGGGAAAAGTAAGGTTAGGAAGAAATCTATAGGAAGAAATGAAAAAGATTAAAGACTTATTTATATTGAAACCTCATGAGCACAAAAAAAATTTTTTTGTTAGTTCTAGACATAGTGAGCACCTAGTATAATAAAAAATAAAATTGGTTAAATTTTAACTGACTTGCTATTAATATGGGAGTTATTCCTGAGCTTGCTGTCTTTGTATATAGTCCAACCATCATCTTCTCAGAGCTAATAAGAATTGTTTAAAAAAAAGAAAAATTAGGAAAAATGAATGGAAAGGCTCTTACTTTTCAAATAAAGCTCTGTACAGAGCAGAGATTACTAGAAGAAAAGCAACACTGGATTTGCTTTTCAACATTCGATCTCAGTCAGTTGAAAGATATGGAAAACATAAAATTTCATTGCGCTTATTGCTGATTTCAAAAAAAGCATTTGATTTCATAGAACAAAACTGCCTTACAAACTCTCATAGCAAGATTTCTTTCATCTACATCAGAATTCAGAATTCCTTGGAAGTCATCCTATTCATTGACTCTCTAAAAACATAAGGTTATGTATAAACCAAGGGAGATGGATGTGATGGAGGCAATCCAGACAGAGGTCAGATCAAGAAGACATTCCCTGTGACTTATGATGAAAAAAATGCTATCCACTCCAGAGAGAGTTGATGAACTCTGAGTGCAAATTGAAGTATAATTTTCTTCATTTTTCTTGCTTTTTTCTTTTTTGGAAATATGGTTAATATGGAATGATTTCACATGTATAATGGATATGTTGCCTAACTTCTTTTTTTTTTTTTTTAAACCCTTACCTTCCATCCTAGAATCAATACTATGTATTGGTTCTAAGGCAGAAGAGAGGTAAGGGCTAGGCAATGGGGGTTAAGTGACTTGCCCAGGGTCACACAGCCAGGAAGTGAACGAGGCCAGATTTGAACCAAGGTAGTCAGAGGAGGGAAAGAATTTGGAACTCAAAATTATTTTTAAAAGTCTGATAAGAATAAATAAATAATAAAGTTTTTTTAAAAGAAAGAAGGGGAAAAAAAGATGATGTTCCCTGAGGATGACAAGGTCCTCCAAGTTCTTCTGTTCAGACATGGCATTGTGGTTACTTAAAGTCCCAGGACACAGCAGAAACTCTCTTGATTTATAGTAACTCTTAAGGAATTTGGTCTGTCCATTCTCACAGAAGGGACCAAGTAGACTAAGAATATTTATTGTGCAAATTTTAACAGGTTTTTTGATAGATGCCCTATAAACCTTGCTCAGCAATAGGCGTATCTGGAACAGACAGTACAGTCTGACAATGAGTTGTGCTCAGAGTTGAAAAGGAGGCAAACCAAGCAGATCACTTTAGGGAAATTACAAAAATTTTTCATTTGCCTGAAATTTCCTGTGAAAGCAAAGGTCCATTTTTTTTATGTTAAAGTTTTACCGATGCTTCTATGTGGCAGAACCAAAAATGAATATTATACAAAGGGCAATGGGGACAAATAGTGGGTGGTAGCAGCCTGCAATATATAGCCAATGAAGAACTGAAGAAGAATAAAAGATGTCATGATGAAATTGTATGATGGGAAGAAAAGATGGTCACAAGACAGCCATAGTGTCCACTAGTGCCATCATTATGATGGAAAAAGTAAGGAAGTCCTCCTGAATGGTGAGCTTCTGTAATAAACTGTTGGAACAAGATATAACTAGTCTCATTGGATGTGTTATAATTTTGCAACACTGGAGATCAATAAGATGATCCATTTGAATATTTCTCATATTGTATCATTTGAGGCACAAAAACAGCTCTGTTAGGAAGAACAGCTGATGATGCTTTTATAGATGAGGAAACTAGGGCTTCAGAGTAAAGTGACTTGTCTAAGGTCATATTGCTGGTAAGTAGCGGAGGTGAGACTAGAACTGGATCTTCTGATTTCTAGCTTAGTGTTCTTTCTACTATATCATGAGATGTGGATAATCTGAGCTATAAATGAACAAGTAACCTACAAGAAATTAATAGGATCAGGGCCTTCATCTTCATTTAACATTAGTTAAATGCATTGGGTAGTGCTATGTGCTGTAGGGAAGATTTAAAAAATACATTTACTTTGCTAACTGTCCTTAGGGAACTTACCATCTAAAAGGGGACATGAAGTATGTATTCAATACTGGAAATGGTAGAAACTGTTTATTGAAGGAAGAACAGGTCACTTCTACCTGAGGTTAGCATGTGAGCTAAGCCTTGAAGGATAAGTAGGCTTTTGGTAATTATAGATAGAATGGGAAAATAGGGTATTCTAAGGAGATGGAAAAAGCATGTCTAATGACATGGAGGTGGAACATGGAAGACATTTCCAGGGTGTGTCAAAATCCAGATTAGCTGATGCTTAGAACATATGAGGATACGTATATGGGAATAGTGGGAGATAGAGCTTGAAAGTTACCCCATATACCTGGTGTTAGTAGTGACAAGCCAAATTCTGAAGGTGCCAGTCATGATAGGACTAATGATGGTAACCCTAAACAACTGGTCCTTCCCCATCCAATGTCTTTCTAATTCTTACTGTCTGCCCCCTTTATTCTGGTAATTCAGAGTTGGTGATTCCTTTCCCTTACTATATATCTCTCTCAACTTTGTAGATTTAGGTTCATTATCAGGAAAGGCTTTTTAAAAACTAGATAAAAAAATAAAGTAGATTGTCTTGGGAGAGAATGGGTTCTGTCCTTATTAGAGGTCTTCAAGCAAAGACTAGATAATCACTTGTCAGGTATATTGTTCTTAGTTGTTTGTTTGTTTGTTTTTAAACCCTTATTACCTTCAGTCATAGAGTCAATACTAAGTTATCAGTTCTAAGGCAGAAAAGCAGTAAGGGCTAGGCAATTGGGGTTAAAGGATTTGCCCAGGGTCATCTAGCTAGGAAGTATCTGAGACCAGAGTTGAACCCAAGGACCTCTCTCCAGGACTGGTTCTATTCACTGAGCCACTAGCCACACACCTTATCAGGTATATTGTTGAAGGGATTCTTATTCTTATTCTTATTATCACTTGGGCTAATTGGCTTGCTTCAGTGATCTCTTCTAAGTCTGGATTCTGTGATGTTTGTCTTTCCCTTATTATCTATGTCACTGTGGCCTTTGTTGTCACTTTTGTTTTGTGTGTCCCATTCATCTGAGCCTATGCCAGTTTTTGTTGAAGAGCTCAGTTTAGCCCCTAATAATTTTTAAAAGATCTATGCTGACCAGGTCAATAATGGGCACAAGATGGAAGCAGTCCAACCTGGCCAGAAGCCAACTTCTGAACACCAGTCGAGCAAAGAAAGGAAAGGTATGAAGATTTTGGAACTATAATGTGTTAATGCCTTCATTATAGTAGCTTACTGTATTCCAAGTAGAATTTGATTTCAGTAAAAAGAACTTTTTCTTAACAGTTCTAAAACCTGATATAAGAGTAACAAGATCAGCTACCATAGCAACAAAACAGATCCCTAAGCCAGCTTCATCTATTGCAATGAGAAGACCTATGCCAAAACTTATCAGTGGTAAGTAAAATATTGATCGTGAATTTATTAGATAAGATGAAATGTTCTAATCACTGATGGTTTCATGGTTAACATTTTAAACTTAAAATTGTGTGTGTTTGTGTGTCTGTTTTATTCTTTAATTATGGAACAGGAGAAAAAATAGGTTGAAAGAAATCTTGGAAAACTGTACTAGCTTAATGTAAAGGGGATTTTTTTCTCATTTACATTTTCTCCCATCCCCATTTTATAGTAAACTATAGTGACAAATCCTTCCAAGATATACATTTTTATAATTTTCATTTATCTCAAATAATTGTATGCTTTCATGGATATAGTATCTTTAATCAAATGAAATTTAATATTTTTATTTCATCTTTCAGAAAACAAACCAGAAAGAAAAGCATCAACTGAAGAAAGACCTCCTCCAAAGATTGAAGTTAAAGCTGACAAAGAAAAGGTATGAATTTAATCCATTTGATGAGTGAATTTACCTTGTATCCTTAATTAGAATGTATGGATACTTTACTTTATGTCTTTAAACAAAGATTGGATGAGTAGTCCTAGAGCTGATTCTTTTTTAGAAGTGTTCTGAACCATTTAGCTAACAAAATCTCTTAAGATGATATAGGCCTGAGATTCTGTGATACTGTTGCATTTTATTTAGCTAGACTCTTGTTTTGTTTTTTTAAACATTTATTAATATTAATTTTTTATAAAAGATAACATGGTTACATAATTCATGCTCTTACTTTCCCCTTCATCACCGCAGCCCCCCCTTGCCCCTCCAAGGCTGATGCGTATTTCCACTGGTTTTAACATGTGTCATTGATCAAGACCTATTTCCAAATTGTTGATAGTTGCATTGGTGTGTGGTAGTTTCAAGTCTACATCCCCAATCATGTCTGCCTCAACCCATGTGTTCAAGCAGTTGTTTTTCTTCTGTTTCCACTCCTGTAGTTCTTCCTCTGAATGTGGGTAGCATTCTTTTCCATAAATCCCTCAGAATTGTCCTGGGTCATTGCATTGCTGCTAGTACAGAAGTTCATTACATTCTATTTTACCACAGTATATTGTACTCTGTGTACAATGTTCTTCTGGCTCTGCTCCTTTCCCTCTGCATCAATTCCTGGAGGTCTTTCCAGTTCACATGGAATTCCTCCAGTTTATTATTCCTTTTAGCACAATAGTATTCCATCACCAGCATATGCCACAATTTGTTCAGTCATTCCCCAGTTGAAGGGCATACTCTCATATTCTTAGCTAGACTCTTATTATGAGCTCATTGTTATTCTTTCCCCCAAATTTTGAAATCAAGATGATAATAGAGATTCTTGAACCATTTTCCTGTCCCCAAATCCCAGAAGATTGTAAGTTCCTTGAAGGAAGGGACTATATAGAAATGAATTTTTTTGTTTCTTTTTTGTTTTGGAGTTTGTGTCCCTAGTGTGTTCCTGGCACATAGTAGGAAATTAATAAATACTTACTGAATGGGTGTGGAAGGCATTATAGAGCTTAAGTTTTTTTAAATGCCTTTGGAAATCTCAAATATCTAAAGTAACTGAAATAAGAAATCAAAAATTGAGAATACAGTACCAGTTTGATTAACTCTTATGTTCCCAGGCTTTCCCTTAAACATAAAGCCTTATGACTGTTTCATGAACCAGCCACCCTATGTCTTGTCTCCAGGCATTCTCTCTGGCTGTCTTCCCCCTGATCCCACTCTGGCCTAGGAATAGTCTCCTTCCTTTGCTCTGACTGCAGGCCTCCCTGACCTGACTTCCTTTAAGTCTTAACTAAAATCCCACCTTCTTTAGGAAGCCTTCGTGTAGTATCTTCTCTATGTTAATTACTTCCTACATAACTTTATGTAACTTGGTTTGTATATATTTTTTTCTATGTTGTCTCCCCCATTAGATTGTAAGCTTTTTGAACTCTATTCCCAGTGTTTATCACAGTGCCTGGCATATAGTGGATGCTTGATAGTTGTTTATTGATTGGCACTTTTAGGTAACTTTTAAAGCATTTGAATTAAACAAGCATACTTGATCCTTGGAGCCAGGAAGACCTGAGCTCAAATCTTGTCTCTCATACAAGATGTGTGATCCTCATGGTGCCCTAAGACTCTTAAATTGCTGAGAAGGTGTCAGCCTGCACTGGTGGATTCTTCTCCTGTGAATTCCCTATGTCAGTGAAATTAGAGGACCAGTCCCCCTTCTTATCAACAGTGCTTTTGTAATAAAGGAAGAATGGTAAGAGACTAAAAGTAGTATGGATATAAAAGAAGGCTGCTACGGCAGTGACACATAGTTTTGAATAAGAAACTGGGTCCATTTAATGCTCTGTAACCTATCCCATAGTTTCAATAGCCCAGGCTTTGACAATTTTGGAGTATCAAAGTTTGTGTTTTTCTCCTATAATCTTATATGTATTTGGTGGCCACAAGAGAAAAGGAAGAGAATACTGATCATATCAGTAATTGGTTGTGCAATAGTATAAATCTATAATTCTGTAATGCCTTGATTTCTGACTAGGGACAACATTCTTCTGCCACTGGAATTGCCATCTACTTCTTGGAACCATTTTGTCAGTGCTAGATGGCCAGGAAACTTTTGAAATTAATGTCCCACTGCTGATTAATTTGCTGAGTGTTTGTTATCAGATGAATTTAGGGAGGTTGGGGCATTGGATTTCATTGGCATTGATAACTCCCAATAAGAAAATTCCTTCTACAGATATAGATTGCCAACTGTTTTACATAATCCTAGAGAGTTGCTTGGAGACACTTAAAGGTTGCAATTTGCCCAGGTTTATACAATGTGTATCAGGCAGAACTGGAACTCAGGTTTTTCCTGACTCTAGGATTAATTCTCTCTCCAGTAAGCCTAGCTGCCTCTCTATGCCTTTATTCCTGTATGAATTCATTTAACATATCATAATTGACCAACAAATAACCTACTTTTACTACTTACTTAATGTCCAGATCCTTCCTTCTAAAGCTGGTGGTGAAGAAAATTCCTCAAAGGATGCACTTACTGAAGGACATAGCTTTAAAAAATCCCCATCAGAAGAAATTGCTGAATTTCTTGGAAAAGAATACATACCTGACACAAATGTTGCTTCTCAAGTGAGAAAGAAGTATTCCTTTGCACCTGAAAATTTTCTGTTCCAACCACCAGATAGTCTGGTGAACTACAGAATAAAACTAATTTCTCCACAAAGGGAATATGTGGCACCTAATTGTTTCTGGAGTCCTTTAGAAGTTAAAGAGTAAGAGTTTAATTTTAATTACCTTATTGTAGTTTGGGTTTTTTTATAAGCTGTGTGAGCTTAGTGACCTATATTTAGTTTAACCTTTATTTTTTAAAATAAGCATTACTTAAATATAATATTTTGAAATCAAGGGAGTGTTTTTGTATTTATTCTTCAGAAGATTCCAAAAGATTGTCATATTGATTTGGGGATGTAGAAGGGCAGGGAGAAAGAAGTATAGCTAGTCTTTTTCTTCCTGCAATGGCATTGTTTCAGAGAAATTTTCATTTCTAGAATTCTGCTCTTAAAGAAGACTGGCTGCAATTTTAAATAAGAAAACAAGTGTCACTTTATTCCTAGTGTCACTTTATAAACTAAGGAAAGCCAATAGAAGTTTGACATAACAAGTTACAAAGTTATTTTGCAATGGTAGTTAGTAATTATATCTTCCATTATCCAAAATCTTCATTTATTGGGTAATAAGTTTCCTTTGGTACTCCAATAAGGTGTCTAATAAATTGCAGAATTTCTTTGATTCAGAGTAGTTTGATTCAGATGCTTTCTAAATAAAATTTTTTTCTGAAAATAAAAATTTTAGATAATATGTAAATCTACTTTCAAATTCCATGAAATAAACCTGAGATGATGTGTTTATTTTCTGTTATGTTTTTTTGGCTGTGTGTTCTTTGTTTTAGTGATCACTCTCAGGAATCCAAAAGAGAAGTTTTGAAAGAAAATAAAGCTGACTATAATGCCTCAACTCAACCAGATTTGATTGATTTACAAAGTCCTCCAAAACCTCTCGAAATTCTGCATAAAGGTATGTTAAATGAACTTGTTACATTTTCATTTGTGAGAGTACAAATTCTTAAAATCTACCTACTACAGTTTTCTACTGTGTGATTCAGGATTAGTTTACCTAGAAGCCCTCAAGGCCAAGAGAGATGAGGAAGTAGAATTAGAGAACTGTGAGACAACACTCCTATAATCTTATATGTGTTTGGTGGCCACAAGAGAAAAGGAAGAGAATACTGATCATATCAGCTGAGAAGAATAATAAGTAGTTTGGAAAAATGAAAGGCTGAAAGTCCTAGCCTTGATTATGCCATCACCCACAAAGGTTCTACTTCCATGTTCAAGAACTGAAATTCCTTTATCTGCTGTTAATCCACATTCTGTCTCTAAATCTGTTCTTGCTCCTCACCTCACCTTTCAAACTCTCTGCCTCCTCTTAGTACTTTTTTCTGCTATCAGTTTCCTCTGACTATTTTTTCCCCTTCTCACTCTGTTTTTTAGTCCACAAGTTTTTCAATTTCTTCCACATGATCTTCTACATATTTCTCTTTTTTTCACCCTACTCCAGACACAAGTGACAACTCACCTGGACTGTTGTAATCATCTATTTAGTCTCCCTTTTCCAAAATATTTTTGACAAAACTAACAAAGTGATTCTCCTAAAGCATCAGACTGATCAATATCTCCCCTCTGCTCAAACTCCAGTGGCTTCCTATTCTAGGATTGCCATAGAAGCTCCTCTGTCTGGCATTTAAATCTCTTTATAACTTGGCTCTTTTTTCCTTTTCCAGTCTTTTACATTATTCCTTTCCATACATCTTGTGTTACTTGCTCTTGTGAATATACTACACTGTCTTCATGCACTGAAGGCTCTCCTTCACTTCTGCCTCTTGGAATCCTGGTTTCCTTCAAATCACAACTCAAGTACATTTGTTAATTCTCTTTACACACATATACCCAGCTGCTAACAGCCTCCCACCCATATATTCTTTATTCATTGTATATCTATTCTGTTTATACTTCTGTACATATCATCTTACTTGATCTCTAAAGCATTTGGCACTGCAGATCCCTTTCTCCTCTTTGTTTTAATGATGTTGTTCTCAGGCCTAGGACAGTTTGGCTGGACCATAGAGTATGGTAAGAATATTGAAAAGGTAGGTTGAAGCTAAGTTGTAGGAAGCTTTAAAGGCCAAACAGAGGAATTGATGTTTGATTTTAGAGGTCATTGAGAATCAATGGATTTTAGGAAAATCATTTTGGCAGCTGAGTGTAATTTGGATTGGAGCAACAAGAAACTTAAGGCAGGGAGGCCCAATAACAAAACTGCTGAGAGACTCCTGAGAGGTCATGAGAATCTAAACCAGAGGGGTGAGCTGTGTGAGTGAAGAAAACAGAATGGATGCCAGAGATTGGACGCAGGATTTGGAAACTGAATATGTGAGGTGAAGGAGAGCAGTTACACATGACAGAATGACACTGGGGCTGTGAATCTTAAGAAACTAGAAGGTTGAGGGTACCCTCAACAGAAATAGGTGAGTTTAAGAAGAAGGGTGGATTTGAGGGATAAAGTGGATGCAATTTAGCTTGGGACATGTTGAGTTTCAGATGCCTATAAGACATAATGTTTAAAATGGCCAGGAAGCAGTTGGTTTATGGGAACTGGAGCTCAAGAAAGAAAGTAGGACTCAAATTCATAGTCATCTGTATTGAGATAATAATTGAACCCTATGCTAAGTTGATGAAGCCACTAAGAGAAAGGGAAGAAGAGAAGACTTAAGACAGAGCTTTGGAGTATATCTAGTATCCTATTATTATACATCTGCTTCCTTTGGGGGAAAAAGATAATAATGAAAAATCAAAAGGCTTGTGAAAGTTACTTACTGAGGAGAAACTGTTTTATAAATTTGAGTTTTCACACGTGGTTTTTGGGTTTTCTCTCTTTTTTAAATTATAGATTGTCTTTCAAATAAAAATGGAGATACTACAACAAATTCAGATAACCTCTCATTAAACACACAGACCCCTTTGCTTGAAATAAATGAACATCAAGCAGCACCGCCACAACATGATGTACCATATTTCCGGTTTGTCATTCTGATTCTTGGCAGCTAAGGATTTCTGATTCCTTTTAACAAACCTTTTATTAAATATTGATTATGTTGAGGATAAGCATCAGGGGAGATATGAAATAGAAATAAGATGTCATCCCTGCCCAAGTGGAGTTTATAGTTGCATAGGGTATAGTACACATTGATAAATATAATGTAAATATTGCATTAAATGTTTCAGGTATTACAAAAGTGCTATATGAGATTTCAAGGGAGGAAGGCTTATGAAAGGCCTCACTGAGGACTTAGCGTTTCAGTTGGGTTTTGAAGAATAGGTAGAAATTCAGTCACTGAGGAAAGATGAGAGAGATATCTTGGGCATAAGAAACCATGAGCAAATATATTCACATCAGGAAGGAAAAGATAATTTTGGGGAAAACCAAATCATTTTGGTTAATAAATAAAATTCAAGATGAATAATGTCCTTCCTGCTCTGATTAGGCTTATCCCTATGAGAAATCAATAGAGATCTAAATCTAAATCTAAAAGTGTTACCTTAAAAACTGATAAAAGATTTTTCTTTCTACTATTCTCATCTTTGCTTCAAGGATGATATTATGGTGAAAGCATAACCAATATGCAACTGCTTAATGTAACTTCAATTTTTAAATTGAATCCTCTATATTATATTTTGTGTGTAGGATAGTTTAAAATATTTATATGGAAAGAAATGAATACTTATTCCTAATATTCAGAGCCATCTCATTTTGTTTATTAATGTGGGAATGGTAGTTATATTCAGCTTCTAGAGTATGAGGAAACAGTTATAAAATTAAAATATTTCTGTCACAATTAGAAATATTCTTCAATCGGAAACTGAGAGATTAACAGGATTCTGCCATGAATGGGAAATGAAACTTGCACTGGATATTCCTGATGATGGTAAGAAGACTTTGTTTATGAAGTGTGGTTTCAAATTTATTTTGGTTATTTTGAAAAAACTTTAGTTGGTCTTTTTAGAATTCAATTATTGCTCTAGGAGAAATGTCAGCTTAGCATTATGTTAACATTTATTTCTCTTCCCAACCAAAGTAGGCCTCTCACTTTTCCTCACACACTACAGAAAGCGCACATCTTACAGGCCTGAAATGTGCTCCTACCTCACCTTTGCCTCAGAATCAGTTCCCTGTGTCCTTCAAAGCTGTGTTCAAACAACACTATCTACATCAAGGATTTCCTGATTTATGGTCTTCCCCACTCCACTGCCCATAAGTTCTTAGAACTCTCCTTCCCTAGAATTTAACTTGTATTCATTTCATTTTAACTTTTTCATGTTCATGTTGCCTCCCCAAACACCCTCTTCAAACACAGGGATTGTTTCAATTTTGGTTTTGCATCCTTGGCCCCATATTTGATAGCTGGCATAGAGTAAGGACCTAATGATGCTAGTTTCATAAGTAGATGCCATCAGAAAAAAACTTTAGAATGTAATTTAAACTAAGATGGAAAATTACATTTTCCTATTTCAGGCCTTTTTTTTTTTTTTGAGGAGCAGCTGCTTTTTTTTTTTTTAACCCTTACCTTCCATCTTAGAATCAATACTATATATTGGTTCAAAGGCAGAAGAGTGATGATAGATAGGCAGTGGTGGTTAAGTGTCTTGTCCAGGGTCACATAGCTAGGAAGTGTCTGAAGTCAGATTTGGACCCAGGACCTCCCATCTCTAAGCCTGACTCACTCCATTGAGTCACCTAGCTGCCCCCTGGCAACTTCTTTAAAGAGGTCTTCTTTTGAACCCAAGTTACCTAACCTTTGCCAACTCTTCTGTCACAGAATTAATACTAAGACAGAAGTTGAGTTGTTTTTTTTAAGCCATATGTGGGGTTAGTCTGAAACTAAATGAATACTAACATGTGATAAATCATGCTGGTATTTGGTGTCTCTTGGTCTCCTGCTATGTTGTCTAGCATGTCCTTGAGGCAGTATAGTGTTGATAGTGGCTTCGGAATCAGAAAGATTTGGATTCAAGAACCATCTCAGACATATCCTGCTTGTGTGACCCTGGATAAACCACTTAATCTCTCAATATCTTCTCCCTGCCTTGGCAGCTTTCTAAATCTATAAACTACAGAATACTTACCTGTCTAGGCTGGTGTTGGTAGAATGAGTTTCCTATACCAGTGACATTATAGATCTAGATCTCCCCTTTCCACCTTTTGTAATTCTCTCGTCACTTCTGAAAAAGAAAAATAATATTTTGGATCTTCTTTGCATAGTCAGGTGGTGGGCTTTTAGGTCATATAGTTGTGTTTTATGAATGAACTTTTTTAAAACTTATTTTTTCAAACAGCCCAAGATCTCATTCGAACAACTATTGGTCAAACAAGACTCCTTATAAGTGAAAGGTTCAAACAGTTTGAAGGGTTGGTGAATGATTGTGATTATAATTGTGGCCAAAAGAAGATTACCTGCATGGATCTGGATGGATTTTGGGATATGGTTAATTTTCAGGTAAGTGGTATTTATTGGAAACACAACTAAAAAAGACAATCCTATACTAAATCTGGATTTTTCCAATATTAATACTAATACATAGTCACAGTATTTTTAAAATTTGAGGTTTCAAATTGAGTGATATCAGGTACTGCTTTTGACTTTTTCTAGATAATACTTTTTTCCCAGGGAAATTAATTGAAAACTCCATGCTTAAAGGTTTTACCTATCATTTTGGGGTCAAGAAATGACCACAGGAGCCTTTGTTCATAAATGGGGTGCTTTTTATGTTTTTTAGGACTGTAGACATAAGTGCACATTAGTATATCACCATTTTAAATATCTTAACCAGATTAATTTTTTTTTTAACTTTTACCTTTTATTCTAGAATCAAAGCTAAGTATTTGTTCCAAGGCAAAAGAGGTTTGTAAGGGCTAGGCAATTGGGATTAAATGACTTGCCCATAGTTAGGGAGTGTCTGAGTTCATATTTAAACCCAGGACTTCCCCATCTCTAGACCTGGTTCTCCATCTACTTAGCTGTCGACAGATTATTTTTTTAAAACGAACTCATTGATGCTTAAGAGCAATTTGTAGCTGCTGTTACTTTCTTGGTTCTTCTTTAACTTGTTACACCAGTTAATCACTAATAGCACTTATTACTTGTGTTTAACATATATTTAGTTTATCTTTTATTGCCTTTAGTGGTATTTAGTTATTTATGTGTTAATACTGTGATTATGAAATATATGGGAATAGATGTCTAATGCAGTCACTAGGAAGACAACTAGTTAATTGGCAACAGGTAAAACTGGGGCTTCCAGTTCTTCAATATTTTATTCAAGAATTTTAATTGTTCATTATAAGAATATTGGATTGTAAATTTTCATTTGAAAGGATCCTATGTTATTGGAGTTGTCATTTAAATAATTAATTATCATGGATTTATAAACTGTTGAATTTTCATCTGTCAACAGGTAGAAGATGTGAACAAAAAATTTGAAAAACTGAGCAAACTTCAGGAATCAGAATGGCAGGAAAAAAATACCATAAACCAAAAAGTTATTCGGGTAACCTAGTAACCTCAAAATCTGGTCTCAACCTTTATATAGCCTTTCAACTGAACATTTTTTCTTACTCAGCTGTTAAAATACTTAGTGAGCAATTTTCTTTTTCATCACTAAATACAGTTATTCAAAAAACCTTTATGTTCCCAGCAAGATAAGCTCCCTAACCTTAAAGAACTTAGCTCCCATCCCTTCCTGTCTTCTCCAGTAAATCACCCACACTATCATTCTACTTCTCTCTAATTTTCAGTCTCTTTATCTACTAATTCCTTTCCTTTTACCAAAAATGAAGCCTAGATATCCTTCATATTTAAAAAACCTTCAGTGGAGCCTCTCTCTTCCCTTTCTCAAACAAATGCCTTTAAAAAAAAAAAGCTATTTGCTCACATTGCCTTGAATTCCTTTTCTCTTCATCATGTTTTTTCCTTTTTTTTTTATTTTCCCCCATTACGTGTAAAAGCAATTTTTAATCATTGTTTTCTGACATTTTGCAATTCAGATTCTCTCCCCACCCCCAAACCCCACATGGTAAATAGTTTGATATAGGTTATACCAGGGCTATTATGTAGTACATATTTCCATATTCCTTATAGTGTAGGACAGAAGACATACCACACATACAATAAACTCATGAAGGAAATAAGTGGAAGATGTCATGCTTTGATCTGCAATCAGACTCCAATGATTCCTTCTTTGGCTGTGGATAACATTTTTTTTTCATGAGTCTCTTGGGGTTCTTCTCTTGGAACCTTGTTTTGCTGATAATAGTTTAGTCCTTCACAGTTGGTCATTGTATAATATTTCTGTTACTGCAAAGATTGTTCTCTTGGTTCTGCTCACTTCATTTTGTACCAGGTTTTTCTGAACTCATTCTGTTTATCATTTCTTATGGTGCACTAGTGTTCCATTACAACCCTAAATCACAACTTGTTCAATCAAAGGGTATGCAGTTTTATGACCCTTTAAGCCTGGTTCCATATTGCTCTCCTAAGTAATTGTATCAGTTAATACTTCCACCAACAGCATATTAGTGTCCCAATTTTCCTACATCACCTCCAAGATTTATCATTTCCCTTTTTGGTCAAATTAGCCAATCTGTTAGGTGCGAGGTGGATCTCAGTCCTCTCCATTTCTTAACCCTCTGCCACCTGACTTCTGCCCTCATTACACAAGTGAAACAACATTTGCTAGTGTTGTCTACCCTCTGTTTGTTTTGAATTCAGGGAAGTGCTATTTGGAAGTATGTCAGAGACTTCCTATTGTCACGTGGGGGCTTTGAGACTACATTTTCCATGATTCCAATGGGCTTCTGGTTTCTGGTTTTTGGGCGTGGGGACGTCATAGGGCAGCTTAAATTCAGAGGAGGGCCTAGAGAAGGTCTCTTGGTTTTCCTGAAGGGCTGGCTGACGAGAGAGGATGGGCTCCAGCAGTAAATTTAACAGATAGTCAAGCGTGGTCATTTATATATATATTTTACCAACAAAACCATGGCTATTAAAATATTAATTTCTCTTGTAATATCAGCCTTTATCATTTTTAATCATAACACCTCTAGGTACTGTCTCGTCTGATGCTTTTGTGATGCTACTTTCTTAGTTTTTCTCTGAACCCTTGTACTATTCTTTCTCAATCTCCTTTGCTAATTGAAATTGGATTCAGACTTTTATCAGCCTTCTTCTCAGCTATATATTTGCAAGAACATGATCATCTCACATAGATTTAATCATTATCTCTATCCAGATTACTCTCAGATCTTTAATTTTTCTCTCCTCAACTCTAATCTCATATTATCAACTGCCTATTAGACGTTTGAAATGTCCCATAGGCATCCCTAAGCCCTATATATCCAAAATGAAACTCATTTTCATTACTTCTAGACCCAACTCACTTCCAAATTTCTCAGTTTTTATCAAGGGCACCATCGTCTTTTCAGTTTTTCAATGTCAATTACTATTAATAACAAACTGTTGAAACATAGCTATCCAGATTTGTTTCTCCAGTCCTGACTTTTGAGGAGAAATTTTACAGAGGCAGGAAAGACAATATTTGGGGACTAATACATTTTTTGAAGTCTAAGAGGGTGAGACTGAGGAAATTGCCAACACTTGATGGGAAACTAGGGAAGAGCAGTCTTGAAAGGAAGATGAAGTTGCAGGATCTTAAGTTCTTGCCATTGCCAGTCTCCTGTCACCTGAGAATGAAGTATGCCATGGAGGTTCTTCCCTTCTGCTTTTTTGGATATTCATTCACCTGGCTTCCTCTTATCTATAACTGTTCCTTCTCTATCTCCTTGACTGATCTTATTTTCTTCCTAGCTTCTTAGGGTGGTTGTTCTTCTAGGTTTTTTCCATGACTCTTTTCTTTCTAAGTCAGTGGTTCTTAACCTGGGGTCTATGAATTTTTGTCTTTAATATTTCAATAATGTATTTCAATATATTTGGGGTTATTTTTAATCTTAAGTATTTTATTTTTCCACATTTAATAGCATTCTGAGAAGGGAACCATAGGTTTCAGGTTTCACCAGACTGTGGGGTCTATGACATAAAAAAGGTTTACTCTCAGTTTAATTTCACTTCATTTCATGACTTCAGTTTTATTATTTATGTACCTTTATGGAAATGAATCCCAAAACTGTCACTAGCCTTGACTCTGTATGTTCAATTCCTAGGAATACCTCTCAAATTGGATGTCCTTTCACCATGTCCAAAAAAGCCGGCCTTATCTTTCTCGTTAAACCTATTCCCCTTCCTGCTTTACTATTTCTCACATTTCTTACCTTAGCTTCCCTAGTTCAAAAACTTCTTATTCTTGGTGCTCCCTCTTGCCTCACTTTATATTTAATTAGTTACTAGGTCATATTGATTTTATATCTGTCACTTTCCTATTCACCTGCCCTTCCTCTAGTACAAGATCTTAATATTCTAGTCCTGGACTACCTTCATTTCTTTCCCCTTTCCAATAACACTAGATTTTTCTAGAATTGAAAGCCTACTAAAATAACTTTCCAATTTTGTTAACAAAACTATACATTAAAAAAAGCCAAGTTTGTACAGAGGCAGAAAATAAGGAACTTAGCCAATGGAAAATAGATGGTATACTTTCTTAAAGCAATGGATATAACAAAACTATTTAGTCTCATTTTCAGTGAAGGTGTGTGTGTGTGTGTGTGTGTGTGTGTGTGTGTGTGTGTGTGTGTGTGTAATCATAGCATTCCTTTGCACACAGTTGCTAAGTGGTTTGCTTCTTCAAAGTTCTTTGCCTGATACTCCACAATGATGACATATGGTGTCATCATTCCTTTATATCATTATCTCTTTCTAGTCCCCTCTATATACTGAATTCTCCAGCCAAATTTGCCCATTATTTATTTCCTCTAATACCACCTCCCCAGTTTGTCTGTCAAATATCATTTATCTATAGATTTTCAGAACAAATTTCAGGGATCATCTAGTTGGAGGTATGTTAGGATAGCTTTTTTTTTTTGAAGGATGTCCAACAAATCTTTCAACTTCGATTTGAAAAATAAAGGAAAACTTTTTATAAAGTCTAACTCCAATGTCACCTTCTCAATGAACAAACTTTGATTTCCCCCCACCCTTTTTGTTGATGAAATTTATCTTATACCATCTTAATAAAACTATTGTTCTGTAATGTCTCATAGTCAAACCTATGGGTTTTATTTTTGTTTTAATCTTCCCCTTCCTCTCCACTAGAATGTAAATTTTGTACAAACTCCTTATTCCCTCACCTTTGTCCCAATAGCTGACCCTAGGGCTGCATATAGTAGATGCTTAGTAAAATCTTTTGTAGGTAGAATGAGCATATTCAATATATGACATAACTTTTTCTCTTTTTAGAAGAAAGCTGTCCCGGTTGAAAAATGCAAGTCAAAACAGGATGATGCTGCAAGAACAGCAGCTCGAAATCGCCTGGCTGCTATAAAAGCCTCAATGAAAGAAAAAATTAAACAGGAAGAACCTACATTGGAGATAGCAGTTCCTGGGGTCTCAAAAGCAAAGGAAATTGACAAGATAGTTTTTGATGCTGGGTTTTTCAGAGTAGAAAGCCCAGTTAAGTCATTCTCAGGTTAGTTTTGTTATTGAAACCATTCATTGAGTAGACCCCTGTATGTGTGAAGGGCTGAAAAAAGAGAACTTAACCCGGCAGAAAGGAGACAGTATATTTTCTTCAAGCAATGACTAGAAAAAAAAGATTTCATCATTTTTTCTGAGGGTAGGCAAGCGTGTTTGTGGATAGACTGACTTGAATATATAAAAAGTTCTTTTTTAGGAGCAAGTAGGTGGTTCGTGGATAGAGAGCCAGGTCTGGAGTAAGGAATTCCTCGGTTCAGATCCGGCCTTAGACACTTTCCTAGCTGTGTGACCCTAGGTTAGTTACTTAACCCTAATTGGCTAGCCCTTCTGCCTTGGAACATACTTAGTATCAATTGATAAGGATTCCAAGTTTCTGCTGCACCTTTTATTTCATTTTGTCTTCATGAAAGTGACTATCATCATGGGACAGATGAAGAAACTAGTCCATGAAGCTTATGTGACTTGCACATGGTTACATGGCTAGCTGAAGATAAGTAGGGCTAGATATGAAAAGATAGTGTATATAATTCAGGCTCGAATGGCCCTATCCTTACATATTTTGTTTGGAACCTTAGAAAGAAGATTTATCTATTAGTACTGAATTTTTTTGGTCTAAGGTTGAGATTCTCAGTATCTCTTTTTGCTGAGCAAGGATAACCCTAAAGATCACTTAAGTAAATTGTCTTTCTGCACGTTTTCTTTTTTCCTTTTTTTTTTTTTTAATAGGCAATGGGGGTCAAGTGACTTGCCCAGGGTCACACAGCTGGGAAATGTCTGAGGCCAGATTTGAACCTAGGACCTCCCGCCTCTAGGCCTGGCTCTCAATCCACTGAGCTACCCAGCTGCCCCCATGCACGTTTTCTGATGGTAAAATCTTAGATCTCGTGACGAGAGAAGAACAGTAATGACTGAGTTGAACTGGTGGAGGGGGCTCCTGGCTATTATATTTTCCCTGCTGGGAATCCCAACAAACTTTAGAGTGGTATGTGGAAGTGGCAATCAACTTGAAGGACTACTGAATAAGGCTTTCAAAGACCTGCTATTAAATGAGAGTCTACTCATTTGGAACAAATATACTTGAGTCTTCAATTTTTTTATGACCAATACGTTTCTATGATGTCATTAGAAAATAAACCACCTCAGAGTTAAGGCACAGGTCAAGACATATATTTTGGACATGGAAAATGTGGGAATTTATTTTGCCTTTGCATATTTCTTTCAAGAATTTTGTTTTACTTTTCCAATATTTAAAAATAATTTTCATAAAAAAGAAAAAATAAATTTCCAGAATCAGTGTTCAGTACTTTCAAGGAAATCTTTCCCTACTTTCCCATTTATTCAATAGTGATTTTTAAAAATCATTTTCATTTTCTATAGACTCCATTTAAATCTAGATTAAAGTATAAAATGAGCAATGTTTGCTTCCAGAGCTAAACTTAATATCTTAAAAGTATCTTGAGACTTAACCCTTGGTGAACATTCCAGTCAATGTATTTAGGCAATAAAGTATAGTGGAAAGAGCCCAGCCTTGTAGCTTGATTTTTGTCTAGAGTACTCAGTTGGTTACGTGACCTAGGCAGACCATTCATCCTCTCTGAGCTGCAATTTCAACACCCCTAAATGTGGATATCTAGTACTTGTCATTACCAAGGTCTAGGCAGTATGCTATAGTGCAGAGAATTGAATTTGGAATCCATATAATTTGGCTCAAATCCTAGCCCTACCAATAAATAAATATATGTGACTGTGAGCAAGTAAGTTCTCTCTGAGCATCCATTTCCTCATCTGTAAAGAAAGATATGGAATTTGACATTGATGACTGTTACAGACCCTTTCAGCCCTAAATCTGAGATTCTACTGACCACTGGGGTTGAGAAGAACACACTTTTGAAAGGCAGCATGAAATGTCAAAAAGCATTGCACTTGGAATTAAGATCTGAGTTCTAATCCTAAATTGGCTCTGCATACTTTTACTGCTACGTTTTTTTGGTAATGTCACTTAAGCCCTTTCTCCTTCCATTTCTTTATCTCTGAAATGAGAATTTTGCACAAGATAATCTCTACGTGTCCCTTTTAACTCTTAAGTTCATGTCCTGGTGAAGTTAATCCTGTACAGGCTTATGGGAAAGTCATTTCTCAGTGCCCCATGAATCCCTCCAACTACAGAGAAATTGCTGATATTCATTGTTATGAGGTGTTTCCACGCTTAGAATTCTCCCTAATGAAATCATAGATCCAAAGTACATGGGTAGAGGGGAGATACCTTTTTAGAAAGGTAAGGCAAATTGATACAACTGCTCTTCTTTCATGTCTGTACCTCAAAAAAGTTTTCTGAAAATAAAACCTGAATTCCTGATTTAAAAATAAAAAAAATTAGCTCTTACTACAGTCATTTTTTGGTAGAATGGACATTTTAAAATGGAGCTAACATCTACTTCAGCATTTTAAATGAATCAAGGAAGAAAAGCATTTATTAAGCCCTTACTGTGTACCTGGCCACAAAACATAAGTCCCTAACCTTGAGGACTTACTTTCTAATAGAAATAGATAACACAGGGTAGTGATGACTTTAGTCATATTTTATAGATCATCAAAATTCTATAGAACATACCTTTAAGAAATTTTGACATATAAGAAAAGACCCAGGGTTGGCCTTGGGACAATGTAACAAAAGGGAATGCTAAATAAATTTGTCTTACAGAAGCAGAAAATATAACCATTGAGTAAGGGCAAGCTGATCACCAACTGGACACAGATGAATATTGTGACTATTCCTCTCAGTGGGAAAATGCCCTCCCAGTGGAAGCAGCACAGCAAAACAAGTAGACATGAATATAGCCTCACACTGAAGTACATGCCCAGGCTGTAGATGCAGAAACTCCTCGAGTCAGCTTATAGGAAAAGTAATACTTTGCTAGAGAGGTGTCTTCTACTATAGCTCCTCCAGGACGGGAAACCTAATTTTATTTTAAAAGTCTAGTAAGCCATCGCAACTGAGCTTGTTTTGAGATGTTACCATGTGGTCACTAATATTCCCTGCAGCAAGCTGCTTGTTCTACCCTCTTGAACTTTGCCCCATCTATGATCCTACTTTGTTTAGACTAGAAGGAACCTTTGATCATGAAGATAAAAATTCCCCCTCATTTTACATAGGAGGGATTTTACATTTTACATACATTCCCCCACAGATAGGCAGTGACTTGCATAAGGCCACATAGCCAATAAGTAGCAAAGCCTGGGCTGAATTCCAGGTCTCTAGAAGTTCAGGGTTTTTTCCAGAGAACCATACTGAGCTTCTGTCAATATCTGAAGAACAGGTTGATTCTTGATTTCTGTGCCTAGGGAATTCCATATTTCATGTTGACCTAGAGTAATTCAAGGCTTAGTTTGAGTGCCATCCCCTCTACAAGGCTTTTCCTGATTTTCAAGCCCCCTCCTACTTAGTGATATATCTCACCTCCACTGAAGTTATTTTATAGATGTTTCATACTTATTTATCAGTTTGTATTGTTATATGAAGAGGGAGAGGGCTTGATATTCTCCTAATAAAATAGGAGTTCTGAGGCAGGGACCATTTTCATTTTTGTCTTTTTATCTCCAATATTCATCCCTTGTAGGAAGCAGTTAATAGAGCTTATCAAGTTGAATTATTTTGAGTTAGTCCTCTCTGACATCACATCGTTATATGAGTTCAGTATTATCAATATGCATCCTGACATCTTAGTTTTGAGCATTGATTTTTAAAAAATCAGTAAAATATAACAGATTTTACTTTCCTGAATATTTCCAAATTTGTTCCAACTTAGGTTTCAGCTGTCTTACTATCATTGTATTTTTTGCTCCTAGTATTAGAAATCTCTTTTGGGATTTCTTAGTTCTTGTAAATTCTAAGCAATATTCTTTTCCCCCCCACTTTAGCCATCAGTACATCTAAAGAAGCTGTACATAGCAAATCGGATGATCCAACTGAATACAAAACACCTGGGAATAAGAAAAGAAGTGTTATTGAAGGAAACTGGAACAAGCTACGTTCTCCCATTCCCCCATATCACTAATGTAAAAAAAAAGCCACAACAAACCCTGACTGAACATTGTCGAAGCCATTCATTAATATTTTGAAAGCCTCTGTTTTCAGAGGATTACAGATTGGCTATGAAAACCTTTGTCTTAAGTTGACACTGATCAGCCTGGAAATGTTACTTAAGTACATTAACAGAAAGATTTCATCGATCATTGAAATTGGATCTTTATTTTTCTTCTTTTTTTATGTTAGAGTGATTATATGTGGTAAGATATTTTCACAAATAGTATTAAAGGGCGAAACTACTTCTTGCTTTGAATTTTTGTGCTTATGTATGTTGTGCTAAATTCAATATTGAATACAAAATTTTTGTATTTGGAATAAATATAGCAGTAATGATAGCTTACAGTTATATAGCATTATAAGGTTTGCAAAATGCTTCATTGTATTCTCATTTAATCCTCACAACAACCCTGTGAGTTGGGTGTCATTTTTATCTTCATTTTACAGATAAGGAAACCAAGGTTCTGAAAGATCCAGTGACTTGTGCAGGGTCACAGAGGTATTCAGGTATTACTTCCTCCAAGTCCTATACTCTCCATTAGACTAAATAAGTGCTTATGAATATGTCCTCAGCAGATTAATAGTAAATTAGTGGGGAAAGTTTATTTTAAGGAGTGCAGCTGTTCATCAGAAAATTGTTTCCTATAATAGCAAAAAAGTGTCTCTTAGACTTTTTTTTAATGTTAACATGTAACTACAAATAGTGATGTCCATTTTCTACTTAAGGAACTCAATCCACAAATCAAACAACTTGTTAGAATAATTGGTTTAGACATCTAAACCCAGCAAACTCCTTAGGTTAGTAATGTTTATACCCTTTTCAGTCTTTTCTCTATAATTTTTTTCAAATGGGAATTTTCAAATTTAGCATTTTAAAGTTACCAGATTTAGTCGCAACTTTCTGAGATCATTGTGTATCATGATTTCATCTGTGTTGTGAAGAATTAAATCTTCAAAATTATCATCCTCACTTTTCAGTGCTCCACTTATTATGAAATACTTGCAAATGAAAACAAAAACACCCAAGACATCTCCACATTACAGTGTCATTTTTACCTCAACTCAACATTCAGGAACCAATAGCTTTTTATTGAGTATTCTCAGAACAAACAGAGTTAGTTTTAATTTTTTGTTAAAGGAAATTATAGTAACTTTCAAATCATAAATGAAATGGCTTTTAGAAAATAGGCATTGTGGCAGCTAGATGTCTGACCTTGGGCAAGTCACTTACCTCCATTTGTTAAGACAAAAAGTAAAAGGATTTTTAAAAAAGAATGAGCATCATTAAGAGCATCATAAGCATAAAGGTCTCCCATACAGAAGGTTCACAGTTGTTTCGCTTTCATAATGCAAGTTGTTCAAATGTCTTAGTGCAGTTTTAAGTTGAAAACACCCTCTGTCTCATGTTAATGTAAATTCATTTTGTATAGATGAGAGTACATCTATAAGTTCCTTAGAGTCTGTGATGTTAGGGTCCAAGTGTGGTAGTTCCTCTATCCCAATTCCTTGATGGATATTTTAAAATATCCTTTAAGAATCATCTATACCATATTTGAATTGAATATATACTATAACTGAACTGAATCAATTAGGACATTAGTAGCAAGCAAGCATTTTTTTGATGTAGAAGATACAAGATCCCATTGTGCTTGTTAAGCATGAAAAAAATAATTTATTCCATAGAATAAAACACCACTCTATAGGGAGACCCAATCAAGGTATATCCAGACATCAAGATCATTCAATATCGATATAATACAAATAGCCCTTTTTGGTGACTGGTAATAAATATCAAGTAAGGCATAAAATAAGGAGACCTACACTGGCCAGTGGGATAGGGAAATCCAGCATAGAGCCCAGGTCAAGAAAAGGATTCCTGTGGATGATCTTCAGATGCTCCTGGTTTCAGATAACATGCTAATTGCATTGGTCTCCAAAAGTCTATTATTGCTATGATCACCTAAAAGGATTTAACCTTTCTACCAGCTCTGCAAAGACCAAGTGAGGAAAAACATGTTACCCGGATTTCAACATGTATGTGGATGGAGAGTCCATAGGGCTTGTCCAACAGTATATCTGGAATGGGCTGCTCAGATAGTGAACTTGTAAAGAAAGAAAATAGGCCCAACTCCTTTCAGAAAACCACAAAGCTTGTTTACTGACCATCCACCCCACAAGTTTCTGGTGAAAGCAAAGACCCGTATTTTCAATACTAATATTTTACTAGTGTTGTTAGCACTACCACCAAAGATGAGTAGACTCACAGAGAAGGTAGTGGTGAGGAGAGGCACATAGTGGTTGTGAGCAGGCTCCAACATAAAACCATGGACTTCTGATGAATAGTAGGAAAGGATGTCATGGTGGAGTTGTCTAAGGGAACAGATGGGCCTATCATGGAGCAAGAGTAGGGACGACAGATGGATAACCATAGTGCTCCAATACTATTCTTCATTAACTTTATAGAAAGTAAGGAAAGCCTCGAAGAGTCAGTGGACTTCTGTCCAACCCCAATGAAATTTTGTGATAGTGTGGGACAATGTCCCTGAGTTGGCAAGCCAAAATGGATTGTGATCTATGTCACTGGCAGAAACTCTTAAATCTGTGGTGTCATAAAGTATTAGAGTATTCAAATGTAATGAAAAATTGTAAGATAGCATTTTAATACATTTGTTATGTTTTTAATATGTTTATTTCATTAAATGTCTTCATTTAAAAGTAGTTGCTGCACTTAATAAATATCAACATTGTGTCTAGAAACAGTATTATTTTAAGACTAAGCGATACTATCAAAACCTCTTTTTTTCCTTCTAGGCCTAAAAGTAATAATCCCAATTTGAGGAAGACATTAAAGTCATTATAATGAGTAATTCCTCATTAAAATAAATATCTTTAAACCTTTAATTTAGACTGAGTAAAATATCATTTTTAAAAATTTGTAATATTAAATGAGGATTTAATTCATACTAGTTGCCATCATACATATCAGAGTAGATTTATTTCTTCAAAATAGATGAATAAAATAAGTAATTTATTCTATTTGGTGTATCACAAGTAATAAAATTTTACAAACTGACCAAATTGAATACAGCGTAGAATATCTAGAAATTATATATATAAACTCTATCTGACTTATTCTAAGGGCAGTGTGGTAGGTAGAAAGCACTTTCTCACTTTGGTGTTTGAGGACTTTGGTTCAAATCCTAGTTCTGCAACTTAATACTTGTGTACCTTTGGACAAGTAACAATTACTCTGGGCCTAGGATTTTTTAGCTATAAAATGGATGGTGTGCTAGAAGCAATATTCAAAGGCCCTATGAGGATAGGCTAGTTTTTTCTGAAAGGGTATTGAAGTTGTCCTGGATTCTTAATGGCTGGCCTAGGAGCCTAAAGCTTGAGCCATTGACGTGGCTTCTTAGTGACCTGCACATGAAAAGTCATCACTGAACCAGGCAGCAAGCACCTCTTTCTTCAAGCATCATCAGCATAGGCAGGGCTATTACACCCAACTAAACCAATGCTCTCTTCTTGCTCAGTATCCTTTTTCTGCTAGAGCTAGTAAGCCTTTTGTTAACTGTAACAAAAATAAGACTCATTTCTTTTACAATCTCAAGCATAAACTGCCAGCCTGCCCTGAGTCAGACCTGCTCCATGGGGATTGGAATAGGTCCCTTCTGACTCAATCCATAATCTCTGTAGATTCTCAACTCCACTTTGAAATGACATCAGTTTTTTAAATTAGACATGGAAGATTATAGTTGCTTCTAGGCTTGAGTTACTAAACTATTGTTTGTCAGGTTTAAATAATAAAAGTACAAGAAGATCTATTGTTAATTAGACTTACTACTAACTGTAGGCAAGCCATTTTCTCAGAACTTCATTAGGGAAGTGCCTGAAACAATATTACTTAGTCCAGTTTTCCTCATTTTATGGATGAGGTAACAGGTTTGGTGGAATTTAAAAAATTTTTTTTCAATTAGCAAAAATCTACCTTACCCTCCTACCTCAAATAATCCCTCCCTCCCTGCCCCAAATGAGAACAGCAACAGATAATCTGTTATAAATAGTCAAGCAAAACAGATTTCCACATTAGCCATGTTGAAAAAAATATTTTTTTCTCCAAGTCCTTCACCTCTCAGGTGGTAATACCGTTAGTCCTCTGGATACATGTTTGATCATTACACTAATAAATATTCCTAATTCTTCCAAAGTTGTTGATCTTTACGACATTGTTATTGTTTAAACTGTTCTCTTGGATCTGTTCACTTCACTGCATCAGTTCATAAGATCTTCCAGGTTTCTCTGAAACCATCCTCTCCGTTATTTCTTATAGCACATTTTCTAATTACACCATCACATTTACATACCAACAATTTGTTCTTGGCTTTGTACATTTTGTATCAGGCTATTAATCCTCTTAATTTTTGTTCCATAGCTCTCATTTCTTTTCAGATTGTTACTCTCATTTTATTGATAAACAATTTTTTTTAACTTTTTTTTTACTCTTACTTCATCTCTTCCAAGAATTCTAGTTCAAGTCATGCCCAAGCTGTGATTCTCTTCTGTGTTTGTTTTTTGAGCATCCTTGTCACCATAGCAGTGTTTTTTGGTGAGATTCTTTTTTCAGTGTATTTGTTCTTCCAGTACACTTCTTGACTTTGGATTTGATGTTAGAGCTGGGTACTGACACACTTCTGGAGCGGGGTAGGCTGAACTGGTCTTGATGCAGCGTTCTTGGAGTATCGACTAGTGTTATTACTAGATCTCAGAGACAACCCAATCTGGACCAAATCTTCAACCTTTCAGTACTCCTAGAGTGCTCTGATCCAAGGCAAAGTCTGATTGTTGTTGTCCCATAGTCTGAACTGTGCAACTTTCTGATCTGAGTTTGGAGCTAAATAACAGTAGATTACTTTGGACTCAGTCACTCTCAACTTTCAAGCTACTGAGAAACTCAGTTAGTTCAAAATGGTAGAACTGCAAGCTTCCCTTTGCTCTGGAATTTCTGGCATTATTTCTCCATAGGTTTCAGACTAGATTAGAAGCTGGAACTGAGACCCATTCTGTTCCCAGAGACCAAGCCACTACACTGCTGCTTACTTCTGAATTTGCTTCTCTCTCAGTGGTTATAGTCTAGGACAGGGGTTGACAATGTATGGCTCTTGAGCCAATTAGGCTCTTTCTGCAGGAGCCATAAAGTCAATTTTTTTTTCAGGCGCTGTTACAGGAGTGTGCACTGTGAGCACTGTACAGCTCTCACAAAATTACATTTTAAAAAATGTGGCATTTATGGCTCTCACGGCCAAAAAGGTTGCCGACCCCTGGTCTAGGACCTATGATCATTCTTTATCTGGAAATGTCATCCATAAGAAGAAGTCCCCTTCTCAGTCCACCTTAGATCTTGAACTAAAATTGATCAGTGAACAACAAAGCTGCCAGTCAGGATTTGTTCCTATACACTGAATGAAATCAACTGTGTGAATTTGAGACCTCCTCTTGCCCAAGTACACAGCCAATCCCTGTACTAGAGTGCTTCCTGCAGAGCACTGACCAGACCTTCTCCCCATCATCTACATTTCTCTCTCTGTGCTGACCTGAGTTAGAAAAATGACTCACTGACTTTTTATTGAATTTCCCTATCAGGATCTAGGCCAGTATGTTTTCTAGATCTGTTTGGAGGAGTTGGAGTAGGGAGTTTACCATACTTCATGCTACTCTGCCATCTTAGGTCAGCCCTTTAAATGATCTTTTATTTTTATTTTTATTTTTTTTTAAATCCTTGTACTTCGGTGTATTGTCTCATAGGTGGGAGATTGGTAAGGGTGGGCAATGGGGGTCAAGTGACCTGCCCAGGGTCACACAGCTGGGAAGTGGCTGAGGCCGGGTTTGAACCTAGGACCTCCTGTCTCTAGGCCTGACTCTCACTCCACTGAGCTGCCCCCTAAATGATCTTTTAAAGTCCCTTTCTACTCTGTTTTTCTAGGGTGCTAAGGCCAAACTGAAACTAATCTCCCAACAAAGAGCAACTTCTTGAGAATCTGACTTTTTAGAACTGGCATGAGTCTCAGTAGATATCGGGTCCAGCCCAAAAGGAATCCTCATTTTGAAACAGACCTAACAAATGGTTATCTATCCTTGAGGAGAAGTGAAAGAGTGATCTTGAAGACCTGCATTAAGAAGATCCCCGTCATCTCCTAAGTCAGTCCATTTCACTTTGGCACAACTCTATTCAGGAATTTCCCCCTAAATTTGCTTCTTTGCAACCTACACATTCACACACATTTTCCAGGTTCTGCCCCTGGGACCAAACAGATCAAATCTAATCTTCAGCATACAAGCTTTTCATGTATTTAAATTTCTACCCTCTTAACCCCCTTGTCTCTCCCAAGTTAAACGTCCCTATTTCTTTCAGTGATCATATAGCATGGACTCAAGAGTCTTCTGTCCTAGGTGTTTTCCTATTCATGCTTTCTACCTTGTCAGTGTCCTTTCTATTTTGTGTTTATTTAGTCATCTGCGATTCTCCATAACCTCATATGAGGTTTTCTTGGCAAATATACTATAGTGCTTTGCCATTTCTTTCTCCAGCTCAATTTACACTTGAGGAAACTAAGACAAACAGGATTAAGTGACTTGCCCAAGGTCACACAGCTAATAAATATCAAGACAGATTTGAACTCAGGAAGATGAATCTTTCTAACTTTAGGCCCCATATACTGTCCACTGCACTACCTAACTGCCCCATGATTTTATATATACACATACATATATACATATGTATATGTCTACATAGATCTATAATTTTTTTTATCTGAATCTGTGATTGCATTAGGGTAGGGATTTTTTTGCTGAAGAAATAACTTCTACCAATATAGGCCTGCAGCCATTGCTCAATCTCTGGTCTTCGAGAGCTGCCAGTAGCACCAAAAAATTAAATAGTATAATTAATGGACAGCCCACTACTTTATACATGACCACATAATGTCAAAAGACCTAGAGACAATCCCTAATATGTGGAGCAGGCTTCCAAGATGAATTGATGAACAAGTTACAGAGAATGACTTGGAGTAGATAAGTCGCAATCTGTAGCTTTGTCCCTAATAAGCTTTTAGAGTTGAAACCTTGGCAGTAGACTCCCACCCCCACCCCCATCCTCTTTGTGCCTCAGTGGCTCAGACACTGGGTATCAGACCCATCCTAGGGATTGGGATGATAGAAGACCCTGGAAGCCAGACATATAGGACTTATTCAAAGGTATTTAGTTCAGTGCAGGAGGTAAGGTGAGTCAAATGAAAGGTGAAGAGGCCCAGACGGCAGAGGCTTCTTGGAATCTCCTCACCTTTTCCCTGTGAATGGCACCCAAATTTGTTTCTCTTTTTCCCTGGATTCTTTTCTCTCCTTGCTCCCCCACATACTAGTTTAAAAAATATATATATACATATATACACATATATGTGTGTATGTATATATGTATATATGTTTCCTTTGGCTTCTCTCTTTTGGGCCTGTGCATCTGACCACCCCTAGAAAAAAAGTCTCAGGATGAAAGAAAACTGGTGGTCATGGGAAAGAGGGGCACATAACTGTGGAACTTATTACAGCTGTCTGCTACAACAGTTACCTACAAAACAGATAGGAGGGAAGCAGGGAGATGGTTCATCAGAATGAGAAAACAGTAATAGAACTTTAATTTATACTTAAAAATAAAGAAATTAAGCTATACTAATATTTAATATAGGTTGGCACTGATGCTCTATATCCACATGTCAGACCTTCAACTTCACATATCGTATGGGAGGAAGAAGTGGTTGCTCTACAACACAGAGGGGTTGACAATAACATAATCAGCTATTCATTTGCAGGCTATTGTGACATGTTAATAGTTTATGTGTGAGTATGTGGACTTATAAATAATCTAGCTTTAACCTAACCCTCATAAAATAGACGTGGCTCACAAAGATTCCCTCAATAATTTCATTGTTTGAAGGTAATTATAATGAGCACAAAAGCAAATGGCAAATATGAAATTTATAGATTAGATCAATCTGGAAGGCATCTTGGAAGCCTTTGATTAAACCCACTCATTTTCCAGATGAGGAAACTAAGGCACAGAGAAATTAAGAGACTTGGACAGGGCCACACAGGATCTTATGGGAGAAACAAATGCCCTTGTACTATTCTGTCTTCTTCTACTTCTAATGCTAGCTTTTCAGCTATATTGCAACATTAAAAATAGATCTGAAAAGAATTCAGCCAAAATAAATCTAAATTGTCAATTTATTTGAAATAGGAATTTACATCCAATCTTATTTTTTTTTAACCCTTACATCCTGTCTTACAATCAATACTGTGTCATGGCTCCAAGGCAGATGGGTGGTAAGGGCTAGACAATGGAGGTTAAGTGACTTGCCCAGGGTCACACAGGTAGGAAGTGTCTGAGGCCAGCTTTGAACCCAGGACATCCTGTCTCTAGGCCTGGCTCTCAATCCACTGAGCCACCCAGCTGCCTCCCATCCATTCTTTTTTTTTTCTTTTTTAAACCCTAATATCTTTTATATATATCCTTCTATATTAATTTTTTTAATTTGTTACAGGGTTAGGCAATGGGGGTTAAGTGACTTGCCCAGAGTCACACAGCTGGGAAGTGTCTGAGGCTGGATTTGAACCCAGGACCTCCTGTCTCTAGGCCTGGCTCTCAATCTACTGAGCCATCCAGCTGCCCCCCCATCCATTCTTATTAACATTGAACCTCTCCATAAATGTAAGTTGTGCCTTGAGATAGTAGATGATGACAATTTGAAACCATCATGACTACCAATAGACTCTGAAATCACCGGTATACTTGAAGTCACATAATATTTAATATTTTATGAAATTTATCTCATTAAATGCTAATAGTTTAGAAGTCTCTTTTAGGTTTCTTACTAAATAGCAAAAATATAAAAGACCACATACTGTCATGAAGAGTTGTGGCTTTTTTCCCCTGCCACAGTAAAAATGGCTAAAAATAATTCATAGAAACAATGAGGTAATAAGATTAAATACCTTCCTTTATGAGTAAATATTGTAAAATGCATAGAAAAATTGCTAAAGATTCTATTTCTTCAGTGAATGAAGAAACAATTAGAGTAAGTTTCTCAGTTATTAATTAGAGTTTTGCTGTATAGTTAGATGAAAGTGTAGCCATTTCTAACCTATCTAGGCTTAAGGTATTTGCTCAATTCAGTTTCAATAATGAAATACATAAATAACTTCTTTCTTTGTAATGCATAAAAGAAAAGATTACTAGAGAAGCTATATCTTCAACAGTAAATGACTTCTTTAATTAAAAAAAATGAGAAAACTATGTAATTGTAGCTATTTTGACTAGAGTAGGAAAAAGATTCTGGGTTAAGGTTACAAAGATAACTGCACATACAAAATTCATTTGCTACATGCTTACTAAGCAGCCCCCTGCAGCAAAGATGGTGGAGCCAGAAATACCCAAAGTACTACAGTATATCATCAATATCTCTAATTTCATAAAAATAAGAGTTTTAAGTAGTAAAATTTTTACAATACTTTGTAACAAGATGGGGCATGACCACAAAATTGTTTTGTACTATATAGAGGTTCACTAGCCCTTTAAAAGGGCTACATAAAGAAGTTGCATATTCTTCTCTTACAAAAAAGATAAATGTTCTGAATTTAATGACCTTTTCTATGATTACCATGGTTGTTATTTTTTTGCTACCTAACATATGTGTTATATATATTAAAGCCCATGCTTAATCTGCCTTCTTTTTTTAAACCCTTATCTTCCATCTTAGAATCAACGTTGTATATTGGTTCTAAGGCAGAAGGGTGGTAAGGGCTAGGCAATGGGAGTTAAGTGGAATGGCCAGGGTCACACAACTAGGAAGTGTCTGAGGCCAGATTTGAACCAAGGAATTGCCATCTCTCAATTCATTGAGCCACCTAATTGCCCCCTTAATTTGTCTTTTCAAAGCAAAGGTGGCTTTTTTATCAATGAGAGAAAATGCTTTTATTGTTATATTTTTTAAAATTTGACATTGCCTACTTTCTCCCCAGTTTCCACCTTTCTCTCTTATCAGAGAGTTGTCCCTTATAACAAAGTTTTTTTAAGCAGCAGAAAAGGAAGGAAAAGTGAGCAAAACCATTTCATAATCAAAAATCCGACATTATACACAATATTCCACACCCATGGACATGCAAAGCAGCAGGGAAAGCTGTGTTTTCATATCTCTTATTTGGGGTTGTTTGACTTTTTAAAAAAATAATTTCATAACATTCAGTTTCAATTGTTTGTAGTTGTTCTTTCCATTTTTATTCCTATAGCATTTCATAGACCATCTTTCTGTCTCTGCCTATTTTATTTTGCATCAATTTATATGTCTTTCCATGCTTCTTTGTGTTCATCATATTTGTCATTCCTTTAAGCACAATAATAATCTATTACATTTATTTCCCTAAGTTATTTAGCCATTTCCTAATTTTTTGCATGGGCAGCTAGGTGTCAGAGTGGATATAGTGATTGGCTTTAGATAGAGTCCTGAGTTTTCTTGGCTAAAATACTGGAGTGATTTGCCATTTCCTTCTCTAGCTCATTTTACAGATGAATTAACTCAGGCAAACAGAGTTAAATGACTTGCCCAGAGTCACAAACTTCTCAGGAAGATAAGTCTTCCTGACTCCAGGCCCAGCACTCTATCCACTGTACCACTTAGCTGCATATTTGCCATATATGAAGTTTAAAATCAGTCATGCTCTGTTACAATAACAAATTCAATTTTAACCTAGTAACTATTTTGTAGAGTTTCTATTAGATGAAAATTTATTTTTAAAAATAACATCTGAGAGCTTCCAATTAGAAAAATTCTTAACCTTAAGTGTTTTAGCTCTCTGCCCCAATTTAAATTTTATTTCTTTCCAGCTAATCTCCGGCTTCTTCTGTTCCCCTTTTCTTGGCACAGACTAAATTAGCAGATATACAATACAAATCTTCATGAGAGATCAAGGTTTATATATATGAAGCAAAATTAGGACACAGGAAACAGCTTAGCTAAAAAGGAATAAGAAATGCCTATAAAAGTGCTTGTTAAGTTGGAACTTCCCTTGATCCTTAAAGAAGAAATCATAATTCATACCTTCTGTCTGACTTCTTTGCTTCAAGAAGGCTGCAGGAACATACAACTATGATGAATCTCTCCTTTTTCTATGTTGCAACCTTCTCTGTGATCATTCTTTGCTACCATTTCTCTTCTAGTTGGTTCCATAAGCCCTTGTGGGACTGAGGACACTGCCTCCACCATTGCTACTGTTGTTCCACTCCTGAAATCCTACTCTGCCCTCTCATAAACTATATGTACGTCTCTTTCAAAACTTCCAACCTAAACTCAAGTTCACCTTCTGGTCCAAAGATTTCAAGATTGTAAATCTCTTTCAAAGCTAAAGGGAAACACTTTGTCCTTCTGAACTACAAATCCCAGAATGCCAAAGCAGTCTTCATCTCCCATTATAAAGCTTTTTTTCACCAAGTGAAGAGTGGGGAAAGCCACAGAATTATTATATGTGCAGTATCTGAGATCAACTGTTTATGTCACATGTCAAAATGTATTAGTCTCCTGAAATTCATTTCCACTTTTGTTTATTTGTGATGGCTATTAGAGTAGCCACCTGTATTCAGACAACAGGATCATGGAAGGATGCCTAAGTACCAAGAAATTACTTCTGGGTTGGGATCTCGATGGTATTACAAGGTGAATTAAAAGCTATAATTCAAAAAACAAAGAATGTTGGAAAATCAGCAAGTATTTTAAACCGTGCCAGTAGACCTTCTTGATTTCCTGTTAGTCTGACACAGCAATCAAAACTATTTTGGGGGAGAAAGTTGATATATATTTCTATGTGAAAATTTTTTTAGCTAAAATGGCTACAGGGATTAACTGCTATCTTTCTAGGTCACTAGTGACTGTTTGATTGAATGAAGCTTTTTTGTTTTGGATTTGGAAGAGGAGTAGAGTTTACTTCCTCAGAAAGCAGTGAAGGAAAAATTGGTCCAGACATTCATAAGACATTTATGCCTAGAGATGGCACTAATGTGCCATACTATACTTAGAGCTCTTAAGTATGCTTTAGGAATTAGGATGAATTTTATAAAGAAATCACTGTGAGAAATATTACTTTTGATATTCAGGCATGTAAACCTAACATGTTGCTTGTGAATAAAGTATTTTTACAAATTACATTTTTCTGATTTAAAAAGATCATCAAATCATGTAAGCCTTCATGATTTTGTTTTCATATGTTATGAGTCAGAGAATCAAATGTGAAGGTCCAGGTACCCTTAATTTTATCTGACAGATGTAAATTGAATTGTTTAAATTAAGTCATACTTTAGGTGATTGATGGATGAATCCCCCTTTTAAAAAATGTTTACTAATGTTATGTTTATTTTATGTAACAAATACATTTTAATATTGAGAAAGATTTCTTGTTTTTATCTCACTACATAAAAAGCAAGATTTATATAAGATAAATTTTGAGATGATTATATGCAATGCCCAAATTATAAACAGCTAATATTGTTTGGTTTTGGTCAGTTATTTGGAACTTTTCCTTTGGAGACTGTTATTTTATATGGTTAGTTTATCAATTTATCCCACAAAAATTCATAATGTAACTGATATATGATACTCTACTAATAAATAAAATCTAACTTGTGTGTAACAGTGTTTCTGAGGGGGAAGTACATTTGGAAGTTTATCAAACTATCTCACAAAGATTTACAATGTAACTGTATCTGATACATGATACTCTACTGATAAATAAAACCTAATTATTATTTGTAACCATGTTTCTGAGGGGAAAATGCATTCGGAATCTTTAAGTGTAGACCCCAGGTACATATCTTTTCCTACAGTAATAGGAGAACTTTTCTTCTTCTTGTCTTTATTAAATCTGTGTCCTCTTCCTGCCTTTTATTTATTTTTTCTTTATTTTCTTTTATTGTCCTGATTGCCCACATAAAGAATTTTTAACATTTGTTTTCTGACATTTTGTGATCCATAGTCTCTCTCTTCCTTTTTCTCTCTCCCCTCCCCAAGGCAGCAAGCAATATAAATTATATATGTGCTCTCATGTAATACATATTTCCATATTCATCCTCTTCCTGCTTTTTCTATAATAATAGCATAAGAGATTTTTATCAAACGCTGAGATAAAATCTAGATAAAGTAGATTTACAGTTTTCCCTTGACTTATCAATCTAGTAATCTTGTCCAAAAGAGAAATCAGGTTAGTCTGGTGTGGCCTCTTGATGAAGCATCATTTACTTTTTATGATCCCTGATTACTTTTCTAGACATACTTTAATTATCCTTTTCACATTTATTCTAGAATTTTGCCAAAAATTGAAGTAAAATCTACTGGCCTGTAGTTTCCTTCTCTTCCATATTTTGAAAAACCAATATGACAATAAAACCCTGCTCTAAATCTTCAGAACCTTTCCTATTTTCTGATCTTTCTAAAATAACTATCAATGACTCACTATTGACATTTACTTCTCTTTCAAAATTCTGCAATACATATTTTTTAAACTGGACATTAACTCATCGAAGTTAGCTGGAGTTTCTTATTATTTCCCAATAAGTCTGGAGTATTGATTCATTATTAGCCATGCCCCACTCCCTTAGGCTGATGATATATATCAATTTAGAAGGAGCTGAAGTGCCCTCTGGGAGATGTGGTACTGTGAGCTGCATTGCAGCCTACAAGGCCCATTTTGATAACTCTGCAGTAGATAACAGTCAGGCTGCAAAAATGTGTTGGCAGGCGATAAGACTAGGCTAATTAATTTTAATCCCAGGGCTGAAGGGGAACCATTTGTGCTTTTTTTTTTTTCTAACAGACTTTTAGGAAGAATGAACTCTGAGAGTCATGTTTAATAATGTATTAGCAATGGAAGGGTTTCATAATAGAGAGATCTATTAGGAGTTGGAATAGTTGGCTCAATGGATAGAATACTGGGCTTGGAGTCAGGAAGATGAATCTTCCTGAGTTCAAATCAATTTGAAGCCATTTTCTTCTCCAGCTTGTTTTACAGATGAAAAAACTGAAGTAGAGTTAAGTGGCTTGCCCAAGTTCACACAGCTGTGCCTGAGGTCACATTTTAACTCTGGTCTTTCTGACTCTAGGCCTGATGCCATTGCACTACCTGGCTGCCCTGACTTCCTTGAAGTCCTAACTACAATTCAACCTTTTACACAAAATCTTCCCTAACACTGCTTAATAAGTGCTTTCCCTCTCTTAATTATTTCCTATTTATCCTATATTTATCCTTGTACATATTTGTTTATATGTTGCTCCCCCCTTTAGATTGTAAGTTCTTTAAGGTCAGGGACTACTCTTTTATCTTTTTTTTTTTTTTTTTGTATTCCCCAGTACTTAGCAGAGTGCCTGAACTTAGATGCTTAGTGAATGTTTTTGGACTTAAGAAATAAAAAATGCCCCAAATGGCTACAGTTCTCAGAAGCCCTTATTTTGAATATCTTCTTTAAGAAAAGAGTCAAAAGTCACAGGCATAGCTAAAAGGAAACATAAAAATGGAACAGCCTAGAGTTATCATGGGATCATAAATTTAGAACCAGGAGGAATGTTAGATCCATGAGATGGCTTATTTGTTTTATAAGTGAGGAAACTGAAACCAGAGAGATTAAGACACTTGCTCAGGGTCACGCAGCTAATATAGGATCTGAGATGAGATTCAAATTGAGGTCTTCCTGATTACAAATTCAACATCCTATTTTCCATTTCACATTATCTCTCAGGAAACAAGGGAGTAGCTAATATGGCAGTCATTTTAGAATCAGGTATCTAGATATAGTCCGATTATTGTATAATACAATAAATATGAAAAAATAAGAAACTATAAATAGATATTGCATACAATTACAACACTCAACTAAGATATTTAAAGAAGTTGTTGACTTTGAAAAACAAGAAATTGATGAAAATGAATACAGTAACTTGAATTAAGACCATTTCTGATGTATACGGAATGGAGAGAGGAGAAAACAAAACAAAAAAAAAACAAAAAACTCATGCATCCTCCTCGCCCTTGATCAAATTATCAAAAGGGGAAGGAAAGGAGGGAAAATCTAAAGTAATAGCTTTGGGTATATACATCTAGTCATGTGTGTGTGTGTGTGTGTGTGTGTGTGTGTGATAAATATATATATTTGATCCCAGGATCACCAGTCACCAGTCTCTGTCTCTCTGTCTCTGTCTCTGTCTCTGTCTCTGTCTCTGTCTCTGTCTCTGTCTCTGTCTCTGTCTCTCTCTCACTTTGCCCCTAGAGAGAGAGGCCACTAGGGGCAAAGTGGATAAAGCACTGGTCCAGGTCTTAGAGTCCAACCTCAGATAATTTACTAGCTATGTGGCCTTGGGCAAGGCAATTAAACCTTTATTTGCCTCAGTGTACCTGACTGCAAAATGGCAAGGATAATAACACCTATCTCTCAGACCAAATGTAAAAGTATGTTTGGAACCTACTAGGAACTATATAAATGTTAGCTAATATAATTATTATTATTATATTTAGATTGCCTGTCTCTATTTAAAAAATTTTTTCCTTTAAATCCTTACCTTTGTCTTGGAATTAATACTCAGTATTAGTTCCAAAGCAGAATAATGACAAGGACTAGGCAACTGGGGTTAAATGACTTGTCCAGGACCACCCAGTTAGGAAGTGTCCAAGGCCAGGATCACCAGTCTTCAGGCCTGGCTCTCTATCCAATGAGCAACCTAGCTGTTTTCTAAAATTATGTGTGTTATAACCAAACTGTGTCCTTACTGGACCACAAAAATCCCCCTCACTTGATGGCAAAGTTACATGATAGCAAAAGAGAATGGTATAGTGAAAAGAAGGAAATCAGTTGGTCTGTTAATCATTAAAATAAGAGGAAGTACAATATTTATGAAGGTTACTTTGCTTCCCCCATCCCCATTAGCTAGACTAACCTACTTGGAGCACTTTATTTGGAAGACAAATAAGTTATTGCAGTAAAGGGGAAGAGGCCAAAGCCAAGGCTCCTTACAAAGTACTTCAAAGAAGGGAAGGAGGGAAATTTGCAAAGTGTATAGTGAATATAATTGAAGACTGACAATCTTTCTTCTCTTGGGAAACCATGATGTGAAAATATTCTTTCTTTTTCCTTGTTTCAGAAAGTGGAAAAATGCAACTATCAAAGCTCTCGAGGGTCAACAAGGCATGAGTGGTACTGGCAAAAAGAAAGTTGGTAAAAGCTTATTCTGAGGAACCAGACCATCTTGGACCCAACATCTGCTTCAGGGGTGTTGTGTCCCACCTTGCTTTGAGATAAAATTACATAAATATATATAATATATGCAGATATTTAATATAAATAGGGCTTAATAAAAGGTTGTTGACTTGTTGTCAATCCAATCAACCCATCAGAGGTGAGAACTGATGTAGCCACAGCCCAAAATGCCACTGACTCAATCAATTAAAAAATGTGAACTAAGTGGTACCAGCAGAAAGTGTATGAGAATTAGTTGCAGTGTATGAGAATCAGGCATTCCAATGGTGAACTAGCCTAGAGGTGGAGTGTTTTCAGTCACACCTCTGAGAAGGAATGGCTTGGGAGTTGAAGTAAGGGGAGGAGGACAGGTAGGAGGAGGAGGAAGCCCCTACTTCTTCCCCCCCACACTTTGATCCAGTAAAAAAAACTATTCCAGGGGGTAGCTTAGTGGTTTGAGAGCCAGGCCTAGAAAGGGGGGGTCTTCAGTTCAAATCTGGCCTCAGACACTTCCCAGCTATGTGACCCTGGGCAAGTCACTTAACCCCCATTGCCTAGCCCTTACTAAACTAAAGTAGTAAACTCTTCTGCCTTGGAACCAATACACAGTATTGATTCCAAGATGGAAGGTAAGGGTTTAAAAAAATAAAAAAGGTTTTCCATAACTAAGGAGAACTTCCTGAGGATGCTGTGAAGAGGAGAAAAAGACTTCCAGCAAGCAGCAATTGAAGGTTATCTCTTTGCCCCATGTGTTCTCTAAGTTTGAACCCACTTTCTGCTTAGACTCTTTATAGACTTATGGGAAAAGTTTTGGTGGGGATCTTTTTATACAAATTGTAACACCTTATTAAATGCCTGTTTCTAAAAGCTAAGTCTGACTGCCTAGTTGGTATTAACTGATAATTGATGGAGAACATAACAATGAGGGGTTGTAAATAAAGAAACTATGGGAGAAATCATTCCCCAGTCCCCTGAGGTTACCCCTCAAACTCTAAAAGAGAAAGTAGGCAACTGCTCTTTAGACCCAATCTGTGTGTGGGAATAGGGATTAGGAGAGTAAGCCTTAGAACCTATGCTATAGATCAGTGATTCCCAAAGTGGGTGCTACCGCCCCCTGGTGGGTGCTGCAGCAATCCAGGAGAGCGGTGATGGCCACAGGTACATTTATCTTTCCTATTAATTGCTATTAAAATTTTAAAAATTAATTTCCAGGGGGCGAAGTAATATTTTTTTCTAGAAAGGGGGAAGTAGGCCAAAAAAGTTTGGGAACCACTGCTAGATGGTTCAGCATCTCCTTCATGGTCTCTTTGCTTAGTCCAGACAATCACTCATTCTCTTTCAATGATAAGATCATCACTTTGGAGCTGGAAGCAACCTTACAATTTATCAACTCTCAGTCCCTCTTTTCAGAGATTGGTGGGAGTGCCAGAGAAGGACCTGGAATAGCTGAGACATTAGATAGCTTTGGAAGTGGGAATCAAAGTGAAGGGGGTGGGGGGAGAGGTAGGGACCTCTTCCTTTTTCTCTAGGCCCCAAGTGATTCCTTCTCAAGGACTTAGCTGAAACTGCTCCACTACTAGTCTGGTCCACTATTGGAATGCCTGATTCTTAACTAAATTGCTCTAAACCCTACAGCACCTGCATGATTCTTCAACCAGTCCTAACATATTTCCTATCATCTAGTTTGCATGTTTGATTGATTGATTCAATAGCATTCTGGATGTTGTTCATATACAATTCCCAGTCCTAATGAATTGATTGAGTAACCTACTTTCACACCATTGGCAGAACCAAGATTTAAATCAAAGCTCTCTGAATCCAAATCTAAGGGCTCTTTCCTTTGAACCACTCCCCCCTCTTTCTCTTCCGCTTCACAAATCCCTGTGATGGTGAAATAATTTCTCACAAACCTATTGAATGTCTGGAAATAACCCTGAAGGATGCTGGCAGTGCTTTCAGCCCCAAGATAGCAATCGTTTAAGAATAATGACAGTAGTAGTAGCAGCAGCAGCAATAATAGTAGTGCTAATAATAGTAACCACTCCAATTTCTATTGCTTTAAAGTTAATAATCACAGTATTAATAGCCAATACTTATGTTTTTTTTATAACTTTTTTATTTTAAACCCTTAACTCCTGTGTTTTGACTTATAGGTGGAAGAGTGGTAAGGGTAGGCAATGGGGGTCAAGTGACTTGCCCAGGGTCACACAGCTGGGAAGTGTCTGAGGCCGGATTTGAACCTAGGACCTCCCATCTCTAGGCCTGGCTCTCAATCCACTGAGCTACCCAGCTGCCCCAATACTTATGTTTTAATAATAGGTTTGCAAATAAGATTTGTAAAACATTTTATCTCAAAGCACTCTCCTCATGATAATCCTTGTGAGGTTTACAATTACAAGTACAATTATCCTCATTTTATATAATAGGGAAATCAAGGCTTAGAAAGTTGAAGTTACTTGCTCAAGGTCACACAGCTAGAATGTGATAGAAGCAGGTCTTAAACCTTGGTGCTTTGACTTCAAGCCCATTGTACTTGACAAGGAAAGAGTTGGTCCTGTTCCCCCTACACCTGGCACGAAATACAAAGAGAAGATGTTCCTGTAAGACTGAGAGACATCCAAGGTGAGATCTGGAACTGTGGGGATCATGCGCACAATAAGTCTTAAGAACAGAACAAAGGGCTTTCTGAACTATCAATATACTCAGAGATTCTCCCCACTTGGGTCAGCTGTTAGAGAGATGGACTCTTGGGAAGGCAACAAGTGCCAACTTCTGGAAACTGAGAACATTGACCAGTTGATGCTTGCTGAGAACAAGATATCAGACCAGTAACAACTTCAGAGAGGTTCTTCATTCCTCAGAGAGAGAGAGCCCAGAGGGGAGTAATGATGTGATGGGGCAAACTCTGACTAGTAGTCTAGCACAGGGCAGCACTCAGTCAAGGACCTGTTCACATCTCTAGGAAGAGAGCTGCTCACTCTCCCAAATGGAATGGCAAACAGTGTGTGTGTGGGGGGAGAATATTGACTTTTAGCTTGGTTCAATGTGAATCACATCAATTTCTATTTACTTATAGATAAAGGAATGTTGTCAGTCTGTATGCCTATAAGAAAAGCTGGGCTATCCTGTGGTGAGTTATAGAGAGCCAGCTCCCTATATGGTAGGGGTTCTGAGTGTGTTTGTGGAATTGGATTGTTAAGACAGGAAAAAGAAAATGAGAACAACCAGACTAGTGGTTAGCCCATGTTAGTCTGAACTCTGTGGGCTTTGGAGTTTATCATATACTGATTTCAAACAAAGAACACAAAGAAAGATTCACAGTTGTGAAGGGGTCACAAATCATACACAACCCATTAAAGTCTAAAAAGTAAAGATATAGGTACAAGGACAAGGGCCAAATTCCAACCACCAAGTAGTAGGGGATAATTCTGGGAGCAGAAATATATTTTATGGAGATGTTCACTAATTAAGTCCTGTCTTCCTGAATTACAGATTTTGCACCTGGTCAAATAAAGTCTGGATTAAATTGTCAGGCTCCAGTCTTATCTAAGTAATGCAGTCTTATCTAAGTAATGTTTTTTAGGGTTCAGGCTTCTTAATTATCAAGGAGAGAAATTGTTAACTCAGTAGCTGCTGGTCTGCTAAGGACTCAAAGCTTTTCAATAAGTCTATAATGTTTTTCCAATAAGAAAAGGTATGGATCATAAGAGGTGTCAAAAGAGGGGTCTCAGATTTTTATCTATTCTCTTATTGGCTTCCCACAGTGAGTGATTCTGAGGTATCATTAAAAGTTCAGAGAAAATAAAGTCAACAAACAAGTGAAAAGAAGACCAAAGCCCTCCTGGGGGAACCTCTGACATAGTGGTCCCCACATAGGGTCTTTTTTTTACCTGATTCCAAACTTAACTATAAAGCATTTGAAGGGAAAACTGTAGACCCTCACAGTTGTCCTCTCAGGGGCGCATCCCAAACCCAGATCTTCACATAGTTGTTAAAAAAAAAAAGCACACAAATTTCCAAAATTCCTGAATTTCAGGTAACTTCTATTTTCTTGTTTGTTTTTGTAAAGATTTTTGAAAGAAAGGGAAACAAAGGAATTCAGTGAATCAGTTAATGCACTGACCATTTCTGAGAGCAATATGCAGTATTTGTAACAAATAAAATTGTTATAGAAAGATATATTTAAGAATAGTAAGGTTTTATTGTAATCCATATTGGTAATTAAGCCACTTGCCTGATAAGATCTAATTCAAATGCACCGCCATGCTTTCCCCCTGGCTGCATCCTAGGAAAAAGAGAGTCCCAGTCAAGTTCTGAGTCTTTGTCTCTGTCTACACAATCACACTTCCTGTCACCTGTATTACATAAGAGGAATCATGGGAAATGTAGTTTTCAAGTCCCCTAAACATCCACAAAATTTTATATCATGGATCGCAATATTAAGACCCCCAAAATTCCAATATTATATTCTCCCCTTAAGAGTGGTGAGAAACTGGTCTCCTCGAATGCTCTTGTAAACATAACTAATGTTTAAATTACAGAAATTTGGGGATAAAAAGAAAAGAGGACAAAAACAATGATCCAATGGTTGCTAGCCTCATTGACAAAGCTCCAATTAGGGGCAGTCCCCTTTGGCATAAGAGTATACATTCAAAACAAATGCATTCAACTCCCCATAGTTCAATCAACCATACCCCAAAGTTCATTTGGATCTTCATGATCCAGTGAAGATTCTTCAGGCATCTTCATGGTGCTTTCTCCAAACAGGTTCATTGTGTGGATTCTGGGGAGATGGCAAATTTCTCATCCTAAAATTACTCTCAAAGAATTTAAACTTTACATTATAGATTATAAAACATACATTCCCTTCTGAGGAGAATTTTGCATTCCACCCTGAAATTACTCTTAAAAGAGTTAAAATTTTACATCATAGATTATAATACAGACATTTTGATTATAAAAACTTACACACACCCCTGAGAATTTCCCTCCTTAGAAATAAAGGGAGAGGGGGCAGCTGGGTAGCTCAGTGGATTGAGAGCCAGGCCTAGAGATGGGAGGTCCTAGGTTCAAATCTAGCCTCAGACACTTCCCAGCTGTGTGACCCTGGGCAAGTCACTTGACCCCCATTGCCTACCCTTACCACTCTTCTGCCTTGGAGCCAATATACAGTATTGACTCCAAGTCGGAAGGTAAGGGTTTAAAAAAAAAAAAAAAAAAAAAAAAAAAGAAATAAAGGGAGAGAGTTGCATTTTCTGAGCTCTTCTCTAGATCCATGCGTAATTATTATAATTAATTATACAGCACTCTGTTTCATTTTATTGGAATTTCTATTTTCATGATAGAAGATCTCCTGGAAAGCTAAGGGTCATTCTATCATCAAAAAGTCAAAGCTGGAAGAGAACTTTATTTTCTAGATGAGGAAACTGTGGCCAAGAACAGAAGTGAAGCTCCAAGTCTTGTAAGCAATTACTGGCATAGCCAGAATACAACAGAGAATATACAAGGCGTACTTTTAGCAGGAATCCCTATCCCCAGAAGTGCAAAGCTGCAGCTTTCTCTTAATATACAACACCCCAGACCCACCCATCCTGGGAATAGTCCCAGCTTCCCTTTTAGGTTCACAGATTGACAATACTAATGGCACTTACAAGTTAATGAAAACTGATTCACAGCCTTCCAAATTTAGGCCTTTGTACATATAATTTGACCATGGGGTAGACCCTACCTGGACTGGGAGACTCCACCCTTACTCCTCGGCTTGAAGAAGGATAATAATAGATAATATCTGGCTAGAAGGGAAAAAATTTGCAATCCATACTATAGCAACAGGCTAAAAGAAAAACAAAAATAGCAGGATATGACTATTTTAAAAAACTGATTTATTTTGTCCCAATAGATGAATGAAATTACATTCCTGTGACTGGAAACTACTCATACTGGAAGTAGCCATAACTTTATGATGTTATTTGGAAAAAAAAATCTTCCATTGTTGGATTTCTGGGTTTGTAGTATTTTCAGAACATGGATATTTTAGGGAACTATACTCATAGAAAGTAACTATTAAACATAGGGGTATAGGCTTGGTCAGGCCTCGGTCTGACAGCACTGCTGAGACAAGCAGTCTTATTTTTAAACATATGTATTTCTTTATTTCATTAAATATTTTCTAGTTACATGTAAAATTTTAAAATATTCCTTTCTTAAAATTTTGAGTTCTAAATTCTCTCCCTCGCTCCCTTATGTCCTTCCCACATCCCTTGGGAAGGCAAGCCAATATGATATATATATGTGTGAAGTCAAGTAACACCAATATTTGAAAAAAGCCTCAATAGTCTTCAAAAGTATAGACCTATCCTCTGTATGGCTGGATGTACTTATTAATACATTCTTATTTAATAATGAATAAGTTAATTATTAATCATTAATTGTATATAATATTATATAGGACAATGAGGTGGTGCAGAGGATAGAGTGTCAGGCCTAGAGTCAGAAAGACTCAGCTTTCTCAGTTCAAATCTAGCCTCAGACACTTATTAGCTATGTGACTGTGGGAAAATCACTTAATCCAATTTGCCTCAGTTTCTTTATCTATAAAATGAGCTGGAAAAAGAAATTACAAACCACTCCAGTATCTTTGCCAAGAAAACCTCAAGTGAGGTAACAAAGAATTAAACATAACTGATACAACTGAACAACAACAATATTATACATAATATTTCTTATACTTACTCATTAAAAAGACTCTCTATGCTCCTCATCATAAAGGGCTTTCCATATCTGACTGTATGCTTCTCATAAGTCTAAGCTAATATCAAATAAATGATTGAATGAATGGGAATTTGTCCCTTATTATGTTCCATATATATATTCCTTACCTTCTGTTTTAGAATTAATACTGAGTTTTGGTTAAAAGGCAGAAGAGCAGTAAGCACTAGGCAATAAGGGGTTAAGTGACTTACCCAGGGTCACACAGCTAGGAAGTAGCTGAGGCCAGATTTGAACCTAGGAACTCCTGTCTCCAGACCTGGTTCTCTATCCACTGAGCTGCCTAGCTACGCCTACAAATATTTTTGAATGAATGAATAAGCTCATTACAAAGCCAGAAATAGAACCCAAGATTTGTATAACAGAGAAGGCAATGGAGTTGAGCCTCAGGGATGGAGGGATGGAGGAAGGGAAGAAATAAGGAAGGGAGGAAGGGAGGAAGGAAGGAAGGGAGGGAAGGAAGGAGGAAGGAAGGAAAGAAGGAAGGAAGACAGGAAGGGAGGGAGGGATGCATAGAAGGAGAGAGGAAGGGAGGAAGGAAGGAAGGAAGCAAGCAAGCAAGCAAGGAAGGAAGGAAGGAAGCAAGCAAGCAAGGAAAGAATCTGGCCATAGATATTTCCAAGTTATATGACTCTGGCAAAGTCACTTAACCCTAATTGCCTCTAGCCCTTGCCGCTCTTCTGTCTTAGAACTGATACTAAGGCAGAAGGTAAGGGTTAAAAAAAGAAAGAAAGTAAGGAGGTTGAAATGGATTCTCTCTTCTAGCTCTACATCTTATAATCCTAGTATTTTGAGGCCAGCTACATTTCCCCCTCAGACTTCTAGGAGCATTCTTAAGGAGTAAGAGTACCTTTCTTTACTTCTCGAGACTCAGCTTCCATTCCAGAATGCTCCCCAGTCCCCGCTGTTAGCTATCAATTACTTACTTTGAAGATACAGTAAGAATAGAAGTATTGACATTTCCTCCCAACATCTTGGTGGACACACTCTCTCCTATGCCACCTTGGAGAGTAGGCTTATAGTTAACATAGTCTCTACATTGCATTGACACCTCCCCAACTAAGGTCTAGTCAAGGGTGCATTGAAGTGCTCATAAGAGCTAAATGTTAAATTTTCTGTATAAACATTTATATGTCAGAATTCTGCAAATGCCACAAATCAGGATTTGATTTATTATTTTATTGATTGCCTAAATTAAAGAAAGTGATGGAGAAAATGTTAATAGCGTAGATGATGCACAAGTCTACTATGCATAATTCTCCCTACCCACCTCCCCCACCGCACCCCAAACTCCACCCCTGGAGAGCAGGTTGTTAAACATTTCCCAGCATACTACTGTGTCTAGTCCAAATGTAGGATCACTTCTGGATGAACCCCACTACTGAGTCAGGTCCTTAAGGTCATTCCTCATCCCCTGAGCCTCGATGCTAGACTGTCTGGCTACAAACTCCGGCTTTTCTACTCCTAGATCTGATGGTTGCTTTTTCTCCTGCCCTTTTTAAAACTCACAAGGCTATATGCTCCAATATTTTTCACCTAAAACAAACAAACAAAAAAAACAACAATCCAAGGCAAAGAACCAAAGCCTATATTCACATTAGCCTCTCCCTTTCCAGCATTGTCTCAATTATCTCCCTGGAACAATGACAAACAGAGAAAAGTCACTCCTTCGAAGTGATGGTCATCTAGTGCCTTTTGGATGCACCCTTGGGTCTGGTTACCCAGCCATAGCCAATCACAGAAGCTCCTATTTAACACATGGTTAGAGACTGAAATGAATAACAGAATGTCTATGAATGTTCCAAAGTCCATGTGGGAATTGCATCAGCTGAACATTCTGCACATGCTTGTAAGGACTGGACTTGCTTGCCAGTCCCCCATTACACTCACCATGCACTCTCAGCTTTAGGCTTCATGCCTGCTCAGGATGAGAGGGAGGCTATCCTCTATTAAATTAGTAATAGGCTAAATTTAGAGACACGATCAAGGGCAGACAGATGAAAAACGGCAAATTCAGGTCTCTTGACCCCCAATCTAGTACTCTTCTGCCACACACTGATGTCTTCCCTTAGTACTCTGTGTGTACCTCTCTAATACATTTATTTAGTATTGTGCATTGTGGTTGAAGCACTTGCCCCATTTGCCCCACTCAGAGTGAGCCAACATTCTTCGAGAATTGTAGTTCAGATGATCTCACCAATGTATTGATTTTTACCAAGTTAATCACAAAACGGAAGCTTAATTTAAAGGAAAGGATTTAATTAAACAACATAGCAAGATAGGTGACATGGAAAATTTCCCTTGTGCACATGAGTCACAGTTACAAATGGCCATATAAACAGTGGGTATAGGCACTGTCACAGAGAACGCACTTGATCAGAGATCATATGTGAAGGGCAACACACATGCTAAGAAAGCATGTGTCCAGGGCACCCAACTTTGCCAGAGTAGCTAACATCTCTGATGATATATATGGTGATGGCATTGCTGCTCTCTGTTGTGCATCTTGCTGACATTCATGGACCATGGACATCTCTGTTCTCTAGTCTTAACTTAGTAATAACATCATTGTCACTTTCCAAGGATGAGCTCTCAATCCACTGAACCACCTAACTGCACCCTGTTGCCTAGATTTTCCAAAGTACTTGGTAAAGTAGCTCATGACAGTTTTTTGGAAAAGATGAAGAAATTGTGGTTAAGCAATAGTTAAATTAATCTGACTGAGGACTGGTTGAATGACTGGATTCAAAGAAGTTAATGCTTTGATGTCAGTTTGGCAGTATCCAGTAGAATACTCTAGGGACCTCTGCTTGGTCTTGTGCTGCTGTTTAACCTTTATAACAATGAGTTGTATCAGGGGAGGCTTATCCAATTTGCAGATAACACAGAGCCAGAAGAGATAGCTAACACTGCATGAAAGAGTCAGGATCCAAAAAGCTCTTGACAGGCTAGAATCTTGTATTAAATTAAATAATAGAAAATATAATAGAAAAAAAATGCCATCTAACCCTTGTGTTCTAAAGATCTATCTCACAAGCACAAGTAGGAGACATGGACCATTATTAGGCTGTAAAATGATTATGAATTAGTGTGAGATGATAAAACAGTTTAAAATAAAAAGAGTTAAAGAGATATTAAGCTGCATAAAAAAAACCATGACTCCCAAGAATAAGTCCTCCCCTGCTAGCTCTTCTCCAGATAGGCCATGCCTACAGTTTTGTGTTGAGCTCTCAGGGCCACAATTCAGGAATGATATTGATAAACTAGAAACTGTGAAGAGGAGAGTCACCAGGATGGGGAAGGGTTTTGAGTCCATGCCATATGAGGATCAGTGGAAAGAACTGGGGATTATTAGCCTGAAACACAAGGACTTGAATGGCTATCATTGGTAAGATGGATCTGACTTGTACTTGTCTGGCTCAAAGTAGAGGTGATAAAGAGCAAAATTTAGGCTTGAACTGGGGAAAGAACTTCCTAAGGATTAGAATTGTCCACAAAGGAATGGACTGCCTCCAGGGGTGATGACTTCCCTTTCATGTAGGTCTGCAAGCAGAGGCTGGATGGCCATTTGTTGGACATGTTGTAGTGAAGATTCTTATCCAGGAATGGTTGGGCTGAATGGTCTCTGAGTTCCCTTCCAGAACTCATATTTGATGATTCTGTGAATCTAAATTTACTGCCCAGAAAGAAGTCAAATATGTGACTCAATTATGGCTATATAAATGAGGATGTTTGAGAGAGGGTAGCTGGGTTGAAAGATTTGAAAATACCCTGAAATGAGACCAGTAAACTAATTGTGACCTCACTCCCTCCCCAGTACCTGACAAATGGAGCCATCTGGGGACTGTAATGTTTTTCTAACTCCTCTGGTATCATTCTTCTATTTTTTTTTCACCCTTACTTTCCATCTTAGAATCAATACTAAGTATCAGTTCCAAGGCAGAGATAAGGGCTAGGTAAGGGGGTTAAGTAATTTGGCATGGGTCCCATAGTTAGGAAGTGTCTGAGGTCACATTTGAACCCAGGACCTCCTGCCTCAGGCCTGGCTCTTTATCCATGAGCTACCTATCTGATCCCTGATATCATTCTTCTGCTATTGAGCAGCCCAGAAAATCTCCCTTTCCTTAATTTCAGGACTGAGCCTAAGGAAATTTAGCACTAAATTTCATAGTCATAGCTACTCAATTAAGAAAGGTGTATTAAGCACCTGAATCTGATTATGCTAAGAATAGTGCTAAGCCTTGGAGATACAAAAAGAGGCAAAAGACAGTTCCTGCTCTCAAGGAACTTACAATCTAATGGAGGAGACAATGAGCAAACCATTATGTACAAACAAGATTTAATAGGAAATAATTAAAAAATAGAAGGTATTAGAATAAAGAGAAGTTGGTGAAAGCTTCTTGAATGGGATTTTAGTTGAGACTTAAAGGAAACCAGGGGGGAAGTAGTCAGATGGCGTGTCTAGTTTGTGGAAAAACTAAGAGGCTATCACTGAGTATGTAAAGGGGCAGCTAGGTGGTTCAGTGGATAGGGGGTGAGGCCTGGAGACAAGAGGTCCTGGGCTCAAATTTGACTTTAGACACTGCCTAGCTGTGTGACCCTGGACAAGTCACTTAATTCACATTGCCTAGCCCTCATTGCTCTTTTGCCTTAGAACCAATGCACAATATTGATCCTAAGACAGAAGATAAGAGTTTTTAAAAAGAGAAAGAAGAGTATATATGGTAGGAAGTAGGTGTAGGAAGACTGAAAAGACAGGAGAAGGTTAGGTTATGAAGGACTTTGAATGCTAAACAGAACTTTTGGTATTTGTTCTTTGAGGCAATAGGGAGCCAGTAGAGTTTATTTAGCAGGGACTGTGTTATGATCAGATTTGAGCTTTAGGAAAATCATTGGTGGCTAAATAGAAGATGGATTGGACTGAAGAACAACTTGAGACAGGCAGACCCACCAGCAGGCTATTGCAATAGTCCAGGTCCCAGCCAAGTCTCAAGGTAACATCTTTTCCTAAGGAACTATGTTCCCTCTGTTGCCAATAAATGAAAAATGCAACTTCAGTCCCACCTCCCTCCCCTCACAAGAACCATGAAGCCATTATCTTGTACTTGTGCTCAAAGATGTTGTTACCAGATGCCCAACTCCTGACACTAGGAATCTTATACTCACAGCCCAGACCCACTGAAAACCTCAGACATTGAAGCTTAAAAAAGCTCAGCAGTGCATTTCTATATATTTCCAACACATCGCAGCAGAAAGAGTTAGAAAGAGAAATCCCATTTAAAATCACTCTAGACAACATAAAATACTTAGGAATCAATCTGCCAAAACAAACACAGGAATTATATGAACACAACTACGAAACTCTTTCCATCTAAACAATTGGAAAAACATTGATTGCTCATGGGTAGGATGAGCTAACATCATAAAAATGACCATTCTACCCAAATTAATTTATTTACTTAGTGCCATACCTATCAAACTACCAAAAAACTTCTTTACTGAATTAGAAAAAACTACAACAAAGTTCATCTGGAATACCAAAAGACCAAGAATATCAAGGAAAATAATGAAAAAAAAATGAAGGAAGGGGGCCTAGCAGTACCAAATCTTAAACTGTACTATAAAGCAGTAGTCATCAAAACAATATGATACTGGCAAAAAGACAGAAAGGAGGATCAGTGGAATAGACTAGTGGTAAGCGGCCTCAGCAACACAGTCTTTGATAAACCCAAAGAACCCAGCTTTTGGGACAAAAAACCCACTATTTGACAAAAACTGCTGGGAAAATTGGAAAACAATATGGGAGAGATTAGGTTTAGATCAACATCTCATACCCTATACTAAGATAAACTCAGAATGGGTGAATGACTTAAATATAAAGAAGGAAATTAAGTAAATTAGGTGAGCACAGAATAAGTATACTTGTCAGATCTATGGGAAAGGAAAGATTTTAAAACCAAGCAAGAGTTAGAAAAAAATCACAAAAATGTAAAATAAATAATTTTGACTATATCAAACTAAAAAGTATTTGTACAGACAAAACCAATGCTACCAAAATTAAAAGAGAAGCAACAAATTGGGAAAAAATCTTTATAACAAAAAAATTCAGACAAAGGTCCAATTACTCAAATATACAATGAGCTAAATCAATTGTACAAAAAATCAAGCCATCCCCCATTTGATAAATGGGCAAGGGACATGAATAGGCAATTTTCAGATAAAGAAATCAAAAGTATCAATAAGCACATGAGAAAGTGTTCTAAATCTCTAATAATTAGAGCAATGCAAATCAAAACAACTCTGAGGTATCACCTCACACCTAGCAGATTGGCTAAAATGACAACAGGGGAGGGTAATGAATGTTGGAGGGGATGTGGCAAAAATGGGATATTAATGCATTGCTGGTGGAGTTGTGAACTGATCCAACCATTCTGGATAGCAATTTGGAACTATGCTCAAAGGGCTTTAGAAGACTCTCTGCGTTTTGATCCAGCCATAGCACTGCTTGGATTATACCCCAAAGAGATAATAAGGAAAAATATTGTACAAAAATATTTATAACCATGCTCTTTGTGGTGGCAAAAAATTGGAAAATGAGAGAATGTCCTTCAATTGGGGATTGGCTGAACAAATTGTGGTATTTGTTGGTGATGGAATACTATTGTGCTCAAAGGAATAAAGAACTGGAGGAATTCCATGTGAACTGGAATGACCTCCAGGAATTGATGCAGAGTGAAAGGAGCAGATCCAGGAGAACATTGTACACAGAAACTGATACACTGTGGTACAATCGAATGTAATGGACTTCTCTACTAGTAGCAATGCAAGGATCCAGAGCAAGGCTGAGGGACTTATGAGAAAGTGTGATGGATAAAAAGAGGGGTACACTAAAGTTGGGGGTATGCTCTCTTTCCCTTACTGAGTGATGGAGGGGTAAAGGTGATTGAGGTAATACTATAGGAATGGAAGGGAAGGTTAAGTCTAGGGAGGAATGGACAAGGCAGTATTTGGATGGTAAGGGTATAGGTGAGGTATTTAGGAGAGGCAGCTGACACAGACTAGACACTCAGGCTAGAGACAGAGGACACTGGAGGGAAATAGGCTGAACCCTTCCAGGCAGGAAAGGTACTTTTACAGACACAAGGAATAGGGCCAGACAGAAGTGGTTTGAATCTGACTTGAGGGCTTTCTTGTCAGTTTCTCAAGCCCTCAAAGGAGGAATCAAAAGACTCCTCCTTGTCAGTGAAACTGAAGGGATTTGGGAGGAAGCGTTGGGCAACTACTTCCTCCCAAGATTGATGCCTCCAGTTTCCCTCAGAAAATAAAAGAGAATTATTCCTTCCCCTTCACCTTGGCCTAGTTTCTTCAACACAAAGATTCTCCAGAGGGTCTAATTAGGTAACCAAAGGTTTTATTAATGTTTCAGGGTGGTCTGGAAGGAGAGAGGGGATTGGGGTTTCTGACAACTGCTAGGGAGAAACTCAAGATGGGGGAGGGTCTCAGGAATGGGTTAGACTGAGAGAGAACCTGCTCTCTCAGCTGAGGAAGATTTGGCTGCTTTAAGGTAGAGGGTATACTAAAGGGATAGTTTGAATTCAAGGATGTCCTCCTTGCCTATTGGGGAAAACTAAACCCACAAAATCTTTTCACTAAAAACCCAAAAGCCACCCTGCCTCCCAGAGCCCTGGGAAAACAGGGAAATAATATGGAGAAGGTCAGGGAGAGGTCCAGAGAAGTTAGCTAGGTTCAAATTATCCAAAGACAAGGCACAGGCCAAAGCAAACTGAAAGCCAAAATAGAGCTCTAGTTGATCCTTCTGCTCTGTTCAAGTGTCAGGGACCAACTGAACTCTCTCAGAATTCTAAGGCTCAACTGCCAGAAGTTTTCATTCCCCCCACCCCACCCCCTCCAAGAGCAAAACCTCTCTTGCATCTTTTGCACTACAAAAGAAAACTAGCCATATTCAGAGGAAGAACTGTGGGAAGAGAAACACAGAAGAAAAATAACTGCTTGATCACATGGGCTGATGGGGATATTATTGGGGATGTAGACACTAAATGATAATCCTAGTCCAACTATCAATAATATGGAATTAGGCCTTGATCAATGATACATGTAAAATGCAGTGGAATTGTGCATTGGCTAAGGGGGTTGGGGGGGGGTCTGGGGGTGGAGAGAAAGAATATAAAATGTAACTATGGGAAAATATTCAAAATAAAAATTAAAAAAAAAAAAGCTCAGCAGCATCCTCTAGGGAGATAATGGACCTTACATTCAGGTGATATCTTTGTTTTAAGTTTATAGTTCTCATCTCTTTACTCTATCACTATTGGTTCAGATAGGAAGGATTCTCTTCAGAAAAACTGATCAGGCTCTGCTTCTTTTAGAAAGAAGAGACAAAGGGCTATAAGATATGTCTTTGGGGACTATAAGCCCTAGAAAGGGGTAGGGGTAGGTAGGGAGGCATCTTATGAATCTGACTCTAGTTCACACTAATTTGATAAAGGCCTAACTTGTGTCCTTCCCAACCAGCCCCCATCCCACCCCCATCTTTTCACTGGCACACTGGCCTCCTGTTTTCTGCTTCTGAGCCTGGGAATTTAGATCTGATGTAAAAAACAAATTTCATATCCTTGGTCTAAGCCTAATTGCCTCATATTTTCCAAATTGTAGCTCATAGACCTTGGCAGCCTGCCTGACTGGGAAGCTGGGTTCTCTAGTGTGTGAGGGGCTGGTAAAGAAAGAGAACATTCCTAGTAGGCTAACATCAGACCATTACCTCCCTAGATAATGTGATTTCATCCAGGGACTTTTAGGAATCTTTGGAAGAATGGCCTGGGAAACTAAGAACTGAGCAGGAGGTTTCAGACTCTCAGATCCTTATTGTGAACGCCATGCGATTGCAGCTGTATGTGGCCAAACTTGATCTCTCAAACAGGTGGTTGTCTAGCTTTGGACAATAGGAAGATTTTCCTTGACCTCTTGAGCTATAAAAAGCCTTAAAGATCACCTATGTCCTTGTTTTAAAGATAAGGAAACTAAGGTCAAAGATATCAAGTGACTTGCCCAAATCTACAGAGCAAGAAAATGCAAAGATTTCCCCATAAGAATTGGAAAGATTTCCTTCAACTTCTTCAGCTATCTGAATCCTGAAGTTTCCAGGAAAGCTTCCCTTCTAATGTTGATGGTCTGTTCCTAGCCTCCATGTTTGTAGAGAAGAGTAAAAACTCCAAGATAACAGATTTTGGTATCTCTTCTAGGCTTCTTTTATCATAGACATAGCACTGGAGCTTGAAGAGATCTCAAAGGCCATCTAGCCCAAACCCTTCTTGCTTTAACAGATGAGGAAACTGAAAACAAGAAGGGAGAAGGAATCTGCCCCAATCAGAGTAATTCTAGAATATGAGTGTCCTGACTCCCAGGTCAGGTTTCTTTCAAAACTCTAAAGAGTCTTGACCATTTGGTCACTTGTATTGAGCTCCTTCAATTTCTTGACTTTAGTGGCTTCTTGGGTTGAGAGGAAATAAAGATTCAAGAACAGTACCTTTGGAGGGGCAGCTAGGTAGCTCAGTTGATAAGAGTGCCAAGCCTGGAGTTGGGAGGACCTGGGTTCAAATCTGGTCTCAGACATTCCCTTACTGTGTGACCCTGAGCAATTTACTTAACCCCAAACACCTAGCCCTTATTGTTCTTCTGCCTTAGAACTGATACTTGTATCAATTCTAACAGAGAAAGTAAGGGTTAAAAAAAAAAAGATCCTTTGGTGAGTTTTGTGATAATTAGATTAAATCTATACTGCTCATCTTTAGATTTAATCACCAAAGGTGAGAACATCTCCAATTTTGGGAGGTCTGTAACCCACATGTGCTAGAGTGGGTGATGAATCAGAATCAACTGACTGCTCCCTAGGCAGTCCTATGAGAAGGGTCTACTATGATTGGACAGGCAAACTAGGAGAAGAGGCATAGGAAGTGACGCATAAGTGACCACTTTAAAAGGAGAAGTTCTGCTAGAGAGGGTCTTCTGGTGAAGAGCGCTGCTGGTGAAGGAGTTCTTTTGGTCTGTAGGGGAGCGCTGGCTGGAACACTGAGACCTTGGTGAGACTGCTTTCAATATCTTCTTTAGAAGTCCATGTGGTTAAGTTTAAAGACTAAATCTTCCTGAACTTCTCTTAAGAACTTCCCTGTAATAGACTCTGTGAATGAACCGCTGGGCCTCTGGCCCTCTGACTCTCTGCTGAGGGTTAATTAGATCTACCTGGATTAATTAGAGGATGGTAGTAATTTACCTACTGCGTGAGGTTCTTATTTCCTATTTTCTCTCTCTCTTCTCAATTGTAAATAAACTTCAACAAAAGTCAATTTTGACTTGAGGTTATTCCTTATTTGGGGACTTTCCCCCTGGCAACCACCTTTTAATATATTCGACCAAAAAACTCTTTCCCCCCTTACAGTTTATAGTCTAAAGAGGTAAACTAAAAGCTTGCTTTCCTTTCCTTTGCTTTCCTTTCCTTTTTGTCCTTTGGCTGAAAAATTTAATCAGGCAAGTGAAGAAGAGTAATTCAGAACAACGGAAGAGACTCACAAGGCCAATACATGTTTATTAGAGATAATATTTGTAAAATACTTAACAACAGTGCATAGCACATAGGGAATATAGTAATTATTATATAGCATAATATAGTAATAAAAGCTTTATTGTTGTATACCATATCAATATAATTATAATAATATTTTATTATATATAATATTGATAATATATGGTTATCAACTATTCTAGCTTCCTTCCTTCTTTCCTTCCTAATTTCTAGGTTAGTAGATGGGAAATATTAACAGGTTGATAGAACCTTAGAATTGAAGCTAGAAAAAATATCAGAGACTATCTATCTAAGGCCCTCATTTTACAATGCAGAAGCTAGGACTTATCCAGATTAAATTATTTTCCTGAGGGAACACAGCTCTAGCATCAGAGGCAGTATTTGACCCAGATCCTCTTGGACTTCAAAGAGGAATGGTCATGGAAAGGGAAACAAGCCTGGAATTAAGAAGACCTGAATTCAAATCCACTCACACATTTACTGGCTAGGTGATCAATTATCCTCAACTTGGTTTAACCTGTCTGCCAAGGCAATTTTACCAAGGTGTAGCAGCTAGCTGCACATGCCACTGCTTCTTAGAGCCACAAGTAAGAGTTAGGTGAGAAGTGGACACTAAAAGTGGATGAGAAACTCTGCAAAGGGCTCAGCAAATTCTCAAGCCGGAGGCCCTAGTTCTCCCTACATACCCACATGTCCTTCAAACCCAGCAGTGAGTTAGGGAGGATGTCTCCCCAAAGCTTGTGAAGACTTCTTTTGGTAGAATGGGTGGGATAGTTCTAGTTTGTCCCACCAGCCATGAAGGCAGGTACAGCAGGCACCATGGAGCCCTTAGAGCTTGGTCAGACATCAAAGATGGCAAAGTCATCCTCTGTATCCTAAGCTGTCACCAGTCATCTTGACTTTTGTTTTGCCACTGGGACTTGCATGATTCTGAAAGAAAGAGTGAGGCTGATGCCTGGGCAACCCTGCCTAACTTAAATCCCATTCATCCTTGAGTTAAGATCCTCTGGAAGTCATTTAACCGCTGCCTCAGTCTCTCCAATTGTAAATTGGCATCTACCTCCCAGGGTTGCTGTGAGGATAAATGAGATATATGAAAACCCTTTGCAAAGTACAGCAGGTACTTACAAAATATTCATTTCCTTCCTTTCTTTCCTTCTATTCAATGGATTTTAACTGATCCAACTCCAGATCTCTGACCCATTTGGAGAAGGGATTTGAGCTAGACCTTGAAAGGTAATAATAACAGTTAATATTTAGTTAAGAGTGTTCCTCCCTTAGAATTTTTAAAAAGCTTGAAGGCCCTAGAGAACAAATGCATTGAAATGTAAAAGAGAAGACTTTTAATTTCAAAAGAAACATTCCACATCTCAGAAAGGGTCTGAAACTTGAACAATTCACTTTCTTTTTTTTTTTTTTTAAACCCTTACCTTCAATACTAAGTATTCTTGCCTTCTATCTTAGAATCAATAGTAAATATCAGTTCCAAGGCAGAATGGTAAGGGATAGGTAATTGGAATTAAGTGACTTGCCCAGGATCACACAACTAGGGAGTATCTGAGATCAAATTTGAACCCAAGACCTCCAGTCTCTAGGCCTGGCTCTCAACCTATTGTGTCACCTAGGTGTCCCCAATTCACTTTCATTAGAAAGATACAGCTAGTAAGAGCATGAACTTGTCTCAGGACATAGACTGTTTCCTTTCCTTTGTACCAGTCATTTATCTACATAAGACCTAAAAGGAATTTGGGAAGTGTAACTGAGAAGAGCATAAGTAAAAATGGAATCCTTCACCGAAGGAACTCGACTATGAATCGGGAACAATTGTCAAAGATTGCAAGATTGCTCTTAGTGTTTCCACCTGGGGATTCCTTCCTGACATTCCTCCAGAAAATTTACATTTTCCCAAATCCCAAGAAAAACCAATTTCAAAATTATCTTGGAAGAATCAATGATTAACAAGTAACAATCAATGTAGAGGTGTAACTGGTTCACTCCAGGTGTAATCCAAAGCCAAACCAAAGCTACAATTTAGTGAAATATGCTGTTGTCTATTAAAGAGTGAACCCAGAGGATTTAGCAGAGGTGCCTGACCCTTGGAAGAACCCAAGGGTAGAGTGGCCTTTCTGCCCAATTCAGAAATAGCTGAGCCCAGTGAGGAGCTCCTCTATAACCATGTGACCTATTTGACCTAACCTAGCTTCATACCTCTACCATATTGCTCAGTGTGAACGAATGAATGGATTTGTACAGGCATATATAAAGCTCATTTAATAGGCTTAGTTGTTTGTTCATTTTGTCTTCCCTTTTTATATCCTCATAATTCTATGGGCTGCATGCTGGTCTATATTCTCTGCCCATTGGAACAAAAGGGTCATTTCTATGCTTAAGTCAATCCCCCCAAAACCAAATTCATAGATGAGGGTCCCAAGTGATCCTGAAATAATGCTGCTAGTCTCCATATCTTCTAGGTGAGATATGCCCTTCCTTGACTTCCTTGGGTTTGGGAGGAGAGCATTCACATGGGCCCAAGTGTGAGAAGGTGCCTGATTCCCATTCCCCCAGATATAACCTGGATCATCCTCAGTGTTTGGGCCACAGAATCTTATATCTTCCCTCTCAGCGCTCACCCAAAGACTACTAAAATCTGTCTTATGTACCCCTCCCAAAGGGCTAACCATAAAATGATTCTATAAGCCTGACTCTGCCCTTCTGTGGGTAGTTAGCATCTTTTTGAGAAGGTGGCTTTTTGGTCTTGGAATAATAGTGAAGATTTATAGAATAACTCAGATGATCATGATCATAATGGTGGTGGTGATCATAAGAAAGCCAGTAACAATAATTCATACTTCTAGAAAAAAGTAAGGTTTATAAAGTCCTTTACTCTGAACATCCTAGGTTAGGCCAATGAAGCAATATTGCTATCCTCTTTTTAAGAATAGGGAAACTGAAACTCAGAAAAGAGATTCATTCAGGGTAATACAGGTGAGTCAATAGCAGAGCTACAACAGGAGCTCAGATATCTCAAAGAATTAACCTGGTCCTCTTTCCCCTAACCCAATGGATCTGAGGCTTTTTGGTTTCAGACACCCTTTCCACTCTTAAAAATTAGTGAGGACTACTCCCACAGAATTTGTGTTTTTGTGGGTTATATCTATCAATATTTAGCATGTTAGAAATTAAGACAACTTAGTATTAGGATGACAATAGTGTTGACCTTTTCCACTCCTTAAGAGGATCTCAGGGACTGGCGGTCATCCAACATGCAGTCAGTCATCAGGGAGCAGGAAAAGCCTATTTCTTAGGAATGGAGGGAACTAATGCAAACTCTGCAAGAAGGAAGAGAAAAGTTTGTCAAACATAGGGTCAACTGACCCTGGAAGGCAGAGTGTGTCAGCCCAGGGTGATTGTCAAGAATCCCCATTGTCTCCCCACCCTGCAAATGCAATACTCAGGCAAAAATTCTGGGATTCTACTGGCAGCATACCCATCAGCCACATCAATCTAGAAAGACAATATATTTGTTGTTGGAGATGGTGAGGGAGGATAAGTAGAGGCTGGGAACTCTGAGAGCCACCTCATACTGCTGATTCAATCACCCCCTGAGATTGCTAATGGCTCAAATTCTAGCCTCTGTTTGGACTGGGGAGTGTAGAGGTTTGGTCTCACTCTGTGCTTGATCAGGTCAGACACACTGAAGACTGCCCTGTCCCAGGGCTCTGCCTTGAGCTTTAGCATAGGCCAGCCAGGCCTGGCTCCCATAGTCCAGCACCCTAGGAACTGCCCCTCCTGGTAATCCAGGGACCCAGCTCTGGGTCTACAGACTGCCCCAAATTAGGATTCAGGTCATTATCACAAGCCTTGACTTGGACTCCTAGCCTTGCTCTGGGCGTACACAGATCAGGTGTGGTAGCACAGACTGCCCCAGGCTAGAATCCTGGGCCTCACCATAGGTCCTCTTGGAACTTTAAGGAGTGTGCATTGGGTTGCACTGCTATTAGCTTAGACAGTGTCTCAGGATCTGGATGTTGGCTTGGGTCCATGTTCAGAACCTGGAATAGTAGATGTGGGGTGGGGGGGTGGCTTGCTGGTGCCTTGCTCCTCACTTCTTGTTGTAGTCTCCTGCTAGTTGTGCTCTCCTCTCATTCCAGGGATCTAGATGCTCTCTGCCTATCTTTCCAGTTGTTCTTTGCATGAGAGTTGCTTCACTCCATCTATTTGTTAGTTCTTTCACTTCTATATTCATTTTGTGGTCTTACTTTAAGATTGGCCAGAGAGGACCCTCATGTTGGTTTCAAGTTTCCCTGCTTCTACTCTGCCATCTTGGTCTGACTCCAAGAAAATATTTTAAGAAACTAAATAAACATGATCCATGATAGAGAACATGTGCATTTCAAGATATGAAGGTGTGCTGTTAGCAGAACTACTGTCTTGAACCTTTCAAAGTGGGAGAATAGGTTGGTTATAGTTCTTCCAAACTGATATTTTTAGAATCTATATATAAAAATACAGAACATCATAACTTATTCACTTTTCTCTTTGGGACTGAGTGGCATCCTATAATCAAAGAAGCCTTAGGCTAAGTAATTCAGGGTTCCTATTTGTGTTATAATGTCTCAGATGGTTTAGCAATATCTTAAGAAATAGGATTTAATTTATTTTTAATTTCACCAGAGAACAGATCCATTTTATATATTATAAACCTTCTTTCTCATCCTGCAATTTAGGTTTTTTTCCTTCTTAAAAAAAGTAAAAAAAAATTTTTTACAATCATCATTATCTTTCCTCCCTATTTTTCTCTTTCCATTGAGCAAAAAAAGAAAAAATAAATAGAAAATAAACAATAAAACCCTAATGACCAAAATGTCTAGGAATATAAATTTCTACATTGGCTATATTCAAAAACCTATGTCTCATTCTGAATTTTCTGTATTTTGAATCTTCTCTGACAGAAAGTAGAAGGCAAGTTTCATCTTAGGTTCTCTGGACTTGTCATTTATTATTTAATTGATCAGAGTTTTCAAGTATTTTAAAGTTATTTTTCTCTGTAAAGTCATCATTGTATAAATTGTTCCCCTACTTATGCTCACTTAAATCAGAATTAGCTCATAGAGATTGTGCCAGTTTCCTGTGAAACTATTTCTTTCAGAAATTCTATCTAAAATCGCTCTAGACAATATAAAATACTTGGGAATCTATTTTCCAAGACAAAAATAAAAATTATATGAACATAATTACAAAACATTTTTCACATAAAGTTAGATCTAAACATTTGGAAAAATATTAATTGTTCATGGTTAGGCCGAGATAATATAATAGAAATGACAGTCCTATTTAAATTAATTAGTGCCATAGAAATCAAACTACCAAATAATTATTTTATACAACTAGAAAAAATAAAACTTAAATTCATCTAGAAGGACAAAAAGTCAAGAATACCAAGGGAAATAACGAAAAAAATGTGGATATTGGCCTAGCTGAACCAGATCTTAAACTGTATTATAAAGCAATAATCATGAAAACAATCTGATACTGCCTAAAAAAAAAGAAGGGTGGATTAGTGGAATAAAGTAGGTGTGAATGACCTCAGCAATCTAGTGTTTGATAAACCCAAAGATCCCAGCTTTTGGGATAAGAATTCACTATTTGACAAAAACTGCTGGGAAAACATGAAAACATGTATGGCAAAAAGTAAATATATATATACAAACATCTCATACCCTATACCTTGGTCAAAATAGACATATGATTTAGACATAAAGGATGATATTATAAATGAATGAGAACCACATAGAATAGTTTGCCTGTAGCTCTATGAAGAAGGGAAGAATATATGGCCAAAAAAGAGATAGAGAATATATTAAATTAAAAAGTTTTTGTACAAACAAAATCATTATAACCAAGATTAGGAGGGTAACAATAAATTGGGAAAAAAATTTTATCTGATATATGATAAAGTTCTCATTTCTTAATATATAAAGAATTAAATAAAATTTATTAGACGGGCAGCTGGGTGGCTCAGTGGATTGAGAGTCAGACCCAGAGACAAGAGAATCCTGGGTTCAAATTGGATCTCAAACACTTCCTAGCTATATGACCCTGGGCAAGTCACTTAACCTCCATTGCCTAGCCCTTACCACTCTTTCTTAGAACCAATACCCAATATTGATTCTAAGAAGGAAGGTAAGGGTTTAAAAAAAATAAAATTTATTCAAGTGAATTCTATCAAGCCTTCAAAGAACAACTAATTCCAATACTATACAAACTATTTGGCATAATAAGCAAAAAAGGAGTTCTACGAAACTTCTTTTATGATACAAATATGGTACTTATCCCAAAGCCAGGTAGATCAAAAACAGAGAAAGAAAACTACAGACCAATCTCCCTAATGAACATAGATGCAAAAATCTTAAATAGAATACTAGCAAAGAGACTCCAGCAAGTAATCAAGAGGATCATCCACCATGATCAGGTGGGATTTATACTGGGAATGCAAGGATGGTTCAACATTAGGAAAACCATCCACATAATTGACCATATCAACAAGCAAACCAACAAAAACCACATGATTATCTCAATAGATGCTGTAAAAGCCTTTGGCAAAATACAACATCCATTCCTATTGAAAACACTAGAAAGTATAGGAATAGAAGGACCTTTCCTAAAAATAATAAACGGTATATATCTAAAACCATCAACAAGCATCATATGCAATGAGGATAAATTAGAAGCCTTCACAATAAGATCAGGAGTCAAACAAGGATGCCCATTATCACCTCTATTGTTTAACATTGTACTAGAAACACTAGCAGTAGCAATTAGAGAAGAAAAAGAAATTGAAGGTATTAAAATAGGCAATGAGGAGACTAAGCTATCACTCTTTGCAGATGATATGATGGTCTACTTAAAAAATCCTAGAGAATCAGCTAAAAAGTTAGTGGAAATAATCAACAACTTTAGCAAAGTTGCAGGATGCAAAATAAATGCACATAAATCATTGGCATTTCTATATATTTCCAACACATCATAGCAACAAGAGATAGAAAGAGAAACACCATTTAAAATCACCCTACACAATATAAAATACTTAGGAATCTATCTACCAAAACGAACACAGGAATTATATGAATACAACTACAAAACACTTTCCAGACAATTAAAACTAGATTTAAACAATTGGAAAAACATTGAGTGCTCATGGGTAGGATGAGCTGACATAATAAAAATGACCATTCTATCCAAATTAATTTACCTATTTAGTGCCATACCTATCAAATTACCAAAAAACTTTTTTACTGAATTAGAAAAAAACTATAACAAAGTTCATTTGGAATAACAAAAGATCAAGAATATCAAGGGAAATAATGAAAAAAGAAAATGTGAAGGAAGGTGGCCTAGCTGTACCAGATATTAAACTATACTATAAAGCAGTGGTCATCAAAATGATATGGTATTGGCTAAGAGACAGAAGGGAGGATCAGTGGAATAGACTTGGGATAAGTGACATCAGCAAGACAGTGTATGATAAACCCAAAGAGCCCAACTTTTGGGACATGAATCCACTATTTGACAAAAACTGCTGGGAAATTTGGAAAACAATATGGGAGAAATTAGGTTTAGATCAACATCTCACACCCTACACCAAGATAAATTCAGAATGGGTGAATGACTGGAATATAAAGAAGGAAACTATAAGAAAATTAGGTGAGCACAGAATAGTATACTTGTCAGATCTATAGGAAAGGGAAAAATTTAAAACCAAGCAAGAGTTAGAAAAAATTACAAAATGTAAAATAAATAATTTTATTATATTAAATTAAAAAGGTTTTGTACAAACAAAAACAATGCAACCAAAATCAGAAGGGAAACAACAAACTGGGAAAAAATCTTTATAACAAAAAACTCTGACAAAGGTCTAATTACTGTAATATACAAGGAGCTAAATCAATCGTATAAAAATCAAGACATTCCCCAATTGATAAATGGGCAAGGGACATGAATAGGCAATTTTCAGATAAAAAAATCAAAACCATCAATAAGCACATGAGAAAGTGTTCTAAATCTCTAATAATTAGAGAAATGCAAATCAAAACAACTCTGAGGTACCACCTCACACCTAGCAGACTGGCTAAAATGAGAGAAGGGGACAGTAATGAATGTTGGAGGGGGTGTGGCAAAATGCACTGCTGGTGGAGTTGTGAACTGATCCAACCATTCTGGATGGCAATTTGGAACTATGCCCAAAGAGCTCTAAAAGACTGCCTGCCCTTCAATCCAGCCATGGCATTGCTTGGTTTGTACCCGAAAGAGATCATAGATAAACAGAATTGTACAAAAATATTTATAGCCACACTTTTTGTGGTGGCAAAAAACTGGAAAACGAGGGTCTGCCTTTCAATTGGGGAATGGCTGAACAAATTGTGGTATATGCTGGTGATGGAATACTATTGTACTCAAAGGAATAATAAACTGGAGGAATTCCACGTGAACTGGAAAGACCTCCAGGAATTGATGCGGAGTGAAAGGAGCAGAGCCAGAAGAACATTGTACACAGAGACTGATACAGTATGGTAAAATCGAATGTAATGGACTTCTGTACTGGCAGCAATGCAATGACCCAGGACAATTCTAAGGGATTTATGGAAAGGAATACTACCCACATTCAGAGGAAGAACTGCAGGAGTGGAAACACAGAAGTAAAACAGCTGCTTGAACACATGGGTTGATGCAGACATGGTTGGGGATATAGACTCAAAACGACCACACCAAAGCAACTATTAATAATATGTAAATAAGTCTTGATTGATTAAACATGTTAAAACCAGTGGAAATGTGCGTTGGATATTCGGGAGGGGGATCAAGGGGGGGTGAAGGGGAAAGTAAAAACAAGAATCATGTAACCATGGACAATTTTTCTAAAAATATAAAATATTTAAATCTAAAAAAAAGGGGGGGGCATATCCTCATTTTCCAATTTTTTGCCACCATAGGAGCAAGGCTATAGATATTTTTGTACATGTCTTTTTCCCTATGATCTCTTTGGGGTATAAACCCAGCAGTGGTATGGCTGAGTCAAAGGGTAGACAGTCTTTTGTAGCCCTTTGGCCATTGGAACTCTATGTTTTAGAAAAATTTTAAAAATTATACATATAATGAGAAAAAATTAAAATAAAATATTTAAAGTTAAAAAAATGATGATCAGGAAGAACAAAGATATGGTATCATGTTATAATAATTACCTCATTCCAGAGAAATAAAATGACCCCTAGGGTTCATTTGGTTCTCTCCTCTTCCTCTTTAAGGAGTTTATTTTATATTTTCTCATTTTTAAGTTCATTTAATTAATTAATTTAAAAGATTTTTTCATAGCTACATGAATCATGTTCTTTCCCTCCACTCCTCCTACCCCCTTCTCATAGCCAACAAGCAATTCCACTGGATTTTACATGTGTCATTGATCAAGACCTATTTCCATATTATTAGTATTCCCTTCTAATTTTAACTGTATTCGATTTGTCCATACAACACTTTTAAATTTTATGTAATCAAAATTGTTCCTTTTATCTTCTACTACTTTCTCCATCACTTGTTTGGTTATGAACTAGCCATAGCTCCAAAGGTAATTTCTCCCTTGTTCCTAACAGGTGCTGTGAGTATAAATGCTAGATTATTATTATCTTTGAGATCTTGAGATAATCCTTAATTATCTTTGATTCTTGTTTCTCCATAAGAATTTCATTATAATCTTTTCTAGCTCTATTTTTGATATGGTATTAAATAAGTAAATTCATTTAGGCAGCATTGTCATTTTAAAAATATTGTCTTGGCCTATCCATGAGGCTGAGAATTTAGGTGACACAGTGGATGGAGCACTGGGCCTGGAGTCAGAAAGACCTGAATTCAAATCCAGCCTGAGATACTTGCTAGCTGTGTGACCCTGAACAAGTCACTTAACCTTGTTTGCCTCAGTTTCCTCATCTGTAAAGTGAACTGGAGAAGGAAATGGCAAACCACTCCAGAATCTTTGCTAAGAAAACTCCAAATGGAGACATTAAAAGTAGACATGACTGAAAGGACTGAACAACAACAAAAGTTACTGACTGGGGCTAGATCTGTATCCATTATCATACAGCTCTATAAATCTTGTTTTCCTTTGGTCAGACTAAACAGCCTAGTAGCAGTTTCTCAAATGACATAGAGTTTTGTGTCTTATCACTACCATGTTTGCTCTCTTATGGATACACTGCCCTCCTGTCCTCTTCTCTGGAAAACCCTTGTTCCTGCTAATCTTTTGAAGCTCATACCTGGCCAAACCCAATCTATGTAATTCTTAGTCACCTCTGCTTCTGCTTGTGTGCTGCTGAACTAGAGAATAGATTCACAAACATGCTGACTGGATTCATTAAAATTTGAAATCTAATAGCAACCAGAGCATCATTTCATCAAAGGAATCCTTCTATTCCTCCCTAACCAACTTTTTTCTTTTTTCTCTTTATTTCCATTTTTTAATTTTTTAATTTACATATAGAAACATTTTTTGACAATTGTTTTTTTACATTTTAAAATTTTGATTTTTTTCCTTGCCTTCACTGCACCACCCCCTCAGCAGTGAATAATCTGATTGCTTATGCCATGAGGAGAGAAAACATATCACATATACAATAGAAATCTCATGAAGGAAATATAGAGGGAGATGGCATGCTTTGATCTGCACTCAGACTCAAATGGTTCCTTCTTTGGCTGTGAACAACATTTTCATCATGAGTCTCTGGTAGTTTTCTTGGAGATTGGCTTTGCTGATAATAGTTTAGTTCTTCACAGTTGATAATCATATAATATTTTTGTTACCATATACATTGTTCTCCTGGTTCTGCTCACTTCATTTTGCATCAGTTCACATCACAGGTTCTTCTGAACTCATCTTATTCATTGTTCCTTATGGTGTAACCATATACCACAACTTCCATTCCCCAAGCGATAGATTCCCCATCAGTTTCCAATTCTTTGCCACTACAAAAAAGGTTGCTACAAATATTTTGGTACAAGTAGGTTCTTTTCCCTTATCACTGCTCTCTTTGGGATACAGACCCAGTAATGATATTGCCAGATCAAAGGGTATACATAATTTAATAATAGTAATCTCCAGAATGGTTGTATCAGTTCACAGTTTCATCAACATAGTATTAGTGTCTCAATTTTCCCACATCCTCTCTAACATTTAGGACTTTCCTTTTTGGTTGTGTTAGCCAATCTGGTAGATATGAGGTGGTATCTATTTCTCTAATCAATGGTGCCTAATCAACTTTCTATCTCATTCACCAGAACTTCAGTTCCAGACTCACTTCTCTCCTCGAGACTCCAACTATGCCTCCTTCCCTTGAACATTGCAATTGAGGTCTTTAATTTAAATACCCCAAATTAAAAATATGCTACAATAACTCATTTATCTTCCCCTCTCCTCACCTAATACTCCACAAAGTTACCAAAGTGATTTTCCTAAAGCACAAATCTGATCATGTTCTTTCCCTATTATCTCTAGGATAAAATGTAACCTCATCTAGTTAATATTTAAAGCTCTTTACAACCTAGACCCTCTTCATCTTTCCATTCTTCTTAACCTTTAGTCCTCTCCTCCTATTCTATGGTCCCACTAAACTGGCTGATTTGCTGTTCTTCATATACCTTTATGCCATTCAACTGGCTGTCCCCCATGCCTAGAATTTACACCCTCCTCACTTCTACTTCTAGGAATCTTTCATTCCTTCAGGACTCTGTTCAAGAGTCACCTTTTTAATGATGTCTTTCATAGTCTTCCTACAACCCCAGCTTGTAGGACACTCCCTCTCCAAACTACTTTGAAATTTTTTGCATATATTCTCTATATTCCCATTTATGTATATGTTGTCTCCTCAAATAGGATGTAAGCTCCTTGAGTGCAGAGAGTATTTTAATTTTATCTTTAGACTTTAGCACAGTGCCTCCAACATAGTAAGCATCCCAACCTCATAGAATCCTTAGACTTCTTAAAATGTAGAACTTCTGACATGAGACTTTTCCTGATTCCTCCTCAGTTGTTAGCACCCTTTACTTCCTTAAGTTAATTTGTTTCAATTTGCCTTTATTTATGTGTGGATCTTGTATACTGCCTGTACAATGTAAGCTACTTGAAAATACTGTTTCCTTTTTGGTTTTGCACACTGCCTTTGCCTCTTACAATGCCTTACACATAGAAGGCTCTTAATAAGTGTTTGTTGAATTGAATTGAATTCATCCAAGTCATTGACAATAAAACAATATTGACCATCACAGAGTCAAGAAGCAAATCCTTGGGGAAACAGGCCATCTTTGTCAGAGATAAAGCTATTGGGGAATCCCTTGGACTGAGAGGACATTATATTATCAAGTAGCTAATTACTGCAGCTTGGAATGGGGAATCTCCATGATCCTGAAAGAGGAAGAAGGAACTATGGAGTTGGGCTTTGTTGCAAGCCTATTTGTCAGGCCCTTGAGGTTTGCTTTATCCCCTCAAAATCCTTAGAACAATCCCAATAGTTCTTCTATTCCAGGGTATTAAGACTTGACTCTTTGGGGGACAAGGAAGAGGAAGTTAGTGTTGATTTACTTCCTGAATCTCAAATTGCCTCCTGAGGTTAGAGATGGAGTATAGCAATGACTTAGCTATGACAACATCTATATTTTATCTACCAGTGTTGCCATTTTCCTAAGATGGGGCTGTGGAGCCTAGCAGAGGTGAACTGGCTTACTAATCTTAGGCCTTCTGAAGGGCACAAGCAGTACACAGAACAGAGAGGAGGGGGGAGAAGGGGGAGGGAGAGAGGGAGGGAAGAGAGGGAGAGGGGAAAGCAGGAGAGGGAGAGGGAGAGGGAGAGGGAGGAGAGGGAGAGGGAGGAACATTTAACTCTGAACCTCTCTTTTCAGAGTTGTTTGGTTAACTCTGTGCTACAGAAATGATTTATCTTACATTTAAAATCCAGAATCAAAAAAGAAACCCAATGCCCTGAGTGTGGAGCCCTGCCCAAAAAATAGAAAACAGAAAGTAAAGAAAAACAAAAGAAGACAGGATCTGATTTCACTGATGAGTCTTTCCTAGAGGCAACCAGGGAAGAGAAAGACTGTTTTTATCAGGCAGAGGGGATTTCCATAGGTCCCCAGAGCTCATAGTTTTCCTAGAGGAAAACCAAGAAACTAATCAGGGTTGAGGATACCAAGGATGAGCTGACAAATTCCTGAGCTGGGGTGAGGCACACAAAGGACACACAAAGGAGTTGGGGAAGAGGGGCAGTCAGAAAAGAAGTAGGTCTTTGTTCCAACATTCCACCTCCTATCCCAGGTTTAAAGAAAAGGAAAGGAATATAAAAATGAAGGTATGATTGGATACATGAGACTCCAGTGCTTCTATTCCTCCTGTAGTAGGGACAACATCACCCAATTGACTCAGAGGATGTCTCCTGAAAATGAATGTTGCAAAATTACAAAGGACAATCAATGGAACCAAAGAAGAGATTTGAGAATACTCCAACCTTCACTTCTTTGCAGAGGTGGGAGGTCCATGAGAGTGAAATATAGCATAATTTTTAGATTTGTTTGGATATGTTGATTAGTTTGTCTTTTTTCTCTAAAAAACATTATTTTTCATATAAGATAGGTCTTTGGGAAGGGGAAGGGGAAAAAAGATTAGTAAAAAAAAAGAAAGATATTATAGTTGGGATGGGAGATGACTGTAATACCATTTTTTAGGCATGAATCTCTAAGGAAGTTCAGCAATGTAAATGTATTGATTCTGATATATTGACCTTTGTGTAGTATGGACTTGGAGAGAATAAATGATGAAAGATCTTTTCCTGCCAGAAGTGTAAATAACTTTGGGAAATATCCAGATTATTATTATTATAAGTAATTTGTAGAAAATATATGCAGTTCTGCTGTTCACCCCCTACAAAAACAAAACATTAAAAAATGAAATCTTGATAAGTATGGATTCTAGAAGAGAGATTCTCTTCTAAGATTTTGGGTTCCAGTGGAAAGATTATCCCAGACTCTGGGATGGGACTGAATCAAATAAAATACTAAAATCCCCTTAAAGTGACCTCTCTTCCCAGCTGTAATTAGAATAAGGCAACTGTAGCTTTTGTCCTGGTTGCTGATCCTGAGATCATATCCTCTCTTTAGCAATCCAGAGAGAGCCATTTCCAAATATTGTTATACTCATGCCTTAGAGTTCTACACTACACCGTATAATCCTCCTCCCTTGCTTCAGGCTGCCACCACCACCAGGCTATCATTAGCATGCCCCTCTGTTGCTGCTAAGGCCAACTATTCATCTCAAACCCCTTTCTATGTCTAATGTTTCCAGTTGTATGTATATGTTTGTGTGTGTGTTCTTCCCTCCTTTGAACACTTCAAATGAGATTGAGATTCAATGTCTGCTACTTCCCTCACCAATTCCTCCCTGTTTGAATAGATTTCTATTTGTGCCCATTGATTATGAGATAATTTTTCTAGACTTTCCTTTCCCTTCTTTCCCTACCCTACCCCCAGGATACTCTTCTTCTCTTCTTTTTCCTTTTTTTTTTTTTTTAAAAGATCAGAACCACTTTAGACCTTCTGTCTAATTAAATTCCCTCTAAGACTCTTGAAGATGATAGGGTTCAGGAGGGACACATATATCATTGTCTCATATTATATTGTAAGCAATTTATTCTGCCTTATTTCTTTATGATTGTCCTTTCTTGGTTCCTTTTTTTATATTTTTTTAAACTTGTATTTTCTCTGGTGTTTTAATCAAGAATGCTCAAAAGCCCTCTTTTTCATGTTAAGACCTATTTTTTCCCATACTAGAGTAAACTCAGTTTAACTGGTTTTTATTCTAGGGTATAAGCCTTTATCTTCTGCCTTCTAGAATACTGTATTCCATGATTTCCTGTCCTTTTAATTGTTGGCTTTTAAATCATGTGTAATCCTGACTGTAGCAACTTAGGACCTGAAATCTTTCCTTCTGTCTGTTTTTAGTTTTTTCTTTTTAACCTGGAACATCAGGATTTTGATTATAATGTCCCTAAGAGTTTTCATTTTGGGGTTGCTTTTAGGAGGATACTCATAGATACTTTCTATTTTTACTTTGTCTTCCCATCCTAAGAGATATGGCCAGTTTTCTTTAATCATTTCCCTTTTTTTTCATTTCCTTTTTTTTTGTATTTAAAAATAATTTTTTTAGAATATTTTTCCATGGTTCCATGATTCATATTCTTTCCCTCCCCCCAAAAACTCCCCACCACCCTCCCCATAGCCAACATGCAATTCCACTGGGTTTTACATGTATCACTGATCAAGACCCATTTCCATATTATGATAGTTGCACTGGGGTGGTCATTTAGAATCTGCCTGCATCCCAAATCATATCCCTCTCAACCTATGTGTTCAAGCAGTTGTCTTTCTTCTATGTTTCTGCTCCCACAGTTCTTCCTCTGAATATGGACAGTATTCTTTCTCATAAGTCCCTCAGAATTATTCTGGATCATTGCATTGCTGCTAGTAGAGAAGTCCATTATATTCAATTGTACCACAGTGTATCAAACTCTGTGTATAATGTTCTCCTGGTTTTGCTACTTTCACTCTACATTAATTCCTGGAGGTCATTCCAGTTCACATGGAATTCCTCCAGTTCTTTATTCCTTTGAGCACAGTAGTATTCCATCACCAACAGATACCACAATTTGTTCAGCCATTCTCCAATTGAAGGGCATATCCTCATTTTCCAGTTTTTTGCCACTACAAAGAGTGCGGCTATAAATATTTTTGTACAAGTCTTTTCCCCTATGATCTCTTTGGGGATATAAACCCAGAAGTGATATGGCTGGATCAAAGGGCAGACAGTCTTTTATATCCCTTTGGGCATAGTTCCAAATTGCCATCCAGAATGGTTGGATCAGTTCACAACTCCACCAGCAGTGCATTTTGCCACACCCCCTCCAACATTCATTACTGTCCCCTTCTCTCATTTTAGCCAGTCTGCTAGGTGTGAGGTGGTACCTCAGAGTTGTTTTGATTTGCATTTCTCTAATTATAAGAGATTTAGAACAGTTTTTCATGTGTTTATTGATAGTTTTGATTTCTTTATCTGAAAATTGCCCTTTAATCATTTCTTGGAATAAGATGTCTAAGCTCTTTTTATTTATTTATTTATTTGTTTGTTTGTTTGCTTGTTTGTTTGCTTATTTATTTATTTATTTGTTTATTTATTTATCTGTTTGTTTATTTATTTATTTATTTGTTTATTTGTTTATTTATTTTTTGCTGATCTTACCTTTCAGATGGTCCATTGATTCTTAAGTTCTCTCTAGGTCATTTTTTTTGTTGTTATGAGATAGCTTATGTTTTATTTTTCAGACTTTTGACTATTTAATATTTTTTCTTTTCTCACATAATCTTTTCTTATAGAGTCAAGTCTTCTATTTGGCCTATTCTAATTTTCAAAGTTTGTTACTTACATAGGATTTTATACATCTTTTGCCAAGCTGTTAATCCCCTTTATAATTTTTTCTTTGACAACTATCATTTCTTTTCCAATTTTTTCATTTGGCTCTCTCATTTCCTTTGTAAGATCATTTTAAACTTACTTCCTTTATCTCTTCCAGGCATTCTAATTGGGTTTGTGCCCAAGCTGTAGAATTTTTTTGACCCTTTGTTTATAAATGTTTAAATTGTGTTCTTCAAGTTACTAATGATCTCCTAGTTGCCAAATCTAGTGACCTTAGTTCGATCCTCATCCTTCTTAGTTTCTCTGTAGTCTTTGGCACCATTGCTCACCCTCCTCTCCTTGATACCACTTTGTTTCTAGATTTACATACTCTATCCTGGTTCTTCTCTCATATGTCCAATCACTCCTTAGGCTCTTTTGTTGGATATTTGTCCAAGTCATACCCACTAATGTGTGTCTCTAGGACTGATGTCCTGGACTTCTCTTTTCTTTCCATACCATTTATTTTGGTGATGTCATTAACTCATATAGTTTCAATTATCATCTCTATACTAATGATTTTCAAAATAATTTGTCCAGCCTAAACCAATCTCCTGGCTGAGCTCTCTATTAGACATCTCAATCTGAAACTCATTATCTTTCTTTTTTTATATTTTGTCTTTTATATTTTGTCTTAGTGTCAATTCGAAGGCAGAAGAGTGTAAAAGATAGGAAACTGTGACTTGCCCAAGATCACCCAGCTAGGAAGTGTCTGAGGCCAGCTTTGAACCCAGGACCTCCTATTGTAGCAGCCTCTCAATCCACTGATCTACCTAGCTACCCTGCGAAACAATTTTTGACAATTGTTTTCTGACATTTTATGGTTCAGATTCTCTTCCTCCTTTTCTCCCTCTCCCCCTCCCTCAGGCAGCAAACAGTCTAGTATAAGTTATACTTTTATGCTTTTATGTAATACACATTTCCATATTCGTCATGCCATGACAGAAGACACATATCACACATACAATAAAAAAAAACTCATTAAGGAAATAAAATGAAAGACCATGATTTGATCTGCAATCAGACTCCAATTGCATTTATTATCATGAGTCCTTTGGGGTTACCTTGGAACTTTGTTTTGCTGATTAGTTTAGTCCTTCACAGCTGATCATCATATAATATTTCTGTTACTGTACACACTATTCTCCTCATTCTGTTCATTTCAATTTGCATCAGTTCATATAAGTCTTACCAAGTTTTTCCAAACTCATTTTGTTCATCATTTCTTATGACATTCAATTAAAGCATATACCATGACTTGTCCCGCTATTCCCCAATTGATGAACAATTTCCTCATCCCTGGCTAGACCTCATCCCTAGTATCCACAAACCTTTCTGTCATGCTTCCTATTCAGATCTTAACTGGAAAAATGATTGGGTGTGATTTTTTTTTCTTGGATTTTCCAACTAGCATTGGATTTGAACACTTCTTTTTTAGATCTATTTGGAAGAGATGCTTTACTGTAGGAGGGAAGAAGGGAGAGCTTGTTGTACTCCATCCTGCTACTCCATCTTGATTCCATTTCCCATTATTTTCCTATTTCACTCTGTATTAGTTTATGTAAATCTTTCTATGCTTTTCTTTATTCATCATACTTGACACTTCTTATAGCATTTTAATATATTTGCTATTATAATTTGTTTAGCCATTTTCTAATTAAGGAGTACCTACTTCATTTCTCATTCTTTTCTACCATAAAAAGTGCTACTATCCACATTTAGATGTATACAGGGCCTTTTTTGAAAGAATCAATACAGTGGTACCTTGATATATAAGCAACTTAAGTCAAAAGCAACTTGAGATGTGAGCCGTCACAATTGGGATTTTGTGCTTTAAGTCATGAATGGATATTTGGATGACAAGCTTCCACCACCCTCCACTAGATAGCCTGCCAAACATTCAGTTTTACAAGTTTCATGAAGCTGTCTTGTATAGTTCAGTGTTTATCTGGCTATGTGAGCATCTATATTGAATTGCTTTTGTTTTCTTCTTTATTATCAATTTTTTTTGCAAATTTCTTAACTTTTAAAAATGGGTCCTGATGATGGAGGAGTTGAAGTAGTTGCAGCAGCAGCACACAGAGGTTTTGCAAAAAATTAGTGGGGAGGAGCCTGAGGTGGTTGAGGTAATCAGTACAAGCAAGATTAAGGAAATGTTGAAGATTTGGGTAAAAATTAAACAGTTTATTGAAAAGACACACCCAGAAAAATTTGCAACAGGTTGTGCGTTGGAGCTGTGTGAAGACATTTGCTTCACACACTATCAAAACATTCTGAAAGGGAGGAAGAAACAAACTTCCACAGAAAGGTTTTTGTTGAAACAGCCTCTAAGTGAAATTGAGGAAAGTGTGGCAAAATAGCCAAAATTCAAAGAAGAAAATGATGATAATTAAGTAAAGTAAAATATAGTAATTACGTTTAACAATAAAGTTACATATCATAAGTAATGTGTAAGGTTAATTTTGCATTTAAATGTAGTGTTACATGTGTAGAGAGTAAGTTATGTAAGCGACAGTGCAAGAAATGAAAACCTTCTCTGCCAGGATCTTTGACTGACCTTGAAGGTAAATAACATTTCATAAGCAAGTTTATTTCTTTATATTCTTTCTTATTTTCTATAAATGTATTTATTTGTTATTTATAAAGTACATTTTCATATTTAAAAGCATATAAAATAAAAAATTTGTATGTTTTGGGGGGCCAGAATAGATTAATTGCATTTCCATTCATTTAAATAGAGAAATTCAGTTTGACACAAGAACAAATTGAGTTATCAGCTTGGCCATGGAAAGACTTAAATTTGTGTGTCAAGGTACCACTGTACTTCCTTTGGAGGTAGTGGAATCTCTGAGTCAATGGCCATATGTAGTGCTTTTATTTTCAAAATTTCAAATTGTATTAAAAAATAATTATACTGATAGACAGCCCTACCAGCAATTCTAGAGCAAAGTATGCCTATCTTTCTACCATCCTTCAAATATTGACTATGACCATTTGCTGAGTATGAGGTGCAATCTTTGAGTTGTTTTTGACTGATACTCCTATTGGTGACCTGAAGCACTCTTTTATATAGTTTACATATACTTTGCAATTCTTTTGAGCACTATTTATTCATTTCCATTGACTTCTTTATAGTACCCTTTAACAGAATGTAATTTCCTTCCTTATCTCCAGATCAATTTCTACTTTAGCTTTGTCTGATATCACAATTGCTACTCCTGCTTTTTTTACTTTAGATGATGCATAATAAATTCCGCTCCAGCCTTTTACCTTGAATCTGTGTGTGTCACCCTGCCTCAGATATGTTTCTTGTAAACAACATAAAATAGGATTCTGGTTTTTAATCCACTTTGCTATCCGCTTCCATTTAATGGGTGAGTTCATCCCATTCCCTTCATCATATTATCCCCTATAAATCCCACTCTATTCCCTTTCTGTTCCTCCTTACCAGTATTTTTCTTTTTTTCAGCCCCCCACACCTCTTCCTACCTCCAATTACCTCCTTCTACTCTTGTCTCATTCCCCTTCTACTTCTCTGTGGGGTAAGACAGAATTCTATACTCCACTGTGTATACTTGTTTTACCCTCTCTGAGCCCTTTACAATGAGAGTAAAGTTTAAGTATTGCCGTCACCACCCTTATCCTCCTCTCTCTATAATGATTTTTTACTCCTCTTTATGTTATATAACTTACCCCATTCTATCTCTCCCTTTCTTTTTCTCTCAGTGCAATCCTCTCAGCCCTTGGTTGATTTTTTCATATCCTTTATATGCATATATATCATATCATACATATATCATTCCATATCATCACATTTACATATGCTTCATATTATCATAATCAACTTACTTCTCTACCCTCTTTCTGAGTAAATTCCTTCTATCTTCTCTACTACTAAGAGCAATTTTTGAAAATTACAGAGATCCTCTTTCCATGTAGACATATAAACATTTTGACCTTAATGAGTCCCTTACATTTTCTCTTTCTTATTTGCCTTTTTTAGAATTCTCTTGTATCTTGTGTTTGGACTTCAAATTTTTTGTTTATTTCTATCTTATTTCTCAGGAATGTTTGGAAATCTTCTATCTTATTAAATGTCCATTTTTCTCCCTGAAAGAATATACTCAGTTTTGCTACATAGGTGACTCTGGGCTATAAACCCAAATCATATTCCATGCCTTTTGATTCTTTAATGTAGAAGCTTAGGTCCTATGTGACTCTGATTGTAGCTCCATGGTATTTGAATGGTTTCTTTCTGTCTGTTTGAAGTATTTTTTCCCTTGGCTTGGTGGCTCTTGAATTTAGCTAGTATATTCCTGGAAGTTGTCATTTGAGGATTTCTTTCTGGAGATGATATGTAAATTCTTTCAATTTCAATTTTATTTTCTTGTTTGAGGATCTCTGGGCAATTATCTTTGATAATTTCTTGTAATATGATATCCAAGGTTTTTTTCTTGATCATGGCTTTCAGGTAGTCCAATAATTCTCCAATTGTCTCTCCTAAATCTATTTTCTAAGTCAGTTTGTTTTTCAATAAGATATTTCATATTTTCCTCTATTTTTTATTCCTTTGATTTTGTTTTATTATTTCTTGATTTCTTATGAAATCATTAGTTTCTAGATAGTCAATTCTGATTTTTAAGATCAGATTTTCCTCTGTCAGTTTTTGGTTCTCTTTTTCAATTGGCCCATTTCTTCTTTCATTATTTTCCATTTTCCTTGCTTCACTTTCATTTCTCTTTCCCACTTTTCCTCTGTTTCTCTTAATTGGTTTTTAAAGTCCTTTTTGAGTTCTTCTAGAGTTTGTGTCCAATCCATATTTTTCTTTTCATCTTTGGGTGTGTTTCCTTTGCTTTCACTGTCCCCTTCTGTGTCTGTACCTTGCTCTTTGTCTTTGTAGAAATTCTTTAGAGTTGGATACTTTTTTTGTTGTTTGCTCGTTTTTTCCTATCTAATTATAGGTAGGCTTGGAGCAATGATGTGATGGACTGAGGGCTGAGAGTTCTGAGAGCCCCCTCTCCCTGATAATTCAATTAGCCCTTGTGATGCCTACAGCTTAAAGACTTGCCTCAGGCTTAGGTGTAAGCTTTTGATCTCACTCAGATCTTGATCAGATCAGGGACTGATCAAATTCTAGCCTCAGGCTTAGTTTCAAGTTTTTGGTCTCACCTCCTTGTGTACTTGATCCAATCAGGCACACCCATGATTGTCCTGTCTTGGAGCTCCACTCTGAGCTTTAGGCAAAAAGATCAGTACTTAGTACTTAGTACTATCATCTACCCCATGGTGTGACTAAAGTCCTTGTCCCAAGCCCAGACTTAAATTCCCTGGGCTAGGGTTTCAGACTTCTCCATGGGTTTTAAATTTTAAGGGATAAAGGTTGGCTTTTACCTCAATTTGCTCAGGCAGGGTCTCAGAGTCTGGATGTTGGCTTGGGCATAGGTTGCCGAACCTGGGACAGAAGATGTGGTATGGGGGTATGTGGGGGTATGTGGTTTGTTCTTGGCTTGCTCTTCTCTCCTTGCTACAGCTTTTTGCTGAGCCTGCCCTCTTCTCACCTCAGCGCCCAAGATGTTCTTTGACTGCCTTTTTCGGTTTTTCTTTTCTTGAAAGTTGTTTCATTCTGTCTCCTTGTTGGTCCTTTCACTCCAGTATTCATTTTGTGGCAATATTTTAATTTTGATTGAGGAGAATTCTCATGGTGACACAGAGCTCCTAATGATTACTCCACCATCTTGGCTCCACCCCCAGAAGCTCTTAATATTGATTCTAGGGGCAGCTGGGTAGCTCAGTGGAGTGAGAGTCAGGCCTAGAGACGGGAGGTCCTAGGTTCAAACCCGGCCTCAGCCACTTCCCAGCTGTGTGACCCTGGGCAGGTCACTTGACCCCCATTGCCCACCCTTACCAATCTTCCACCTATGAGACAATACACCGAAAGTACAAGGGTTTAAAAAAAAAATTAAAAAAAAAATATTGATTCTAATATGGAAAGTAGGGGTTAAAAAAAGTAATCACTCTGAAAGGATAGTAAAGGTTTGGAATTTCTGGATAAGAGTAGATGATGATGCTATAAAAGGTATGTCTTGTAATTGATCAAAGAGAATCAATTACAGCTCTGTGGGGCTGTGTAAATGAACAACAAGCTATTCCAGGGTCAGATCCATTGAGAGGTGATTGAATATAGCAAGGGAGGACTCCTGAGAGGGAATTGTCTTTGCAGCAGTGTGTTTCTCACCTCTCTTATTTCACCCACCTCTGCCTATTGCCTAGGTGCCAGCCTTGTAAATTTCTAAAGGTTAGGTGATATGAAGATTCCACTAATGTGGGCAGCAGTGACCCTAGAGTAGCAGTGGCCTTTAACAGCATCTGCATTGGGAGCTGAGAAACATACCAAGGACAAATATGGCATACCAAAGAAAGGCAGCTTCTGAACTCTGTAAGAGCCCAATCCTCAGAGTCCTGTACAGAGCTATACCTAAGGGAAACTTCATGAGGATTCCACAAAGGGTAAAAAGACTTCCAGCAGAGGCTCAGTGGATAGAGATTTATGTCAGTAGGACTTCAGTACAAACGTGACCTCAGATACTTCCTAGCTGTGTGACACCTGGACAAGTTACAAGCAAATCCCAATTGTTTAGCCATTGCTACTCTTCTGCCTTAGAACTAATGCTTAGTATCCATTCTAAGTTTTTTTTTTTTTTTTAAACCCTTACCTTCTGTCTTGGAGCCAATACATTGTATTGGCTCCAAGGCAGAAGAGTGGTAAGGGTAGGCAATGGGGGTCAAGTGACTTGCCCAGGGTCACACAGCTGGGATGTGTCTGAGGCCAGATTTGAACCTAAGACCTCCTGTCTCTAGGCCCGGCTCTCAATCCACTGAGCTACCCAGCTGCCCCCATTCTAAGTTTTTTAAAACAAGTGATACTTCTAATAATCATGAGTTCCCCATTTCTTACATAGATTGCCTACATATGTATCCCACTTCTATTTTATATAAGTTTGGACCCACTCTTCCCAGAGACCTCATATGTATAAGGGAAGAATATGGCCCAGGGTTGAGGGGATTGTTTCTGTATTAATTGTTCTGCCTATCCCAGTTTAGAAATATCTTTTCTAAAAGTTATTTTTGTTATTGTTATTTAATTGTGTTTGACTCTTTGTAACCCCATTTGGGAGTTTTCCTGGCAAAGATACTGTAGTAATTTGCCATTTTCTTCTCCAGCTCATTTTTCTAAATGAGGAACTGGGGCAAACAAGGTAAAGATGACTTAGGATCACAAAGCTAATAAGTGTACTAGGCTGGATTTAAAAATCATGGAGATGAATCTTCCTTATTCTAAGCCCAGTGGTCTGTCCACTGCACTGCATAGCTGCCCCCATTGCTAATTAATTTTGTCTAAAATCAGTGGAAGTGAGCCAGGAGAAGCTCATGAGAAAAAGAACTAAAAATCTAACTCCTCAAGATTACCCATAGAACTATGAAGAGAGGAATAGTGAGTTACTTTCTAGGGCCCTGGCTTACCAATTTATATAGTAGTTGGGGAAGTAACCCAGAAGGAATATAATATTATTGAGAAAAAGTCACTACTAGGCAAATGTTTGGCATATTCCTTTAATCCCTGCTTTGGGGTGGGAGGGGTCAGTGTGCAGAGGAGATTGAGAATTGAGTTTCTGGGTTATGAACTACATCCTGTGTTGGAAAAATGGAGCAGATTAAAAACTTATATACTGATTGGCATTGAGTTTGCCCTTTCAGCCTAGATCAGACAGAGAGAGAAACAGAGAAACAGGGATGGAAAGAGAGGAAGAGATAGAGACAGAGAGAGAATGAAGTCAATAAAACCATTCATATTTTATAGCATCTTCCTTATATAACTCAAAGAAGTTGAAGACAGAAAGGTTCCAGTGTATAAAAATCTTCATTTGAAAACAGTGTTGCTCATGGATTTAGCATTGAAGGAGACCTTAGAGGATAGGTAGACCATCCCTATCATTTAGCTGTTGAGAAAACTGACCATCAGAGAAATGAAGCAGTTGCCTCAAACCACACAGCTAATAAGTGCCAGAGCCTGAATTTGAACCCATGCTCTCTGACTCAAAATCTAGCACTCTGTCCCCTACACTAAGCTGCCTCTCCACCAATAACAAACAAGAATCACAGAATCAATTATGGCTTGTGATATAAAGAATTATTATTGCTCTGTAATAAACAACAAATATGAGAATCATAGAAAGACATATCTAAATTGATAGCAGAATATGGATATGGAATGATGCACATAGCCTGCCAGATCTGATTGGTTTGGAATTTTTATAAGGGAAGGTTCACCGGGTAGAAAATTCAATTTTGATGTAAAAACTAAAGGTATTAATAAAACTTTCCCCTCCCCTAATCTAGACAGATAGAGTAGTAATTGAGGCAGCCTAGTGATAAGCTCACTGGATGGGTTTGGGGAAGACAAAGAAGGCACAAATCCAGCTCTTGACTTCTTTACCTCTTCCCCCTTTGTGTATCACTCTGGAAGACCTCAGTTAAATTCCAGTTTCTAACAGACTGACTGTGACTGGCTAAATAATTTCTCTCATGGCCCTCAGGTAACTCTCTAAGACTAGAAATTGCAGAAGTTGCTGAATCTACATTAGAAGAGGGAATTTCTGCCCTGGAAATTCCCTGCATCAATGAAATCTCAATTCTAGACCCTCCTATCCACACCCTCCACCTAAAAAAATTTATTGAAGGACTTTTACTATTATTCAATGTTGACTGACAGTTATAGACCTATTCTTTTTTTAATTAAAGTCTTTTTAAATTACATGTAGAAACAATTTTTAACAATAGTCTTCTGACCTTTTTCAATCTAGATTCTCTCCTTCCTTTCTTCCCTTCTCTTTCCTGATACAGATAATACCAGGACTGGATGGACCCATTCTTCAAGATCTAGCTCAAAGGCCATCCCTTCCAGGAAGCTTTCACCAGTCCCCTAGGCAAAAATGATCTTTTTTCCTTGAATCTCACAGAATACTTAGCATTTCAGCTTCAAGGATCTGTGATTCTACCAGAATGAGAATTCCCTTTACTAACTCCCCAATCAGGATTTCTTACAAGGGACTAGTCAGGCAGTTTCCAGGAATGCCCCGTTGTACAGCCAATCTGCGTATAAACTGCAGTGACCTCCAGAGGGAGGAAGAGGGAGGAACTGACAATCCACTTCAGTGGCATTTCCCCCACTCACCATTGCAGAAAGAGAAGGGCACTCTGGGGGCACAAATCTATATCACTGTCTCTGGGAAACTGTTCTGCCCAGTTTCCTCTTTCATTGCCCATGATCCAGGAGCAGAAACAGAGTCCAGCATACATTTGGCCAGAAAATGGTTGGGATGAAAGATTGATTGAGTCATTCTTCTCAAAGTTAGTTCTTGGCTGTGAGTCTCTCACACCTCCTCTGGCCAAAGTAAGCAGCTGGTGATAAGGTCTTTGAGCCATTGAGCAGGGAACACTGGGAAAGACTGCCATGAAGCCCTCTCTTCACCTGTCTTCACTAGAGAGCCAAGCTTCTGAGTCAAGTGGGATATAGAAACTGAAAGAAAACAGAGACAAAGATGGAGGGAAGAAAGAACAATACAGACATGACAGAGACAGAGAAAAAGACACAAAGGGGGAAGAGGTAAAGAAGTCAAGAGCTGGATTTGTGCCTTCTTTGTCTTCCCCAAACCCATCCAGTGAGCTTATCACTCTTTTAGAATTCCTGGCTCTAGTCCATGTGTGGCACATCCATTCTCCTCTTCCCCTCCCAAAAGAGGATGAGTTCAATGTTGCCACTGTCAGCTAGATTTAGACCAGCCTCTAATCCCCACATCCTCTGATATCATTCTCTCACTATTTCCTGTGTCAAGTCTATCCACCTCCCCTTTAACCACTCAACTGGCCCCATTGACCCAACCTGAGAGTTCTCTGAGAGCCTGCCCTAGGCCTGCTCCTCCTCTATCTCCCCCAGATTGGGAACTCTTTGAGGGGAGTGCCTGTTTCTGTTCCTTCTCTATCTATCCCCTCACAAGTGGCTACATACAGGGCTAGATACGAGGTAGACAAGGCACAGACATATTGATTAATGGCTACTTTTCACCACCAGTGGGAACAGAACAGAATGTGTAAGAAAACAAACAAATTACTTCTTAGAGATGAGAATGCTGAGAGGGAGGGAGAAACACAATGCCTATCCCCCATGAAGTTTTCAGGAGGAATAAAGAGCTAACAAAATAATCAAAGCACTTCCTGTGTCAAGGCTTATACATTATACATATACTTGGGAATTGTCAATTTAATAGCACCATGTTTTTTAGAACATATGTATGCTTTGAGTTACTGTATGAATGTGTAAGTCAGTTCACTTCTCTTGGTTTTCTCATCTGTAAAATGAAGGAGTTGTATTAGAAGACCGCCAAGGTCTTTTCCAATGCTAAATCAACCAATTATTCCAAAAGCATTTCTAATCAACTACTATTAGGCACTGTGCTAATAAGGAAATACAAAAAGTAAGATAGTACCTCCCCTTATGTACCTTATTCATTCTTTGGGGATGTAAAGCAAATCATTGATTCTCTGAATTTCATCCTGAGAAGAAGGATCACCAGCTTCCCAGAAGACTGGGAATCCATTGACCTTCTGCCTTTCTGGGAGTCTAGACTGAACCTGAGATATGGCATTGATTTCTATACAGATGGGACTGGTAAGCCAAGATATGGAGAATTCCATAGCTGGAAAGAGAGGTGTGGAGGCACAATTATTGAAAGAGAGGTTGATTGGAAGCGATAGAAATTGTAAGGGGCTTGAAAAGGTATAAAAGCAAGAAGAAAAATAGTGGTTAAAGGGAGTTTTTACTAGAGGTATGGAATATAAGATACACTATCAGTTTTAGCTATAATTTTATTAACTTTTTTCTTTTTCTAGAAGGAGTAGCTTGCTGGATAAAAGAAGAGAGATATATTCAAGAAATAAGATGCTATAAAACAAATTATATCAGAAAATTTTAAAGGAAAAATTATTAAGTAACAGTTTTGTGCTAGGCACTGTGTTAAGTACTTTACAAATATTATCTCATTTGGCCACGTGAAATAGGTGCTACTATTTGTTCCCATTTTGGAGCTAGAGATACTGAAATAGAGGTTAAATGAATTGCCCAGGATCACACAACCAATATATTTCTAAAGCTAGACTCGAACTCATCTTCCTTACTACAGAATCAATGTTCTGCTCTATCCACCGTGACTCCTAGCTGGGGAGGGGGAGAGAGAGACAAAGACAGAGACAGAGAAAGAAAGTAGTTGGGATACACAACCACAGAAACCATGGGAAACCTTAAAAAGGGAAGTTAATAAAGAGTAGTGAAGAAAGATTTAAAATGAGATTAAGAAGACTTAAAGTCTAGTCCTAGCTTTCCCCTCTGAATCACTCCATGGAATGGCAGGATTCTAGCTTCTGTGATAGAAAAAAGTCATGCCTCAGACAAATGTGACTGGGATAAATTTTTGAGAGAGCACAGAACCATTCCTTCTATGGGACCCAGCAGCTTCACAGAAAACAAGCTATGATGATGGCCCCATACCATTCTATCCTAACCTTTCATCATGTCCTTGGAAACTCTTGTTCTAATACAAATTACTCTTGTAAATAATTTTCCATATGCAAAATATTTCCAACAAATAGAATATGAGCTCCTTAAGGCAGGGACAATTTCGGTTTTTTTTGTCCCCCAGTGCCAGGGGCAAGGGATAAAAGGCTAGTAAGGGGTTCTAAACTAAGAGTGTGGAGGAGAGGAGAGTCTTAGGAAGTTTGAGAATGGATGAAAAAGGTTTGGAAAACTGACATAGTGAGTAGGATAGCTAATCAATTGATCATCTCTAATTAGGGAGATATAAAAGAATTGACTCACTTCAGTGAGATAATGTAACAAAAAATTTTAGTGGATCTTTTCTCCAGCTTTGTTCAGTAGCACGTGAGTAAGAGAGAAGGCGTGAAGGTGGGAATAATCTAAGGATTGATGCTTGACAACACAAGATCATTGGTAGAATAAGAGACAAGGAACTTTGAGAGAAGAGGATATTGTAGAGTTAAACTGTTTTATCACTGGTAAAAAATGAGAAAGACAGGAATGTATAGACAGTGATAATGGCCTGGGAAAGAACTGAGAGATTAAGGGACTGAAGGTCATACTGAGGATGAGGCATTGTAAGGCAGAGACAAAGATGGAATGATAAAAGATTATGACCAAATGGAGAAATTTCTAAGTTCATGAACATGTAAGTGGAACTCTTTTGGGTGATAGCAAGATCCAGGATATGACCATCTCTCTGTTTATTCTATTCATATATATATGAATTTGTTTAACTGTTCTCTGATAGAACTCTCTTTTAGTTTCTAGTTTGGGGCTACTACTAATAGAATTGCTATAAATATGTCTATACAGGAGGCGGCTAGGTAGTTCTGTAGTTTGAGAGCCAGACTAAGAGACTGGAGGTCTTGGGTTCAAATATGGCCTTAGATATTTTCTAGTTGTGTGATCCTGGGCAAGTCACTTAACATCATTACCCCTCTTCTGCCTTGGAACCAATACACAGTTTTGATTCCAAGATGGAAGGTAAAGATTTTAAAAAATATATGTTCATATTTATAGGTCCCTTTCCTGTGGTCTACTTGGGTCAAAGGGAATGTACAGATTAATAATTTAGGGGACATAGTTCCACATTGCTTTCAAGACTAACTAAACCACCCCTCTATTTCTCATTTTCTTCTTTTGTCATCTTTGTCAATCCAATGGGTATGAGGTAGGATCTTAGGGTTGCTTTAATTTGCATATCTCTAATTATTAATAATTTAGAGCATTTTTTTCAAATAGCTGTTAGTAGCAGATTTCTTCCTCTGAAAACTGCTTTTTTATATCCTTTGCCAAATTATCTCTTGGGGAATGAGTTATCAAATTGAATTAGTTCCTTTTATATCTAAAATAGAAGAGTTTTATCAGAGAAAGTTGCTGTAAAGATTTTTCTGTTACTGTTTCTCTTCTAATTTTAACTGCATTAGGTTTGTGCAAAAACTTCACTTTTTTTAATAATCAAAACTGTCCCTTTAATCTTTTTTTTTTTTAAACCCTTGTACTTTGGTGTATTGTCTCATAGGTAGAAGATTGGTAAGGGTGGGCAATGGGGGTCAAGTGACTTGCCCAGGGTCACACAGCTGGGAAGTGGCTGAGGCCCTGTTTGAACTGTCCCTTTAATCTTTTATGATCCTCTCTATCATTTGTTTAGTTATGAATGTTTCTTCTGTCCATAAGAGCAGAAAGGTAATTTTTTTGTTGCTTCTGGAACTATTTGTTCTAATACAAACTGCTCTTGTATCTAATTTTCTATGTACAAATTGTTTCTGACCAATTGAATGTAAGTTTATTAGGACAAAAATTCCTAGTATCCAGTAAGTTCTCTTTTTAAAAAACCCTTACCTTCTGTCTTAGAACCAATATGGATTCCCAGGAAGAAGAGCAATAAGGGCTAGGCAATGCCCAGTATCACACAGCTAGGAGGTGTCTGAGGTCACATTTGAATCCAGGACCCCTCTCTACTACAGGCTTAACATTCTGTCCACTATGCTACTTAGCTGCCTCTGCTTATTTAATAGAACTTAATCAGTTCAACTAATTCCATTTCAGCAAAATCAAATATGGATGTGATTTTACGTGTGTACTGTTGAGCTGCCTTTGACTCATTGTGACCCTGTGGAAGGGTCATTATCCTTAATCCGGAAGTTTGAGGCCAGGCCATCCCTAACTGCCTCATTTTCTACACTCTCACCTACCCCAAGAAGTACAGAGAGCTCTCAGTCAACTAAGACCCAGTAGCACTACTTTATGTCCTGCCCTAACCTCCCCACCACTGTTTGGAGCAGTTCAGGGTCCAGTCCTTCTAACCTAGGGAGCAAAAGCACCTGTGTGGAGAACACAAGGGAAGAAGGGATTTCCTAACCTGAAGCTTCCTGAGAATTTCCCTTAGAATCTGGCATCAATTAGGTCTTCTGTCTTCCAGCTAGGGCAGAGTGGCAGTCTGGGGAGGCAGCGGGGTAACAGAACAAATAAAGGTATCTGTCATCTAGATTTATGGGGTGGAAAAGGAGGTGGGTTGCTGAGTTAGTCACTGTCCCCTGGACTTCCTGCTTTCCAGAAACACAGACTTTCCAGGAGACTGAAAATTACTCAGCTCTGATCAATGCACTTTTTAAATGGCTTCTGCATTACCGCGGTTTCGGATTATCTGCAACCCTGGCCCCCGAAGCTGCAAAACTCAGATCCCTCCGGAGTTCAGGGCCCCTGAAATATACTTGACTCTTTGCCTGGGAAGGTTGAGGGCGGGTGGCAGAAGTGCCCAGGATTTTCCCCTAGGATCTCCCAACCTCGCGGAGCGGAAGGTGCGCAACCCAGGCATCCCAGGGCTGGTACTTTGAATCGACTTTACAGAAGGGAATGAGGGGTGGGAGGAAGAGAGAAATATGGGGAGCTCGGAAGCCCGGCTCCCTCGGGATCACCGTTTGATTTCTAACCTGGCGGGAGAGGGAATTTCCCTGAAATTTCCCGGGACGTTGTCTGACCTGTCAGAGTTTGAGATCAAGGCTTTGGGAGTGACTGGCGTGGGGGGGGGGGGGAGGGGGAAGGGGCGTTCCCTGGGCTAGAGGAAGGAGGAGGGAGAGGGAAGAGAAGGAGGAGGAGGAGGAGAGAGGGGAGGGACTGGAGCAGGCAAGGGATGCACCGGAGCCGACCGAGGGGCCCCGGAGGCAGCAGCAGCAGCAGCTGCGGCAGTGGCGGGATCGCGGCTGCGGCCCCTGTTGTCCTGGCCCCTGGTGTCCCGGCCCCCGGAGACGCCATGCCCCACACAGTCACTCTCCAGGGTCCCTCACCCTGGGGCTTCCGCTTGGTGGGCGGCAAGGACTTTAGTACCGCTCTCACCATCTCCCGGGTGAGTCCGGGGCCCGCGAGAGGGGATTCCGGGGAGGGGGGATTCTAGGAGGGAGATCACTGGGAGGGTACTTGGGACAAAGGCACTCTCAAGACCAGGCGGGGAACGATGAAAAACTGCCTTTCTCCACCGCCCGCCTTTGAGCCCTTGCAGTAGGGGGTGGGGGCGGGGGGGGGGGAAGCCTCTTCCAAGGTTTCTGCCGGGTTAGCGCCTGGCAGAGAGAAGGAGGCATCGGTCCCGAGTCTTCGTCGGTTTTAGCCGCTGAGCCGTGTGCTGGGCACGATGCTCCAGGCGCTCAGTGCTCAGGGCTGCGCCCCTCCCGGGAGCCAGCCAAGACCTGCCGGGCCAGAGAGGTCTGCAGCCTCCGGTCCCCCTTTTTCTTGTCCTAGAACTGCTGGCAGAACTTACTTTGAGCAACCAGTGTGTGCTTTTCTAACGAAGTGTTGTTGGATCAGAGGAGATGCAACTCGCTGGGGCCCTAACCTAACGGGGCGCCCGGTGGAGTTGCACCTTTAGTCTGATGTCCTCCAGGTTCACAGAAGCACTCTCCCTTATCCCCTAGGCTTCTGGTCGCGGTAGGATTTGGCTGGGTAGAGGATACTTCCAAATCCCTCTCATCCCACATCCCTGACCTCTTCGGGACCCCAGGGGAGAAATGATAAGGAACGTGCCCTTGGCGGGTGAGGTCTGCTGGCAGTCTTGTTTCTTGAGAGAAAAGACTTACCTTCCCCACACACAATCAATTTTAGGTACTGGAAGAATCATAGCGCCCAGCAGTGTGACTAGCCTGCTACTAGGCGATGGGGAGGAGACAGAGAAGGGGACCTGATTCTTTAGGGAATCCACGGGCCAATGGGGAGACAGGACTCTGAGCCAAGTGACCCCTGCTTAGGGTTGCTCGTTAGAGGCAGGATAGTGTCCAGCACTCTTGGCAGCAGGTGACTTGAATCGTATTTTCCATGGCAGAGTGGAGATGCAAAAGAAAACCTTGCCTAAAACCCAGAGGTCCATGCCCTGAAATCCTATGCAATAAGCTTATGTTTAAGAAATCACTTGGATTTGAACTTTCTTCCTCTTCCCCAATCTCAGAGTTCCTTAGAGGCACGGACGATTTTTCATTTTCTTTCATCTCCAGTGCTTAACACAAATTGTACAGAATAGATGCGTAATAAATACGTGTAGGGTAGGCTTGGGCTCGTCCTGATGTAGATGATGCAGTGGCTCAGCATGTCTGATGGGGCGGTGGGAAATCTGAAGCCTCCTCCTCTTTTGCCCTGTTAAATGTAGACAACTGCACAGAAGAAAACTTACAACCTTCTCAGCACCATCCCTCCCCCTCCTCCATTCCCCACCCCCAACTGCACAGGAGGGCAGAGGCGGGTCACACATAGGTGTTCACATCTCCTTGTCAGCTCCTGTTTAATCAGCTTCACTGACCTTAGGAGTTGGCAGTAGGAAAGAGGCAGTGTTTGCCTAGTTTCTGAGCAAGGCAGGGACTGGACTCTGGCCCAGAGCTGGAGATGGCTGTAGAGAGTTTTTGTCTTTGGGAAAATCCTGTGTCCTTGGAGCTCTGTAGGCATCTAATCCTTTGGAACAGAGAGGATAAAATGGCCCATAAAACTGCCATCGGCCTCCCGAGAAAACCCAGCTGCAAAAGAATGGAGTTTTCCTTTTTCTATAAACAGAAGATTGTTCATGAAATCTACCCTGGCCCAAAGGGCAAAGGCTCAAAAGTGCCTGAGTGAGGGTCCCTGCCTGGGGCCACAAAATGGAGTATGGAAACAGAGGCTGTTTGTGCTGATACTTGTCTGGGCCCTTTGGTCTATTTTAACCAAAAGGTGGTGGTGGGGTGGTTCAAGGCAGCTGATAGGGTTTGACTAGCTGCTCATGCAGAGTTAGCTGAGGAACACAGACATCTGTTAAAACAACATAAACTAGATATGCCCACGGGGGAGTCCTTGGCCTTTCAGGCATCAACATTTTAGGCTAAGGAATTTCACAGACTGCAAGGCCTAGAGGGGTCCCACTCTGGTATGGTCTGTGGAATTTGCCCCATTGGAAGGATTTAGATTAAAACAAGCTATTTCACTCTTAAAAACTTGAAAATATTTCCAAAAATATATTGTAGGACTTGGAAGCCTTCAAAGTCTAGCTCAATTGTCTTTCAAAATCTTGTTTTTATTGATATTTTTTTTACATCACCTTTTTCAAATATATCCTTCCCCTTCAAATAGCCAGCAATCAAAATTTAAAATGAGAGGAAAAACACATGTATATGCAGAATTCTACATCCATTTTTCCACCCTCTACAACAAAGGGAGAGACATTTTGTCCTTTTTTTTTTTTTAAATCCAAAAATGAGGAGAAGACTTACAAGTGCTCTACTCAGTCACAGAGGAAAACAGTCTAGAATGTCATAATTAAGTGAATTAATTTCAGGCAGGTAGATTTTGTATTAAAAGAATGTTCTGTGTTAGGCAGGATTCAAATGATGGTACTCAACCTATACTAGTGCACAGAGAGTAGGGTTCTGGATCAGATGTGGCAGCTGTATTTGTCCTTGATAAAGTGATACTTTTGACAGGATAAGGCCTTGAAGGCCTCAGCTAGGTGTGACTAGGGGTCTGACCTTCCATATTTCTGCTCCTGTGACCTCACTTGGACCTCATCCTGATTCAGCCAGTTCAAAGTGGAGATCAATGAGATTGTCCTAAAACCAAGAGGAGATGTTTTTTCTAAAGTTTTCTCAAACCTAAGTTTATATATTACATATATTATACAGTTTATATATATTATACAAGTTTATATATTATACAGCTTATATATATTATACAATTATAATTATACAGCATTAAGTTTTGATTGAGAGGTAACTATGGTTCCATGGTTAAGATCACTGGGAAAACCTGAGTTCAAATTTAGCCCAAGACCTTGGGCAAGTCACAACCTCTGATTGCCTGACAAAAGGATCTACTGGATCCACTGGAGAAGGAAATGGCAAAACCACTCCAATAGTCTTGCCAAGAAAACCCTATGGATAGCAATGGTCCACTGGGTCAGGAAGTTGGACACGACTAAACAACAACAAAACTTTGATTTGTTTAGTCTTTAGATTTACAATGTTGTATATATTGTCAGAGAGCCACTGTCTCTGGTCAAGCCTGAAATAGGGGGCAGGAAGCAAGCAGATAGGAGTGTAGGAGGTATGTGGCATGGAAAAAAGCACTGGGGAAAGAAAGAGAGAAGTGCTGTAGATCTCATGAGTTTGTTGATACCAATGGAGGTCTTTGGATTTCTATTCTTTTGGGCCTCAGTTTTCTTATCTGTCGAGTAAGGAGATTGGATTAGGTTGTCTCCAGAGTCTAAAATATTCTCTGCTCCATTGGTATCAACAAACTCATGAGATCTACAGCACTTTGTTTTCTCCAATAGTAAGTTTAGTTTAAATTGTCCTTGCTTGTGCTGTAAGCAGCTGAGGTCAGCCAAATACTGATTTTATGCTTCAGTGTGAAGCATTGCCCCATCATAAGTGGCCATATATGGGCTGAGAAATGAATAATAGTGTAGGAGCATTGTCTATTCCATAGTACTCATCTGTTTCCTAGAAGAAGGCCCAGCACTGGAAGATTATAGGGGGAGTCACTAGCAAATGGGGCAGTTTATAGGATCCATGCAATATTTCTGTCCTTTAATAGAATGTCTGATGGCAGAACTGCTCTCCAAAGGCATGTGGGCTGTGGCTTTATCAGTGTTGTGTGCGTACATGTGCTTACTGTGACCAGGCAGGGTTTAGGGTTTGGCGCAGGGTGTGTGTTGCTAGACTACAAAAATAGTGAATTGGCTCCTTGAAGCAGACGATTTACTAACATTAGTGGAATGCTGAGCTCTGTCTCAGGGCACAGTTATTCGGGGAGGAAGCTGGTCAGATGCTCAGGTCTTTAATTGTCTCTAGAATTTCAACCCTCATCAGAGGTAACTACCCATAACACAGACAGGAAAGTGTGAATCAGCTGCACTAGGAATGAAGGGGAGGCTTGGCTTTCAAGTTTATCCACATCAGGGCTTTTCAGAAAGCTGATCCTAGTGATAGGGTGTGGCCAGGATGGGAGAGTCTTGTGTTTAGTTCCTTTGGGTGGGCACAGGCAATGACCCACCCAGGTCAAATCATAGGATTTAGAACTGGGGGAGAAATGAAAATTTCTGTAGTCCAACCCTTTCATTATGCAAAAAAGGAAACTGAGGCCCAGAGAAAATTAGCAATTTGTCCAAGGTAACACAGAAGCAAGAATTCACAGTTCTTTCCATTTTACCATTCCTTTCAGAGCTCTTGAGGCACTGAAACTGGGGCTCTAAGTGTCTTATAGAGTCATTTGCTAACATTCACGGAGGATTTCCTTCCAATTGTATTGAATGTTATTCCTGGTTCCTTGGTAGTCTTCTAATTGGTTTGTTCCTTGTGTCTGCGGGACTCAGGTGTCCCTCCCTCTTTCAGGTGAGATAATCCTGCCCCCACCCAACAATAGGTATCTCCAGAGAGGACCTGAGTAAAGGTCTTTAGGTTTTTTGTTTTTTTTTTAATCAGCATTCTCATATTTTCAGGTGGGGAAACCAAGGCACAATTTAGCCAAAACTTTCCTCTAAAGAACATCAAAGAACTGAAAGAAGAAAAAAGTGTGGCTTCCCTTCCTAGTGAAAAAAAAAATAGTTCATAGATTCTAATCTAAAGTGGATTTAAGCCAATCCTAAGCATATACTTACTTTTCTTTATGCTCTTGTTTCTATCTAACATACCAGATATAACATATCTGGGCTTGGTGGGTACATCTAGCTAGCATTTTGCACTGGCTTCATAAACTCTGATGCTCAGTCATGGCAATCCTTTCAACATTAAGTTTGGAAAAGGCATCAGGACATGATGGATCATAAACTAGCCTTCACAGTTGTGAGGACATACTGGTTACAGGATTCCAGACAAAGCATTTAACTTCCCAGTACATTTGGGCAACTCTCTAAGATTATAAGTTGCAGAACATGTTGTCATCTGCATTGGTAGAAGGAATTTCCACCCTGGAAGTTTATCAATGAAGTCATAGTTCTTGACTAAGAAAGAAAATAGAGAGGGGAAGAGGAACAAATATGTGCTGCCAGTTCCCACTTCATTCTTCCTTCCTTGTTGAAGAAGCAGAAAATAAAGGAGAGGAATAAGATTGAATGCCTGACAGTGCCACGCAATAAATCAGTGGCAGGAACAGGTCACTGCCCACATTCTGTTGTCATTGTTTCCATTTTGTTGTTGTCTAGTTGTTCAGTCATGTCCAACTTTTTGCAAACCTGTTTAGGATTTTCTTTGCAAAGATACAAGTGGTTTGCCATTTTCTTCTCCAGTTCATTGTATAGAGGAGGAAATGGAGGCAAACAGGGTTAAGTAACTTGCCCAGGGGCACACAGCTAGTAAATGTCTGAGTCCATATTTGAACTCAGGAAGATGTCCTAGTTTCCATTTTGCTTAGGTCTTTTCTCTAGATGTTCCATGAATATACAGTATGCACTTAAATGCTTGTTGTTTGTATGCTGTGATCTGGGGCAAGTAATTTTAAATCAGAGGACAATAGGGATTTTAAGGTTCTCCAATCCAATCCCTTCATTTTCTAGTTGAGGAGTTTTTTTTTATTTCCCTAGTCCCATTCAGGGTCCCTATCCCGGATGAAAAAGGAGGAGGGTTGGGCGTGGGGCTAGCAACCCCACCCTGTAAAAACTACATCTGCTAAAGAAACTGCAACCTAAAGTAGGGGCAGCGGGGCTAGCTCAGTGGATTGAGAGCCAGGCCTAGAGACGAAAGGTCCTAGGTTCAAATCCGGACCCAGACACTTCCCAGCTGGGTGACCCTGAGCGACCCATCGTCTACTGGTTGTGGCCCTATGCTCTTAGAATGGAGTCCCAGGATAAAAAAAAAAAAAAAAAAAGTCCCATTCAGCTAAGAGACACTCCACATCAGAATCCCCCATAGCACAATTGGGAACCAAGCTGAAAATCCCACCAGATGTTAAGTAAATGCTGTTTGATGGGTTGATTGAAGATATAGGAAGCAATTAATCCATCCACAAACCACCTCTAGTTTGGACCCTCTCTCACCTAGACTATAACCTCAGCCTTTAATTGATCTCAGTGCTTCCAATCTTTCACCTCTCCAATCCATCATTCTTTTCCTTTAAGTTTCCTCAACTAAGGTGCTGCTACCTCCTATTGGGAACTTTTCCTAAGCTCCCTAGCTTTCTGTGTTTTCTCTGTCCTACCTATTTATTTATTTATTTGTTTGTTTGTTCAGTCCTTCCTTCCTTCCTTCCTTCCTTCCTTCCTTCCTTCCTTCCTTCCTTCCTTCCTTCATTTATTTATCTGTCATCTTTTCCACTCCTAGCTACAGGGCCACTAAGTGAATTAGTGAATAGAGAGCCAGACCTAAGACAGAAGGTCCTGGGTTCAGGCCTCAGATATGTCCTAGCCTGTGTGACCCTGGGCAAGTCATTTAACCCTCATTGCCTACCAATACTTAGTAATGATTCTAAGACAGAAGGTAAAGTTAAAAAAAAAAAAAAAAGTCAGCTAGGTAGATCCTTTGGAAACAGTCCAAAGAGCAGTAGGTCTGGAGTCATTCAAATCCAATTCAAATACATAGCTATTAAATGTTAGATATTTAATAGCTATGTAACTCAGAGCAAGTAATTTACCTCTGTCTACCTCAGTTTCCCCAATTATAAAATGGGGATAGTAATAGCACCCACCTTAGAAGGTTGTTGTGAGGATCTAATGGGATAATAGTTATAAAGCACAATACATTACTTTAGCTAGTTGGTGCTTAATAAATGCTTTTCCTTCCTTCCTTCCTTCCTTCCTTCCTTCCTTCCTTCCTTCCATCCTTCCTTCCATCCTTTATCAATTCGTCTTTGTATCTACAGTACCTTGCACAGTGCCCTGTATACAGAGCTTGTTGAATGTATCTGGATTTGGCAACAATAGAACTGAACTTTGCCCTGAGCTTATTTGTAATTAATCCCGGAGACCATTACATTCAGATACTTTATATCTGGCCTCTCTGTAACTTTCTCTCTCTCCTTACCTCTGTCTCTTGATACTCCTAACTGTTGAAGGACGGATTCAAGTGCTATCTCCTTCAAGAGGTTTTTTTGAGGACAGCTAGGTTGCTCAGTGAGTTGAGAGCTACATCTAGAGACAGTCCTGGTCCTGAATTCACATTTGAATTCAGACACTTTCTAGCTGTGTGACCCTAGGCTAGTCACTTATCCCCTGTGGCCTAGCTTTTCTGCCTTGGAACTAATACAAAATATTGATTCTATGATGAACAGTAACAGTTTTTTTTAAAAAGTATTTTTTTTAAAAGAAACTTACTCTGATTTAACCAGTAATTAGTGAAACACACACACCCCCCTCTAATAACAGTGCATTTCATTTGTATATTTGCTTATCAGTAAACGTGCTAAGGACTCATTTTTGTCTTTGTATGCCCAGTGCCTAGCACATAGTAAAGCAATAGTCAGTGCTCAGTTGATCATAAATTTAGAGTTAGAAGTGATCTTTAAGGTCCTCTAAATCCTGGCCTTGCCCCCTCTTACAAATAAGGAAACTGAGAGCCACTGAGGTTGTTATTTTCCCAAAATCACACAGCAGAATCAGGATTTGCACCTAGTCCCTCTGTCTCCAAATGCAAGCCTTGCTATCAGGATGATTGATTGCTTGATCAGGGGTAGAGGCCACAATTGTTAAATTATTTTGAACTGCTGAGTCACACAAAACTCCACCCACAACCTCTATTATCAGGTCCTGCAATTTGATCAATCCTTGGTTTTTTCCTCCTTTCATGGGCTTTCCTTGTCCTTCCACAAACCAGTTTTCATTGTAAATTCTTTTCACTGAGCAGCTTTCTGATTAAGCCAGTTCTTTTGTGGCTTCTCCAACTTCCACATGGAATGTAGGCTTTAATATCCTGCAAGCTCCTATTTACTCAGAGTCTACACCCTGCCCGGTGCTGATGTGATGCAAAAAAAAAAAAAAAAAAAAAAAAAAAAAAAAAAAATTAAAAAAAAATACACTCTCTCCATCAAGTTAGTGCTAACTTCAAGGAAATGGCTTTGAGGCTTGGTTTGGGTTCATTGCCAATCTGTGAGTAAGGGTTTCAGGTTTTCTCAAATAGCCTCATGTTAAATCTTAGCGATAATTTGTTTTCCATAGGGAAGGAACCTTCGGTCATTCTTTCCCTATATAGCTTGGTATGGGCATCGATGAGCTAACTGGCTTGACTTTCAGGTGAAACCAGAATTTTGTTTACTGTGAGCAAGTGCCAGGCTGGGATTAGAGTCAGCAGTGCATTGGGTCTGGAGACAAGGAGGAGGGAACCTTGTGGAGGATATGCAGTTCATGTCTGAAAGAATGTATTAAACATCCACTGTGTACAAAATATGCTGTTCGGCCCTAGGGAAGATACAAAGTTTAGTCATAGAATTGTAGGATTTCCAGTTGGCAAGGACCTCTGAGGCCATCTAGTTGAAGGAGTGGCCATCCAGTCTTCAAATGAAGATTGCAAATGGTGGAGAGACCACCTCTAAAGACAGCACATTTTCACATTCCTCCAGCTCTAATTGTTAAGAAGTTATTCCTTACATGGAGCTTAAGTCTGTCTTCCTACAATCTCTACCCTTCGCTACTAGTTCTGTCAAGCAGAATGTCTAATATTTCATCGCCCTCCCCCATAGGACAGACATTCATTGTTCAAAGATAGCTTTTATGTCTTAGGAAGTCTCTAAGATTTCTCTTCTCTATTCTGGACATCCCCAGGTCTTCTAATCACCCTCTTATGGCATGGCTTACATAGGCTTAGCACAATCCTGGATGCTCTTCTCTGCTTCTCTGCAGTTTGCTGATCTCCTCTGTAGAATGTGTCCTCAGCAATAGACAGGATGCTTCAGGTGTGGTCCGGCTAGGCCATGGCCAAGCAGGACCATCCTCTCTATATAACTGAAGATCATATTCCTTTTGGCTAGTATATCATGCTGCTGATTATATTAAGCATTCAGCCCAAAGCTGAGTTCTTTGTTTTTTAAAACTAAAATCCTTACCTTCCTTCCATCTTAGAATCAATCCTGTGTTTTGGTTCCAAGGCAGAAGAGCAGTAAGAGCCAGGCAATGAAGGTTAAGTGACTTGCCCAGGGTCACACAGCTAGGAAGTGCCTGAGGTCAAATTTGAACCCAGGACCTCCTGTCTCTAGGCCTGGTCTTCAATTCATTGAGCTACCTAGCTGCCCTCTAGCTAAATTCTTCTTGAGACAAATTGCTCTCTAGCATCATGTCTCTTATCTTTGTACTTTGAGGTTGATTTCTTGAATGCTGCAATTCTTTTTGCTAAATTTCATCTTCTGTAATGCGTACTGATTCTTTAGGCTAGTGATCTGCAAACTTTTTAAAGGGGGCGGCAAAGGAAAGGAAATGTTCATCTGTCAGTCTGTTTCTAAGGCAACTCTTTCGAAGTTTCATTGTGTTGTATACTACTCACTGTATTCATCAGATTAGGAATAATGTCTAGCAGTCCGATAGAATGTTTCAGGGGGCTGCATCTGGCCCACGGGCAGTAATTGCCCATCACTGCTCTAGGCTCAGTTTCATGATTCAAACATATTAGCTATCCTTTCTTTACAAAAAAGAAAAAAATATACTTTTTTTTTTGGTGTCATTGTTAACTCCCAAAGATTCCTTTGTATAGGATCCTCCCTTGTGACAAATACAGTCATTAAATAGTCTTTAAAGATTTGTGTCATTTATAAAATTAATAAGCATGCCATTTGTGTCTTTATCCAAGTAATTAATAGGGATGTTAAATAATACAGATCCAAGGGTACTTCCCTGGGATAATCTACTGTAGATACCCTTCCAAACCTACATCATCCTATTAGTGATTATTCTTTTGGTCTGGTCATTCAGAGAGTTCTGAATCTGTCTCCCTATGCCCCTTGGTGAACCTATGGTACACGTGCTGGAGGGAGCTATCCTTCTCCCGTCTCCAAGAGCCTGAGGACATTTCTCTCATCAGTCACCCCTATACTCAGCAACCCAATGGGAGCACTTCCTCCCTCCACTGTCTAGGGTAAGGTGGGGCACGGGGGTTTACATGTGGAATGAAGGTCACAGTTTGGGCACTCTGTCTCTAAAATTTAGATTCATCTCTCTAATCACAGGTCCCAGAGCAAACAACATGAGAAATTTTAGTAGGTTAAGGCAATGCATGTAGATATAATTTACCTAGACTCCAACAAAGCATTTAATAGTCTAACCTCTCTTTTTTGGAAGGGAGAGGAAGCAGAGTAATAGACTGTGAAAGGGGTAGTTAGGTGACACAGTGGATCAGTGAGTCTGGAATTAGGAAGATCTGAGTTCAAATCCAGCTCCAGATACTTATTAGTCATGTAACTAGTTAAGTCACTTAACTCATTTCCCTCAGTTTCCTCATCTGTCAAATGAGCTAGAGAAGAAAATGGCAAATCATGCCAGTATCTTTGCCAAGAAAACCCCACTGATCCACTGTTGCCTGGAGTCCAAAAGACCCTAGTTCAATTCTGTATCTGACTTCTTTTCTACTGGCTGAGTGACTGAGCAAATCATAGAACTTCTCTGTGCCTCAGATAACCTTAAGACTTAGTTCTAGACATATTTCTAGTCTTCAATGGATAAAGTCATAGGTCCAGACCAAACAAGATTAGAGAAATAAGTTAAGAATAAGATATAAATATTCTTATAATTTAAGGTCCAATTTAATTCAACAAACATTAGGCACTTTATGTATAAGGCACTGTGTAGGCTACAGGAGATACAAAAGGGAATAGAATCTCTGTTTACAAAGAGCTAACAATAATGGATTGGGAAGTTGGAGAGGACACAAGTCTGAAAATAGCTGGGATACAAGGAAGAGTGAAGGATGCGCAAAGAAGAAGGTATCAGGCAAAGTATAATGAAAAATTAGAGGAGGGAGAGATCAATTTTATCTGGGGAAGTTGGAAGGGGGTTGGAAATCAGGTATGACTTCTTGGAGAAGATGATACTTCAGTTGGCCCATGAAGAACTTTTAGCAACATGCTGTTAACACATGTCAGTTAGAAATTCCCTTTGCAAAATAATGATTGATATTCCATTTCTTTACCAACTGACTAGTCTAAAAAGACTTCTTCTAGAACTTACATAGAACTTACAAGAAAGCTGAACTAAATCCAGTGCCAATCTTCTGCTCACAGATGGAACTGGTCCCAAAGAAAGAGTGAAGTCCTCTTTTTCTGTAAGCCAGCTTCACTCCATTTATTTTACTTGTATATTTGGAATAAGAACTTGTTTATTTTCTCTTCGTAGTAGACAGTGCGCAAATTTCTCTTCAGGAATTCTGCCTCTTTTTCCAAAGATGAATCCTCTAACTTCATGCCAAGGATACTTAAAGTCTTCTCACTTTCTCTTTTGTAAGAGTGAATAAAACTAGAGCTCTCTTCATTTCTGGGTTCACCAATTCAGCCCTTTCATTTATTCACACTGTTCGGAGTTAGCATACCCGATATTAATGCAGTCCCTTTCCTCTCTCTCTAGCCATCTCTTGGTGTAGTGTGGTGACCCAGAGCTGGAGCTATAATATCAATGAACTCACATGGAGGTAAGGGGAGAGATGGAATTTCATTCCAACCTCCTTCCCAAACCTTGGGTTAATAGAAAAGGAAACTCTCTATACCTGGTGTTTTCCAAGTTGAGGTCATTGATCTATAGCTGGAAGAGACCTTGGCATCATCTAGTTCAACCTCTTCATCATGAAAAAACCAAGACTCAGAGGACATTGTCCTAGGGTGACTGAAAGAGGATTTGACCTCAGTGGTACAGCTAGTGTCCTCTGTAATGGAGGATTGCCCGGGAAAGGTGCCTTAAACAGTACATAACACCTCCCATAGGATTATCCCTAGGAAAAGAAACAATGAGGATTGAAGGCAGGGACTTGATCCCTAACTATTCACTAATCCCCCATATCAATCTTATCAACCATCAACCAATCTATAGTATTTACTCAGCACTCATAGGTACGAGGTACCTCATTTACTTTCCCTGTAGGAATGAAGAAATCACAAGAATTCAGGGCACACCTTCAAAGTCAGTATTTTATCTGCCTTTCAGGGGGAGGGAAATACATTTGAATGCATTTTAGTTGGATGGCCATTTAATGTTGAAAAATGTACTTTGAACTCATATGCTTGAGACCCAACATAATTAATCCTATCCAAAGTCTGCATCATTTCATCCACTTATTTTTCCTGGAAGGTGCTCTCTGCTGAACTAAGATCCACTTCCTTCCTGATCAAAGTTCCTTAAAAGTTCAAAAGGGCTGTATAGTGAAATATATTTTAGAAAAGTGGAGTCTCTGGTACATCCCTTAAGAGACAAAAAATAGATGACTTGATATTTTTTTGCTGGAATTCAGTTAAATTCTGGAATCCAGAATAAAAGTACTATGGGAAAGATTAAAAAAAAAAACCAAAACAACTTTTGGTGCCAACATGATAGAGGTCAGTGCTGCAGTGGTGGGCATTGGTGAGATTGCACCCAACCCTTCATCAACAGATGAGAAAACATGGGCTGATTTGCCCAAGAATACACAAATAGTATATGTTAAGTCTGTGAAACCAGATTCTGTGATTCCAGTTATTTCCTCTGTGCCATACTGCCTCCTAGAATACTTTTGGCATCATCCAGATAGACTTTGGGAATATTGGTGCCTTAGGCCATCTCTGCTCTTTAGGCCTTCAACCTCCCACTATCTGGATATACAGCTGTGTCTGTTGGCTAGTCCAATCTCTTTATTCCATCAGTGTGTCTTCTGGGGAACCACAGAGTGAGATACTGACTTCTTCCCACATGGTTTTCCATAACCTTGAAGTAGATTCTTTTAGACTTCTGTTCATTGCCATTTTTGTGGCTCTCATAACTTCCAGGCCCAGATGATTTTAGCCTTAAGAATGTAGTTTCAGTAACCCTAGGATTGTGGAGATTGGAGAACTAGTATTTCTATTCCTAAGTACCTATGAGTTGTAATGCATGGAAAGAAGGAGGGAAGGAAGGAAGGAAGGAAGAAAGAAAGGAAGGAAAGAAGAAAGGAAGGAAGGAAGGAAGGAAGGAAGGGAGGGAGGGAGGAGAAGGAGAGGAAGGAGAAGGAGAAGGAGAAGGAAAGAGGAAGGGAAGGGAAGAGAATAAGCATTTATTAAACATTTTATAAATATTATATCATTTGATCCTCTCAACAACCTTGAAAGGTAGGAGCTATTATTTCCATATTATAGCTGAAGTTTCCTCAACTGAGGCAGAAAGAGATTACATGACTTGCCCCAAATCATAAAGCTAGTAAGTGTCTGGGCCTTCCTGACTCTAGGCCAGCCTTGGTGAAGTATTGGCAAGCATGCAGAGCTGGCTCTTGGGGATCTGCTCTATTCCCACTCTTCCCAGAGCCTGAGGACATTTTTTGCATGCCCTGCCCCTCTAGATCCAACTGCCCAAAGTGAGCACTTCATCCTCTGCTCTTTGTGGTAATTCGGGGAGCTACGGGCAGCTTGAAATTGCAGTCTGGGCACATGAATTTGAAAACTTCCCCCAATGCTGCTCTAGGCCCTTCTATCCACCAAGCCATCTAATTATCTAATAATAGCTACAGGCCCACATATGCCCCTTGCTGTTAGACCATTTTTGGCTTCTGAACTATTAAGATTTTGTATTTCAATCTGTATCTTCCCTTTGAGATCTGTTCGTTGGCCCTAGAAGGAAGCTCAAACCTTCCCCTTCCAGCCCATGTTTCTGGTAAAAACTGGTCCAATGACAACATTAAGCAATATGGGATTAAAATGAAGTCAGTGTAAAGACAGCTTTGAGACTCTTCTGCTGCCTACTGTCCCAAAATGTGTGGCTGACCTTTATATTCTCTACCTCTACTGAATATGGTCTGCCTTAGTATAAGATAGTTTGGTTTGAGTGATAAGGTAACAGGTAATTTTGAGTTTTGAAAGAGACTTCAAAGGCAGCTAGTTCAATCTCTTCATTTTACAATAAGGAAAATGATTAGCATTTAAGTGACTTACCCCACAGTCACTTAAGAGTGAGAATTTGAACTCAAAACTGAAAATGTTGATTTCCATTGTACCTTTGATTGCTGATCTTTGTTGAAAGCTTAGTGAAGAGTAAGCTCAACCTAGTGTTAAAGAGCAGAAATGCATTTATTCTGGGGAATAAAGGACATGCCATTCACTTCTTGTCTGAAAAATCTTTTATTAAGGACTTTAGGAGCTTGACAATGAAATGGAGGTCAAGATTTTTGAAGAGTAATTGGAATAGGGTCTCTCAAAGGGCAAAGAGCAGGAGTTCTGAAATCAGGGAAGAAGAACCATAGGTTTTTGGAGTGCATTGGGCTTGGGTGAGATCCTTTGATCAGACAAAGTACATTCAAATCTGTGACCTGAACCAGAGTGGAGCCAAAATGAATCCCTGTTCCCCCCCCCCCCTCCAACTCTCCACCCCCCTACCCCTTTAGCACATTTACTCTGTTTGAGGATCTTTGTTTTTTATTCACTGTGTAGACTCTACATGGCTGGTGCTGGGAGGAAGAGGTAACGATTTTGTTGTTTAGTCATTTTTCAGTCACCATTTGGGATTTTCTTGGCAAAGATATTGGAATTGTTTACCATTTCCTTCTCCAGCTTATTTTAAATATGTAGAAACTGAGGTAAACAGAGTTAAGTGACTTACTCAAGGTCACACAGCTAGTATTTGGAATTGGATTTAAACTCAGGAAGATGTCCAGGTCTGGTACTCTATCCACAATACCTCCTTGTGGACCCAGAGGTACTGATTGCTTTTTTAGAAAACAATGTATTGTCAGGGGAATTCAGCTCCCTGTGGTAACTTCACCTGGCCACTAGCTCATCCTTCCTGAGGTTTCTCAGACTGCTTCAGAGGCTTATCTGGGTTGAGTTGTGGCTTGTCTTTTCTCCTTGTGTGGGCTCATGATGAGTGTTTTGATTTTAAATAATCTTCTTCATGAAAGGTTCCCCTATTGTAAGGGTGGGCCCAGCAAGCTTGTGGTATAGTTGCTGAAGGCAGTGTGGCTTAAATTTCAGACTTCTAGAAACAAATGTTCCTTGTAAACAGGCTGATGACATGGCAGGGCAGAACATAGATAAGATTCTGACGATTTATCTTTGGACCTGCTCACAGAGTTCCTTGTTTATTTTATTAAATCATGGGTAACAAAAGCCAGGCTGGTGGGAGCAGACACAGCGAGAGCCATGCCTTTGAACTAGAAACCTCTCAAGTCTTAATCTCCCCACCTCCTCCCTGCACAGCCCTCACCCCCATCACCCCCACACACCCATGACTCCAGAAGGAAATGTGTTCTGTCTCAGGGGCAAATTGTTGAGATGACCCAATTCACACATTAGCAGCTCCAGCCATCCCTATGGAAAATCCCATTGATAACGCTTCCCCAGTCTGGTGAGAGGAGTAGGTGACAAAAGCTGGAGTTGAGGGAACTCCAGTGAGGAAGAAATAGAGGGAATGAAACATATAGATTTAACATTCAGAAAGATTATTAAACCCAAATATCGTTGGCCATGTAAATAGAGAAAAGTTCATCCTAGGTGGGTCCAGATGGAATTTGCTGGGAGGTATTTGAATCTAGGAAATCCTGGCCCTGGTAACCTAGTGTTCACCTCCAAATACTTGGCTTCTTTTCCTTTGCAATAGAAAACATTAGGAGGAGTACAAATGTGCCAGGAGAAGATTGCTGGGAGGAAAAATGAAAGAAATGTCTTATTGATGCTTTAAAAAAAATTGCTGTCATTTTCCAATTCTGCTTCCCCACCAAAAAAGAAACTCTCTCTTGTTAAGCAAAATAAACCATCCATAAAGCATCATCTAAAAATCCCACCTTCTGCTATCCCCCACAATGCTAGTGACTTTCCCTCTGAGTTTATCTCTAATTGATCCTGTTTATATCTTATTTGTACATAGTTGGTTTCATATTATCTCCCTAATTAGATTGTGAGCTCCTTGAGGTTGGGACTGTTTTTAGCTTTCCTTGTATCCTCAGGGCTTAGCATATTGCCTGGCATAGAATAGGCACTTGTTGACTTGACTTAACATGTTGGCCCTATCTGAAGCTGTTTTCTCATTCTACATTTCCCCTATGCCAAAGGGAGGGAGGGATGCTTTTCTTTCCTTTTTTTTTTTTTTTTAAATCCTTAACTTCTGTGTATTGGCTCATAGGTGGAAGAGTGGTAAGGGTGGGCAATGGGGGTCAAGTGACTTGCCCAGGGTCACACAGCTGGGAAGTGTCTGAGGCCGGATTTGAACCTAGGACCTCCCGTCTCTAGGCCTGGCTCTCAATCCACTGAGCTACCCAGCTGCCCCTGGGAAGGATGCTTTTCTGTTAACAATCAAAAGTCAAACTCAATGACTGTATTGATCAGAATTTTATTGATACCATTGAAAAATTTAAGTTATCCCAAGGGCCCAGCAAACCAAATTAACAGGAGAGTGAAATCCTAGAGAAATTAGAACAAGTTAAGTGAACACAACAGCTATCCTTTAGTTAGAATACCTGGTGCTAGAGGAAATACATTCTAGGACACCAAAAGAGCTTAGGATAAAATGATTGAGTCACTATTGTCTTTGAAAGATTATAAAAAGTTGTCACTCTTTGCAGATGACATGATGGTATGCCCTGATAATCCTAGAGAATCAACCAAAAAACTAATAGAAATAATTAACTTTAGCAAAGATCCAGGATATAAAATAAACCCACATAAATTATCAGCATTTCTATTTATCACCAACAAAGCCCAACAGCAAGAAATAGAAAAGGAAATTTGATTAAAAATAACTCTAGACAACATAAAGTGCTGGAAGGTATACCTACCAAAATAAGCCCAACAAGTATATGAACACAATTACAAAACACTCTCTGGCAACTAAAGTCAGACTTCTAAACAATTGGAAAAACATTAATTGCTCAAGGATAGGCCAAGCCAATATAGTGAAAATATCACTATCCTACCTAAATTAATTTACCTATTCACTGCCAAACTACCCAAAAATTATTTCATAAAACTAGAAAAAAATAACAACAAAGTTCATTGGGAAGAACAAAAGGCTGAGAATATCAAGATAATTAATAAAAAAAAAATCAAAGACCTAGCCATTCTAGACCTCAAATTATACTATAAAGAGCTAATCATAAAACAATCTGGTACTGGCTAAGAAATAGAGTGGTTGATCAAGGGAACAGATTAGGTAATCAGTGCATGGCAGTCAATGTCCATAGCAACTTAATGTTTGATAAACCCAAAGATCCAAGGTTTGGGGGAAAGAACTCACTATTTGACAAAAACTGCTGGGAAAACTTGAAAGCAGTTTGGCAGAGACTAGAAATGGACCAACCTTTCACACCATACATCAGGATAAAGTCAAAATGGATACTTGATCTAGAAATAAACAAATTAGGGGAACGTGGAAAAGTTTACCTGTCAAAGTTACGGATAAGGGAAGAATTTATGACCAAATAAGATACAGAAAACATTACAAAAAAATTAAATGGATAATTTTGGTTACATTAAATTAAAAAGGTTCTGTATAAACAAAACAATGAAACCAAGATTAGAAAGGAAACAACAAATTTGGGGAAAACATTTATAGCAAGTGTCTCTGACAAAAGCCTCATTTCTCAAATATATAGAGACGAGTCAAATTTATAAGAATACAAAGCATTTCTAAGTTGAAAAATGGCCAAAAGTTATGAATAGGCAATTCTCAGATGAAGAAATTAAAATGATCTATAATCATACAAAAAATGCTCCAAATCATTATTGATTAGAGAAATGCAAATTAAAACAGCTCTGATATACCTACCTATTAGATTGGCTAATATGACCAAAAAGGAAATATTGGAAAAAATGTGGGAAAAATGGGACACTAGTACATTCTTACAGCTATTCTGGAGACTGATATGGAAACATACCTAAAGGACCACAAAACTATGCACACCCTTTGACCCAGCAATACCACTAGTGGGCCTGTATCCCAAAGAGATCAGAGATAAGGGAAAAGGACTTATCTGTACAAAAATATTTTTAGCAGCTCTTTTTTGCAGTGGCAAAGAATTTTAAACTGAGGGAGTATCCATCACTTAGGGAGTGGTTGAACTAGTTGAATATATAGTTATTTAGATAGTTATTTATAGAATATTATTGTGCCATAAGAAACAACAAACAGGATGAGTTCAGAAAAACATGAAAGGACTTATATGAACTGATGCAAAGTGAAGTGAGCAGAACCAGGAAAACAGTGTATACAGTAGTAAAAATATATGATGATCAACTATGAAGGGCTAAACCATTATCAAAGCAAGTCTCCAAGAAAACCACAAGCGAATCATGACGAAAAATACCATCCCTGGCCAATGAAGGAAGCATTTGGAGTTTGGGTGTGGATCAAAGCATTCCATCTTCCACTATATTTCCTTCATGATATTTCCATAGTATGTGTGATATGTGTCTTCTATCATGACATAAGCAATATAGAAATATGAATTACATGAAAGTATAAGTACGACCTATAACAAACTATTTACCACCTTGCAGCAGGGGAGGGAGAAAATCTGAATTCTAAAATGTCAGAAAATAATTGTCAAAAATTGTTTCTACATGTAACTGAAAAATGTAAAAATATTTTTTAAAAAAGAAGAAAGACCACAGAGAGTACAAGTACTGTCACCTGATAAGTAAGATCATATGTCCTAATTTTCAAAAAAGAGAAGACGTGAATGTGCAAAGTATATGGAATTGAGCTTAACTATGATTCTTGGCAAAATTCTAAAACATATTCTTTTTTCTTTTTTTTCAGTAAACAAAGATTTATTTTTCTCTTTCTCTCAAGCCTCTCCAATTAAAACAAACAAACAAACACCTCTTGCAACAAAAATATGTGGACAAGCAAAGTCCATGTTTTGTTTTGTTTTTAACCCTGACCTTCTGTCTTAGAATCAATACTATGTATTGATTCCAAGGCAGAAGAGTGGTAAAGGCTAGGCAATGGGGGTTAAGTGACTTGCCCAGGGTCACACAGCTAGGAAGTATCTGAGGCCATGTTTGAATCCAGGACTTTCCATCTCTAGGCCTGGCTCTCAATCCACTGAGCTACCCAGCTGTCCCAATAGAGTCCATGCTCAAAAATGTACGTCTCATAGAATGTATTATTAAAAGCATGTTTTTGAACATCTAGAAAGAGGAATGATGACAACTAAGAGCTAGCATAGCTTCTTCAAAAATTGGTCTTGGCAGGGGGCAGCTGGATAGCTCAGTGGATTGAGAGCCAGGCCTAGAGATAGGAGGTCCTAGGTTCAAATCTGGCCTCAGACACTTCCTAGCTGTGTGACCCTGGGCAAGTCACTTAACCCCCATTGCCTAGCCCTGTAACAAATAAAATTAATATAGAAGGATATATATAAAAGATATTAGAATTTAAAAAAATTTTAAAAAAAATCTAAAACGGCATTAAAAAAAATTAGGAGGAAAAAAATTTCCTCCTATGTTAGGGATGCTATATTAGTAAATAAGAAGAATGTTGTAGAAAATAGTTTACCTAGCACTTGACAAAGTCTTTTGTGTTATCTTTGTTGACAAGGGTAACTGTGGACAAGTCAAGGAGATTTGGTGCTGTTTTACTGAATGGAAGGAGTAGTCATTGTTGAGTCAATTGGTCATCTTGGAGAGAGGTTTCTAGAGAAAGGCCCTGAGGATCTGTTCTAGTCTCTGTTGAACATTCTTATCAGTGTCTTGGATGAAGACAGAGAGAGCATGATTATCAAATTTGTAGCTGACTCTGAGTTAGGATCCAAAGCTGGATCACTGAATGATGAGATCCAAAAGAGCAGGCTGGGACATTGGGCAAAAGCTAAGGAGATGACATTTAATACGAATTAATCAATTAGCAAAAAAAAAAAAAATCTATTAATTGCCAGGCACAGAGATATAAATTCCTCAGGAATAATGCTCTGCCTTGAACTCTAGCTCAGACCATATATTCAAATATGGATATTTAGAAAAGAAATACAAAGTAATTTGAAGGGAAAAGCACTAGCAGATGGGGCAACCAAGAAAGACTTCATGTAGAAAATGATACTTGAGAGGCAGCTAGGTGGTTCAGTGGACAGAACACCAGGCCTAGAGACAGGATGTTCTGTATTCAAATCTGACCTTTGACACGTTGAAGTTGTGTGACCCTGGGCAAGTCACTTATTCCCAATTACCTACCCCTTACCACTCTCCTGCCTTGGAATATACCCAGTGCCAATTCTAAGACAGAAGATAAGGGTTATAAAAAGAAAGAAAGTGATTCTTGAGCTAAGCCTTGAAGGAAGATAGGTATGTTCTAAGAGGTAGAGGAGAGAAGAAATGATTTCACACATAGAGGACGGTCACTACAAAGTCATAGAGATGGGAAATGGGTTGCTATGTATAAGGAGCAGTAAGAAGGCCAGCTTGGCTGAACTATGTGAAAGAGAGTAAGTTTTAAAAGACTGTAAAGGTAGATTGGGAGCATGTTGTTAAGGGCTTTACGTGACAAACAGAAGAGTTTCCATTTGATCTTAGAGGTAATACAGAACCACTTGAGTTTATTGAAGAGACAAGTGGCATGGTCAGATTTATGCTTAAGGGACATTTCTTTGACAGCTGCATTAAGGATGGATTAGAGAGGGCAAAGCTTTGAGGGAGAAAAGGGAATCCAGTTAGAAGGCAAATGCAGTAGGGCAGGTAAGAGATGATGAAGGCTTGAACTGGATATGAGAGATTTGAAGGTACGAATGATGAGATTGATGTCCAGCTGAATGGATATTTGTAGTAAGGGTGAATGAGGAGTTGAGAATGACCCAAAGACTGTGAACCTTTGTGATTAGGAAAGTATGATGGTCTGAGAAAGGGAATTTTAGGAAAGTAGCTCTGGGAGAAAAGATTATGGGCTCTAGTTTGGATGTGTTGAGTTTGAGATAAGATGGGATGTCCCATTCAAAATGTCCAATAGGAAAATAAATTTAAAGTCTTACATTTGGACTCAGAAAAATAACATTTGTACTTTCTTGCCAAGATGGTTACCTGATGAGGAGTCAGAAACTGACCAGTTTTTACATACTTAGTCTAAAAAAGTCTGACGTTCACACTAGACTGAATAATGGTTAATAAATCCAAAGAGATACTAAAATAAGTGACTTCTTTAATTCCAGAACTGAACAAAAACTCAGCCAGAAGCTCATGGAAAGGTGTCTCTTCCAATGAAGAAAGTGCTAGTGTGTGGCCAGAGATAAGACATATATGTAGTCTATATGACTTTGTGTCCAGAGGCAGCAAGTACAGAAGACCCCACGAAGGTCAAAAAACTGAAAGGAGAGTGGGGAAGCCTTTGGAAGGGGCAGCAGACATCTTAGAGCCAGTCAGTTACTGTACTTCTACACTCAGACCCAGACTGTCCAGGCACCCTGGGTGTTGAGGTCTCTAACACTATCCTAAGACACCAAAAAGAACCCTAAAATCCCAGTGTTTGAAGCCTTAAAGATCCAGGGGACCCTAAGCCTGGGAGGTGGTGGTCAGCACAAGAATATAGGAGACTTGGGGCAGGATAAACCACCCCATCCAAAAGCACAAAGGCAGGAGGAGGAGTCTGGCCCTGACATAACACTCCTAGCTCAGGAACTCAAGCTGGAAAAATGAGTCAGTCAAAGAAAACAGTGACCAACACCAGAAATTATTGCAAATCTAATTCAATAACAACTTTAAGCAGAGACTTTAAAGGCTGTAAAAAAAGGATTTTCTACAAGGATTACATAAATACCTAGGAGAAATGAAACAAGAGTAAATGAAATAAATGTTCTTGAAGAAACAATTGCAAGGAGAGAAAGCAATTTAGAAGAGAATATGGAGGGCTAACAATAGTAATGTTCCCCAAAAGATCTTAACATCTTAAAATATGCCAAGAAGAGAACAGAAGGAAATACAGAAGAAAACACAAACTAGATAGTTTTGAATACATCTTGGTTACTATATGTTTTGAAGGGGAAAAAAAGGGCAATGAAGTTGATGGAGATGCGTGGTTTCATATGGAGTCCTCTTTGTGAGCTGTGAGTATGGAAATATTTTTTTGATGTTTGAGTTTAGAATTTTTAAAATCTCAAACAAAAATAAAAGAAAAAGAGAAAACCAATTTCATAAGTACGAGATAGGAATAGAATGGCTAGATAATAATTAATGTGAAAAAGATCTGAGGGTTTTAGTGGACAGTAAGCAGGAATTTGCTGGATCCAACTAATACTGGCTTTTGAGAGACAATTGTTAAATTTTCACTATGATTTTCACATCAGAAATCAGCAAAGTTATATACATATAATTTTTATTATTTTTTAAAAACATTTTTCTATGTTTACATGATTCATTTTCCTTCCCTCTCCTCTTCCCTCCCTCTCCCAGAGCCTACAAGCAATTCCATTGGGTTGTATATATGTTATCACTTGATACTTATTTCCATATTATTCATTTTTGCTATAGAGTGATTTTTTAAAAGTCTAAACCCCAAATCACATACCCATATATACATGTGATAAGTGATGCCATGTTTTGTTTTTGCATTTCTACTCCCATAGTTCTTTCTCTCAAGGTGGATAACTTTCTTTTACGTAAGTCCTTCAGAAATGTCCTGGCTGTTGCATTGCTGCTAGTAGCAAAGTCCATTTACACTGGATTTTTCCACAGTGTTTTACTTTCTGTGTACAATGTTTTCCTGGTTCTGCTCATTTCACTCTGTATCAGTTCATTGAGGTTCTCTCAGTTCATATAAAAAGCCTCCAGATCATCAATCCTTTCAGCACAATAGATCACCATCATCATCAGATACCACAATTTGTTTGGCCATTCACCAATTGATAGACAACCCCTCATTTTCCAATTTTTTGCCACCACAAAGAGCACAGCTATGAATATTTTTGTACATGTATTTTCCCTTATGATCTCTTTGGGGATACAAACCCAGCAGTGGTGTTGCTGGATCAAAGGATATATATTCTTTTAAAGCCCTTTGGGCATAATTCCATATTTCCTTCCAGAATGACTAGATTAATTCACAACTCCTCCAGCAATGCATTAGTGTCCTGATTTTGCCACAATCCCTCCAACATTTATTATTTTCCTTTACTGTCATATTGGCCAATCTGCTAGGTGTGAGGTGGTAGCAGTTATAACTCAGGGTTTATTTTCTTGCTTTGTTGGTTGTCTAGACTTAAGAAAGTGAGGATGGAAATGTTTTGATAAGGCAGATTAAACTTTAAAGTAAATTGTATGTATAGGAATCCCTTCCACATTGCAGGGCTTAGGGGTACAGTGTACCCACGATTTGGAAAATCCATGTAAAAATTTTTGGCTTTCCCTTTGTACCAGAGAAGTAGTCTGAATTGTTTCTTTTTCTTTGATGGAGTGTTTACAGTAAAAGAAGTTGTGTATATTTATGGTATTACAAGGTAAAATATGTTGATATTATACAACACTACATATATTTTATGTATTTCTGAGTTTCTAAACTTTTTCTGCTGACCTTTGTGTCATCTGTTTCTGCAAAAAGTACCCCCCTCAAATTCCCATTTAATTTCTTCTGCCAACCCACAATATATGGAAACCACAACAAAGAAAATTGGGATGTGGAAGGGATATCTGTAACTTTTTTTTCCTGGAGAGCTTCATGTTAAACATTTACCAATATATCTCTGACTGTAAGCTTAGTAGAAGTCAAAAATCAGCATGGTGGCCAAAAAGTCTAACCAGAACTTATTTTGTTAAGAAGTAGAATGTTCAAAAAGAAACAGACTTTAGTCCAGAGGAACTCGGTCCTGGTCAGGCCATCTCTGGAGAAACAAATGTGTTAAATTCTGAGCAATACATATCAGGAGGGATACTGGTAAGGTGGAGCATATCCATTAATATGAGGAGCTTGGAGATTTAGTCTTACTAGGACATGTGGGGTAGTATAGTACAAAGAGGATGCCTTTGCTTTATCTTCAGACTTGGCTATACGTTGTCCTTGTTAATTTTATTAAATCATGGATTAATACCAGCTGGGTTGGTGGTTCAGCCACAAGTGCCATACCTAGGGAGAGACCTCCTCATAGTCGTGTGTGTTTATGTCTATGTCTATGTCTCTGTGGACCAAGTGCCTGGAGGGTGTGAGGAGAGGAAAATAACTAGCTTTAAAGAACTAAATGGCTGTCATGAAAGGAGAATTAGACTCGTTTTGCTGGCCACTATAAGACAGACCCAGATTTAGATTAGGTACAAGAAGAATCAAAAACAAAAACAAAACCTCTCACCAATTAGGGCTGCCCAAAAGTGTTATATATAGCCTTGAGTTATACTGATTTCCCTTTCACCAGAGTTCTTTGGATCGATATTGGATAGCCATTTGTGGGGAAAGTTGTATAAGATAGTCTTTATTCAGGCACAAGTTCAAAAAGATGGATGATGGAGGGGTTTTCAGAGTCTGATTCTGTTTTATAGCAGGGTGGAAGTGGGCAAGGACTGGCAAAATTGGTGAAATGATCACTGCTTGACTCCCAGGTTCTCTCTCTTTTCAATACCTGAAAGGATTCTCACCAGTGACAGTGACCTCATGTCACCTCACCCCACACACACCTCTGTCACCACTCCAGGACTCTCTTATCTGAAAATATATATATATATATATATATATTCTTCCCAGGATGAAGGTGTTTAATAAACTCACACTCATGTTTTGGGGTTAAGTCCTCTTCTTGGGTGGGGAAAACTAAACTTTAAATACATATATAATTTCTATTTATATGTCTTATTTTTATATGACCCTCATTTTCAAATATATCTTTCTTCCTCACTTACCTGAACCATCCAGTTGTATAATAATGATTTTAAAAGAAGCATCTGGAGAGGGTGGTGGGTACAACCACAGAAATGATGATTTAATGGTGAAAATTCAGGCATCTTGATAGAATGCTCATCATGGTCATGATTGAAAGTCTGGTGGAAGGACCATGACACTCTCATTGACCCCATGGTGTACTATTTTTGACTCCTCTACCAGAAGAAAAAGATGTTAGGCAAATTGCTCGCTTCTATCCTTTCATTTCTTCATCTATAAAATGGAGTTGAACTAAGTGGTTTCTAATGTCTATTCTAGTTTGATTGAAATCTAAGATTGAAGATTGGACTTCCTGCAGGTTTAGCAGGGAAATCTCTTACCCTGGTGAGATCCTTGCTGACAGAAGCTCAAGATTGATAATTGTCATCCTCCTAAATGCCTCTTCTTACTTTACCTGCCTGTTTGAAGTCCCTTTAGGAGTCACATCATCAACCAAATCCCTACTTTCCAGGCTTCTTCTACTCCCCTGAATCCTAGCAAAGGCATCCATGACAAAGTAAAAGCATAATCAGAGAAGACTTGCTGGTTTTTTTGGCAGCTACTGTCAAAAACCACTGCGAGATTGGCCTGCCCCCAATGTCCTCACCTGATGAAGGGAAATAAAGGATTGCTGGATTATGGGATCCTATATTAAGAGCCAGAAGGGATCTCAGAGATCATCTAGTCCAGTGTTCTCTTTTTACAGATGAGGAAACTGAGTTTCAGAGAGATTAAATTACTTCCCAAGGTCATGTGGGTAGTAAATGGCAGGGCTGGGGCTCAAGTCTCACAATTTCAAGTTTAACAGGGAAACAGCTCTCTCCCCATTGCACCACAATGCTTCTGCTACAAGAATTGGGAAATGAGTCATATTTTTCACAGGGAAGATTTAGCTGCTGTGGTCCTTCTGCCTTTCGAGGAGATTACAAAACTTTCCAAACTTATGAAAAGAAAATAAACTGCCAGAGAAGAAAGGGAGTTTGGCCATCATATTGTCCCTTTTAAAAATAATTCTTTTTTTCCTGAGTACATGTAAAAATAATTTTTAATGTTCTTGTTTTAAAATTTTGAGTTCTAATTTCTTCCTCCATCTTCCCCCTCCCACCAAGATAGCAAGCAATTTGATATAGGTTATACACATCATATAATCTTTTTTTTTTTTTTGTTACATGTAGAAACAATTTTTAGCAATTGTTTTCTGACATTTTAGGATTCAGATTTTCTCCTTCCCTCTCCTTCCCCACCAAGGCAAGTAAGTAGTCTAATATAGATTACCCCAGTACTTTCATGCAATACATGTTTCCATATTGCTCATGTCATAATAGAAGACACATATCAATCATCTAGACTTAATGACCTCATTTTCCAAATGGGGAAACTGAATTCTACAAGAATGAAGGAACTGGTCCAAGGTCACACATGGCAAATTAGTAGCAAAGCCTAGGACTGATTAGAATCCAGGTCACCAGCTTCCCAGGCTATGGCTATTTTTCTTTTTAAATTATCTTTTTAAAATTTAGCTCCATATTCAAGCAGGAATATTTTAGTATACAAAGAACAAAAACTTCTTTGTATACTAAAATATTATGCATTTGAAACTATAAACTTTAAAATATTAGTACATGAAACTATAAACTTCTCTTCAGTTTGCTTTTTTTGAAAGTTTATATTAAACTTAATAGTCATAACAAAATTACTATTTGTTCTCCCTGAATTTCTTTCTTTTCTGTGTATTTTAAAAATGTTTTGTTGAACCTCTTTTATTTCATTTTTACAACTCTGTCATTACCAACTAACTCCATCATTCTGTCATGCCTGACTCTTCATGACCCCATTTAGGGTTTTCTTGGCAAAAATACTGGAGTAGTTTGCCAGTTCCTTCTCCAGTTCATTTTATAGATGATGAACTATAGCAATAAGGATTAAATAGCTTGTTCAGGATCACATAGCTACAAAGTGTCTGAGATCAGATTTGTACTCCTGGCACTCTATGCTACTTTTGATCACAGATCCAGGGCTCTTCTTCTTCATGAGGCTACATGAGAAATTCTCTTCAGGTTTGGATGAAGGAAAAGGCTCTCCTTCCCACAGAAATCCCAAAACAGGCTACTTTAAGCTTCCCTTAATGTTGTGAGATGTGTCAGTGGAAGAGAAGAAACAGGAATGTTTTCTAGCAGAGGGATTTGTGAAGGGTGAAGTGAGGAAATAGTAAAAGGGCCAGTATCTGGCCATTTTATAAGGCAGTCTAGGGTCATTGTTCAGGACTAAGAGTTCTGCTTCAGGAAGAAAATGGATGAAGTACTACTTGGACCAATTAAGTTGATGATACTATTGAGAACTCACTGATAACAACAAGCACTTATTAATTGCTTATTATGTATCAGTCACTATGCCAGACTATAGCCAAATGGCATGCTTGTCAGTGATTTGGAGCTCAAAGGGTATTCCTGGGTTCCTCTACAACTTTGATGGAGAGCCATCAAATCTGGGTTCCTTTATTTTATGGCTATTTGCTCCTCAAAGTCATGGGATAAGATACTATTAAATGTCAGAAGGGGCATTCCAACTGAGCTCTTTTCTGATTCCATGTCCAACACTTTTTTTTTAGCTCTTACCTTCCATCTTAAAAACTGTATATTGGTTCCATAGCAGAAGAGCAGTAACAGCTAGGAAATGGGGGTCAAATGACTTTCCCAGAGTCACATAGCTAGAAAGCGTCTAATTTGAACCTAGGACCTCCCATCTCTAGGCCTAGCTCTCAATCCACTGAGCAACTTAGCTGTCCTCCATGCCCTGCACTCTTGAAAGCTCCAAAGTGACATTACAGTAAACCCTCTGTAGCTGTGCCTTTGTTGTGTGTTCTGTTCATTTTTTGCTGAGTACCCTAAACAAAGTGCTCTAAAAAGATTCCAGAAGCCTCTCCACTTCCTCTGCCTTGAGATCTGTTTAACACATTTCTCTGTGCACGGTTTTGGTGACTTTCCTTTTGTCCTCTTTCCACAATTATCAAATTGCTAAAGTTTCTAGCCTACAAAGGGACAGATGTGCCCATGGAAGAACTTTCCTCTTGCTGTGGGAATGCTGAGGAACAGGAAATATTAAAGGGAGAGAATACAATTCATTAATACAATGAAGGAAAGAAAAAGAAAATACTCTTTAAAGAGATCTCAAAGACCTGCTGTGAGCTAAATGTCCTTTAGAAAAGAGCTTTGCCCTGTGCCAGAATAAAACCTTCTAGAATCTCAAGGTTAGAAGGAATCTGAAACCCACCTGAGCAGAAATCACTTCTTTAGCATTCCTGGAAAGAAATCTTCCTGCCACTGTTAGAAGAACTAGCGCTACATGGCACTCAGTAGCTATTGAGGCAACCCATTCCATTTTTGGAAATCTTTTCATTATTCAGAATATTTTCCTCATATCATCGATCTCTCTGCAACTTCTCCCTGACTCTTCCACCCCATTACTGCTACTTCAGTCCTCTGAAATTAAGCCAATAAATTTTATTTCTCTTTTATATGACAACCCTTCAAAGACCATAAGGCGCATATTAACTGCTCCCTCCAAGTCTTGTCATCTCTTCTCCAGAGAGACAGCCTTGTGGAAGTAAGTTGACAGAAAAACCTGGGTTCAAATCCTGCCTCTGCTACAAACTGTGTGACCATAAAGAAATCATCTAACCTTTCTAAACCTCAGTTTTCTTATCTGTAAATTGGAAATTAAAGGCACCTGTAGTGTTCAAATAAAAAAAAATGTATATAAGAACATGGCAAACCCTAAAGTGCTATACTTTTGTTTGTTGTTCAGTTGTTTGAGTCATGTCCAATTCATCATGAACCTGTATGGGGTTGAGGCAAAGATACTGGAGTGATTTGCTGATCCCTTCTCTAGCTTATGTTATAAATGAGTAAACTGAGGCAAACAAGGTTAAGTCATTTGCCTAGGGTCATACGGCTAATAGTATCTGGGGCTGGATTTGACTCTAGCCCAGATGCTCTATGCGCTTTGCCACCTGCCTATCATAAATACTATATAAATGTCAGCTATTATCATCCACTTGGTTCTTCTAGAGATTCTTAGAATCCCTATGCTATCTTTCAAAAGGCAGGTGAACCTTCTGGGTGAAGTCTTTCCTTGTGCCCCTCACTTTCTTTTGCAAATACTTATATGTGTACATTTTTCCTCCTGTAATAGCATGAAAGCTCCTTGGGGTCAGGGATAATTTTGTTGTTTTTCCCCGGTACCTAGCAATTATAAGTACTTAGTAAATGATTGTTGATTAACTGACTGATAACAGTCTTGGGGTTCCAGTCCCTTCATCATTCTGGTTGCCCTTCTATTTGTCAGTCATTCCATGTGTCAATCTGACAACCTCTTCCTTTGGGGGGTCTGACCAGAATAAAGTGCTGAGGGACCTACATAAAAGATTGTGTTGGCTGTAGCCGCTGACAAACCTTCCCATATCACCGCCTAGAAACCTCTGCAAGGAAGGTGAGCCCAGGTTGAACTTTCCTTGCTTCCATCAGTCACTGAAGACAAGGTCCCAGTGAAGCCCTCTTCATTCTGCCAGAAGATTGGGTTTCCAGTGTGTGACTTCTATGAGATCAGCACTATGGTTTCAGAGAATAGACTTTGTCTCCAGCTTTTAAGCCATGCCTAGCATGTCAGTGAGTGGTTTTGCAAAGAAATCTTCTTTTTTAAAAAAAGCAAAAACAAACTTAACCTTTTGTCTTAGTATCAATTCTAAGACAGAAGTGGCCATAGAACTAGGCAATTGGGGTGAAGTCAGAAATGCAGCAAGAGCTAAGAAATTGGGGTTAAGTGACTTGCTAGGTAGTGTCTGAGGCTAGATTTGAAATCTGGTCCTCCTAACTTCAGGCGGGGTTCTCTAGTTACTGTGCTACCTAGTTACCCTGAAAAGAAGTCTTCTGAGTTGAGGGAAGGTAAAGAGGACAAAAGCCCTCTTCTCATCCTACCTACAGTTGAGACTGTCAGCAGATCTTCCCAGTTGTCTCCAGTAATAGATGGAGCTGCAAGGAGCTATTTGATGTCACTCCCTTAAGACAAGAGCAGAAGGGGCTGCTGTCTGCCCCAATTTTCATGTTATCTAGGCTAGCTCTGTATTCAAACCAGACTCTTTAAACTTTAAGATTAAGGGGCCATCAACCTTTTTTCTCTTAAATTAAATAAATTTTAAAAATTTAATTCAGATCAAGTAATTATACCCTAAACCAGTGATTGGCAAACTTTTTAAAGAGGGGACCAAAGGAAAGGAAATGCTCATCTGTCAGTCTGTTTCTAAGGCAACTCTTTTGAAGTTTCATTGTATTGTATCCTACTCATTGTATTCATCAAATTAGGAATAACACATTTTGGGGCTGAAACTGACCCCAGGGGCTGTAGTTTGCCCATCATTGCCCTAAACCAGTGGTTCCCAAACTTTTTTGGTCTACCACCCCCTTTCCAGAAAAAAATATTACTTAGCCCCCTGGAAATTAAATTTTAAAAATTTTAATAGCAATTAATAGGAAAGATAAATGCACCTGTGGCCATCACCATCTCCCTGGATCTCTGCAGCACCCACCAGGGGGCGGTGGCATCCACTTTGGGAATCACTGCCCTAAACCATCTAATTCAGCTGCTGTGGCAGAGAGGGAGACATGATTTTATGACTTGTCTTATAAATGTGTACCTCATGGGCTTGTTGTGACAGAGGGAAAAACAAGGATCAGGCAGAGGAATAGAGACACAGCTATATTTTTGATCCCAAGAACTGGAAGACTATATGATAGAGTGGACAGAGTGAAGACTCTGGAAAGGGAAGACCTGGGTTCAAATCCTCCCTTTGATTCTTAACTACCTTGCAAACTACTTAACTTCTATTGGCCTCAGTTTCCTTATCTGTAAAATAAAGGCGTTGGACTAGAAGCTCTTTTAGCTCTAGAGGGTCCTATGTCTAAAGTTCTGCTTTCAATTTTAACAGTTAAAGTTCTAAGAAATATGGGGACAGCAAAGGAAAGATGCAAGGAGACCGCTTTCTGGCCAGGACTTTGTCCCACCTGCATTTGACCTTGATACATATAAGCTCTTCTAGGGTCCATCCTGGAAGTTCCTGAGAAATTAATAGAAGCCAATCTTTGTCCCTGCCTAGGAGGCAGTTGGTGGTACAGTGAATAGAGTAGTCAGAAAGACAAGAGTTCAAATCCAGCCTCAGGCGCTTATACATCCCTTACTAGTTGTAATTAGCTAATATGACTCTACCTTTACTACTGTGACCCAAGTCACAACCTTGTTTATCTCAGTTTCCTGAGATATAGGGGTAATAACAGCACCTCCCCACAGGGTTGTTGTGAAGATCAAATGAGGTATCGATAAAAAATGTTCCTTAAATACTTATTCCTTTCCTTGCTTTCCCAGAGTTGAAGGAGCTATACTGTTTACCGGCATATCACTATTCTCCCAATTCTTTGTAAGCTCTGATCTTTTTTGTTTTCAATCTCTGTTTCTTTGGAGGTATGTCTATACCGATATATAGCCTAAATTAATCATAACTCCCTCACTTCTCTGTGAGCTGTTTGTTAGAAAAGCCGTCAGGGTCTAAAAAGATTCTATCTGTGCATCACTGTCTTGTAGAGGCAATAACCATCAAAGGCAGGAGAGGTATTGTCTGTTGTTTGGAAGCAATAAACAGGATGAAGAATCCATAGAGGAATAATAAACAGCTTCTCCAGCTTGACCACCAGCTGCTTCTGCAAAACAAAAAGACTGTTACTGCTTTATGGGAAGGGCTATTCTTTAGCGATCTGGCGATCATCTCTGTTCCCTCCTGCCTCTGTCTGCCTTTCTCCCAGGGCCAACCAGACAGACCCCTGCCTGCGGCCAACAGTTTACACAAGGCAAGAGCTCATCAAAGGAGCTCAGTTGAATCTCTCTGTGGATGTTCTCAGTTTAGAAAATTCATGCCTGGAAGCATGTGGAGCTGTGGAAGAAGTGCATGACTTCAGAGTCAACAGAAACAGGTCTAGTGCTGATTTAGCCACTAACTAGCCAAGTGATCTTGAACATTTCTCTTCCCTTCTGCACCTTAGTTTCCTGATTAGCAAAATAGATACAGGACCACTCTGAGGACTTATTCTATGATAATAGACTTTCAGGAGAGTAATAAGGAAAGATCTCAATAAAAAGAATTTGTCATCATTGGTATAAAATAAGTAACCACCACATCCAACTTCCAGAAGATGGGATCTGAGGTTGGAGTCTGTGATATCTTAGGAGGCCCAAGAAATGAGTGACCCGTATTCCTTCTCCTGCAGATTAACCCTGGCAGTAAGGCAGCCCTGGCCAACCTATGCCCAGGAGATGTGATCCAGGCCATTAATGGGGAGAATGCAGATAGCATGACTCACCTGGAAGCCCAGAACAAGATCAAAGCATGCCTGGACCACTTGACGCTCTCTGTGAACAGGTAGGGAAAGGCTTTTGGAACTTCGTTGGGGCGGGGCACAAGTATGTAGGAGTCAGGGTGGGCCTTGGCAAGGGGTGAGGTTAGTAAAGTTTGTTTTCCACCTCTCCTATATTCCCAGGTCTGCAATTGCGAAGAAGGTAATTGAATTCAATCACATTGAAGAGCCAGGAAATTGAGCACTGGTATCACCCAGAGTCTCAACTATGGCCATGAAATCAGGACTTTTCCCTAAGAAGTCCTTCTGTAGGGTATCAATAGAGTTTATCAAGTTAGCAAGGAGAATTAGTTAAACTAGGAAACTCTGTTTAAAGTTTTATATTAATTCATTCAAAGTAAACAGAGGCAAGAAAACAATCTACATGGTAACTATGATAATGCAAATGGAAAAGATAGCAATAACCAAACAATAGAAACTACAAAATCATAATGAATAAACTTGGTCTCAAAGAAGAGACATGAAAAGACACCTCCCTTCACTCCTTTGCAGAAGTAGGGAACCTTGGGTAGAGAGTATTATATTTAATATCAAGCTTTTTCATTGGTTTTGCTTATTTTCCCACTTCTTTGTGCTAAGGATTGGTTCTTTGGGAAGGAAAGATAAGGAATACAGGAATAATGCAGGTGATATGAAAACAAAAGATATCAGTCAATAAATATATAAAATAGGAAGTTTCCACATTCTGTCTCCCTCTACCCTGGCAGCCCCTTTCTCCCTATAATTTCCCTCTCTGGTGTCTACACCCTACATGAACTCTTCTTCTTTGGACTTTTTACATATAACCTGTGGCAGTCTCTCCAGCAAAAGCCTTACAGTTTTGCAGCTTTAAAAAGTTTTTAAAGACAAAAGATAAATTTACAGACTTAAAGAGACTGAGGGCATATTCCATGTCACTTGCACTGAGACAAGTCCAAAAATTGCTAGTTGCTGTCCTAAAGGAGGCAGCTAAGGCTCAAACTGGTCAATTTTCAGGGACCAGTGGGAGAGATTTGGGGTGAGAGACCTTTCAGGGATCCCCATTCACCCTACTTACATGGAAGAACCCATGTAAATGGCCCCTAGCCCTCAAAGAGTAGAGAGTCAATTAGTGCAATGTGCACAGGGATGACAGTCTGACCGCAGAGCTACATGGTCTATTATTTGGAAGCAATAAATAGGGTAAGGAAGCCATGGTAGCCTTCAGGACTAGATGAGTCATGAGGAAGTTTTCTGTGGGAACTGAGAGCAGCAGGTTGTAAGCAGTGGCCATAACAAAATCCTTGAATAATTAATCTGGCCATAGACTACCCATCCCCTTCAGTGAAACCAGAGCTGGCTTACTGAGAGGCTCCATCCACAAAACCACTGCAGAGGCAGACAGCTGTGACCCAGGTCTGATGCCCTCATGTACCCAAGAAAAAGGCCCTCTATGAGCTCAATCTTTGGCTGTGGCCCAGAGACCCCAGGGTTTCTGGCTTAGCTCAGGGACTAAAGGAATGGATAGTTATGGGAGGGAGGTAGAGAAAAAGAAGGAAGGGGAGAGCAAAAGAGGGGGGTGAAACCTGGGGTGGGGAGCAGGAGTTGTAATTCCTGCTAGGTTACCATTATTTGATTGGAACCACATTGCTGTTTCTTCCCTGGGGCAATGGCAGGGAGCAGGGAGGAGGTTGGAGAGAAGAGCGGTGTTACTAGGGAGCACACAAAACTGAACAGGGGCTTGAACCAAAGTGAAACAGAGCCAGGAACTGCTTCGATACTGATCACCACCCCAGATCCAAAGAAAAATATTTTTACTGTAATACTAAGCAAACCAAAAACCCCGCTGAGCCGGCTAGAACCAGCACCGAACCTCACCATTTCCTTCAACCACTGGGTAGAAACAAACACACACCGAAATTCCTCTCAGTCAAGTTCATGTTTCGCTTACTTCAAGTCTTTGGTCTGAACTAGATACAAAGTCGTCTGTACCACTAGCTGCCAGTATCCAGCCTGGGATTTGTGGGAGGAGGGGAAGAGGAATTGCTCCTAGTGTCTAGATTCCTTTGGTGTAGAGGGAGAAGGGGCATTAGCCAGAATTTGGGATATTGGGGCTCAAGTCCTGCCTCTGCCATTAACTTACAAGATAAATATGGGCAAGTCATTCCCCTCTCTGGGCCTCAATACAGCAAAGTACCATAAAAAGAGGGACTGACCCTGGAGTTCAAGTTTGTTGTTGTTGTTGTTGTTGTTGTTGTTGAATCATGTCCAATTTTGTGTGACCCCATGAACCAAAGCATGCTGGGCCTGTCTACCTTCTACTATGTCTTAAAGGAAGTCTGTCCAAGTTTAAGTTCATTATTTCCATGACACTATCTATCCATCTCACCATTTTTTGTTCTCTTTTCTTTTGCTTTCAATCTTTCCCAAAAGGAGAGTCTTTTTTTTTTTTTTTTTTTTTTTTTTTTTTTTTTTTTTAAACCCTTGTACTTCGGTGTATTGTCTCATAGGTGGAAGATTGGTAAGGGTGGGCAATGGGGGTCAAGTGACTTGCCCAGGGTCACACAGCTGGGAAGTGGCTGAGGCCGGGTTTGAACCTAGGACCTCCTGTCTCTAGGCCTGACTCTCACTCCACTGAGCTACCCAGCTGCCCCCAAGGAGAGTCTTTTCTAGCAAGTCTTATCTTATAATTATGTGGCCAAAGTATTTAAGCTTCAGCTTCAGGATTTAATATCTGCATTCAAAACCTACCTAATACTTAGAATTATTGGATTCTGGGTCTCAGTTTCTTCATTGGAAAAATGAAAGAAATAGCCTAGATGGGAATAGAAATCCTTTCCATCTCCATATCTATGATCCTGTGATCTGGCATATTTCCTGCCTTACAGGAATATGATGAAGACCTGATGAAAGAACAAAAATGGAGGCACTTATTTTTTTTAAGTTTATTTAATTAATTTAGAATATTTTCCCATAGTTACAGGAATCATATTCTTTCCCTCCCCTCCCCCTACCCCCTTCCTATAGCCAATGAGCAATTCCATTGGGTTTTAGATCAAGACCTATTTCCATATTATTAGTATTTGCACTAGGGTGATCGTTTAGAGTTATGGAGGCACTTTAAAAGTCATGCCTTGTGTATATGAGAGAGATCTAAGGCAGAAGAACATTAAGGGCTAGGCCACAGGGGTTAAGTGACTTGCCCAGGGTCACATGGCTAGGAAGTGTCTGAGGCCAGATTTGAACCCAGGAAGACCTCCCATCTCCAGTCCTGGCTCTCAATCGACTGAGCCATCTAGCTGTTCCCCTAATTATTTTTCATTCAAGAAACATTTATGAAGGGCCTACAACCTTTCCAACTCCAAAACCAGCACTGTATTCCTTTGCCCATAATACCTCTCTCATTCCATAGGACAGATACCCAATGTGAGCATCAAGAATATGTCCAGAGACAGAAGATGGGACAGATAGGGGCATAGCACTTCATTTTACCACTATCACCACTACCATGTAGGAATCACCATCACCACAGGATTCCATGTAGGAATCATAAACTGTCTGTCCATCTGCCAACCAAATCTGTCAAGGTCCCCCAAACCTTAGAGATGAGTCAAAGAAAATGCCATCCTAAAAGGAAGCCATGGAGGGAGAGCAGAAAAGAAGGGAAATAATGAAATGGAAAGATTAGAATCAGACTATCTCCATTGGGCACCCCAGATATTGACATAGTCCCTGTTGGTAGACCAATGTCTCTTTGTTGGGTCTTCTATTTTTTAGAGGGTGGGAATTAGGTCTTCTGTAATAATGTTTATTGATGTTAAGGGATGTTCTATAATCATTTGGTAGATACCAAGGTAAAGCCTTTCTCTGGTAACCACAAATAATAGTGGCCACTAAATCACAGGTTCAGTCTGCATTCTTGGAGGATTCTCCTCACGGAGAATTGACTATTTGTTTATCTATGAATTCAAGCCTGTTATAGCAGCAAGAGAAGGACTCTAGAAGGCAGTTTAAGTTCCTCAGTCAGTGCTGTGTAGCCGCCATTACTAGTGGCATCTGGTTAAGCCTCATGTGTCTCCCTTGTCTTGGGCTATGGTAGTGGACCTTGACTGCCTTTTGTGAGTTGACATTTTCAATAAAGCAGCAAGATTTTTAGCAACACTTCCCACCAACAAACCCAACAGCCTATGTCCAACTTCATATTCTCCTCTGGAAAAGATAAGCAGAGCTCACCATATGGTTGGGGACACCAAATATGCCCACAGGCAACAGATCCTGAACAAAGCAATTTAGCATTGGCAACATAGCCTCTTGTTTTATTCAAGAGTTCAGAGGAGAGAGAGATTATTTCTGGCTAAAGTAATGAGAGGAGCCTTCATATCAGAGGTAGATATTAGAGACTGGGCCTTAAAGGATGGGTAGAAGGAGTTAGAGACACAGGGAGAAGGAAGAGAAGTCGTCTAGGTGGTAGAAACAACGTGGGAAAAGAGTGATAGTGGAAATGAACCCAGAATATATATGAGGAAGAAAGGGATCAAGCCCAGCTGGAGCAAAGGGTATGGGAAGGGGAGGAGGGAACAACAAACTATTAAAATAGGTTGAAGCTAAATTATGGAAGGCAATGAATGGCAGATTGCGGTATTTGAACTTTTGTTTTTAGGTACTATGGAGCCATCTTGAGCAAAAGGGAACCATGCTAAAGGAGGCATGTTAGGAAGATAATTCTGGAAATGGTGTTAAAGATTGCTTAGAGAAGGGGAGAAACTGGAGTCAAGGAGACCAACTTAGGAGGCTATTAATAATAACCCAGGTGAAAGGAAAGACTTGAGGACCTGAATTAGGGAATGCAGGGGACAAAGCCTGCCTAGGGAGGAAGAGTGAAGATTTGGTTTTAGGTGACCTTTTCCCCAAGACTTGGAGGGTTGATCAGGAAGATCTGGGGCATTTTACTCATCTTCATATCCCCAAAGCTTAAATCTGCATTTTGGAAGTATTCTTTAAAAAAACAAAAAAACCTCTTGCCTTCTGTCTTAGAATTGATACTAAGTATTGGTTCCACAGCAAAAGAAGGGGTAAGGCAGTTGGCAGTTGGGGTTAAGTGACTTGCTCCTGGTCACAAAGCTAAAATGTGTGAACTCACATTTGAACCCAAAACCTTTTGTCTCCAGGTCTGATGCTCTAACCACTGTGCTGCCTAGCTGCCCCAGAATTATTCTTTTAACAGAGAAGACAAGCCCTGAAAAAGACCCCGGCTTGGTTGATTTACACAATTATGCCCAGGACCCTCAAAACCAGGATCATCAGACCAGGACCTTTTATTCTTATTTATTTACTTATTCATTTATTTACTTATTCATTCATTCATTTATTTATTTGTTAATTTATTTATTTATTTTAAATTTTTTAAACCCTTAACTTCTGTGTTTTGACTTATAGGTGGAAGATTGGTAAGGGTAGGCAATGGGGGTCAAGTGACTTGCCCAGGGTCACACAGCTGGGAAGTGTCTGAGGCCAGATTTGAACCTAGGACCTCCTGTCTCTAGGCCTGGCTCTCAATCCACTGAGCTACCCAGCTGCCCCCATATTCTTATTTATTTTTAATTAATTTTGTTTTAATTTCATCTACCACATAAGGATACATTTGTGTAAATAGAAACAAAAGAGAACAATTTAACAAAATAATTTTAAAAAGCAATTATGAATTTAACTATATACTTTCTATACTAGTTATTTTTTCCTTTTTCCTCTTTAAAATTTCATTTTTTTTTTATTTTGAATGTGACAAACTCCTATAAAATGAGTATTTCCCTACACAAAGTAGAATGGAAAAAGAGAATTACACCAGCAGAGAAGAATTTGTACCATGCTTGTTTCTCTCTCAAAGTATATAACAAATTCAACATGTTATTTTCAAAGCTGTCCTGCTTATCTGTGTTTCCTACTGACCATTCTTCTGTTCTCATCTGAGAATTTTTTAAATGCTTCAGTGACCCTTATTAAAGGAAACACTCTGTGTATATTAACTTGAACAAGGTAGTAGCAAAGTGTTCATTGTAGTCTATAAAGCTGTTCTTCCCCTGTTAATGTTTTCATTACACAGCTGTAGTCTGTTTATATTGTTCTTATGATTCTTTCTTCCCTTTGCATCACTTTCAGGTGAGTTTTTCCATTTTCCTTTGAATTATTCATATTTGTCATTTCTTTCGCTTATTGTTGTAATTTGTTTTGACATAACAGACACTTCCCAACCCAAATAAACTCACTTGACTAGGTACATTTCCTGAAAACAATTAAACAAAATTGTCTAATGGCAAAATTGAGACTGATAGTGCACGTCACTTTCCATTTTTGCAACTTACTGATTATTAACAGGAAGGATGTGTGTTTTAACTTTGATAGTGGTGGTATCCACATTGTCTACTGTTTTTGACCTATACTTTGTTGACTTTCAGTGTTGACATTGTTTCCACACTAGTAGTCAGTATATTTACCATTTTTTTTTTGTTCTGTTTTCTTCATTCTGCATCACATCAAATACTTTCATGTATCTGTTAATTCTTCATACTCAATATTTCTTATGGCAAACCAATATTCCATTATATTAATATAACATAATTTATGAGTATATTTCCTTCAGTGGTTGTTGATTACTATTTTGTGTTGGATTTTTGTTTTGTTTTCTGTACAGCTAGGTTATATATATATGTATATATATACATATAGATACACAAAGTAGACATATATGTATTATTATACATGTATATATTATATATACACACAGAATGTTTTCTGCACAGATAATGTATGTATATATACATATATCTATATATGTATATATACAATTCTGAATATATATTCCATATAGGGTTAGAGACTTTTTTTTACTAGTAGTAAACTCCCAAGCACCTTTTCTACAAATCATACCCATAGAAAGTTCCATAGAGCCCTGAGATTCTAAGAGATTTGTCCAGGTCATACAGTTAATATGTATCAGAAGTAGGATTTGAACACTGATTAGTCTCCCAGTTTCAAAGTTAGTATCCATTAAGCCATGCCTCCTCTCATAGAAATCCATGTAGCTTAAAAAAATAATAATAATAACCCTCACCTTCTATCTTAGAACCAATCCTCGGCATCAGTTCCAAGGCAGAAGAGTGATAAGTGCTAGGCAATTGGGATTAAATGAATTAAATTAAATTGCCCAGAGTCACACAGCTAGGAAGTATCTGAGGCCTGTTTTGAATTCAGGACTTTCTGTCTCTAAGTCTGGCTCTCTATCCACAATGAACCACATAGCTGCCTTTCCATATAGCTTTTTCAAAAAGGTTAGAACAAATTACATCCCCACCCACAATATATTCAGGCATCCGTTTCTCCAGTCATATTGGCACTAAATTTTATTATTTCTCTTTATTTCTTGAACTTTTGTTCAGTTCGGTTCAAATCAACAAACACTAAGGATCTACCATGTTCAAGGCATGATGCTATATGTGGGGGTTAGATACAAAAAAGGAAGAACCCTTGTCCCTAAAAAGCTTATACTCAACTGAGGGGATTCAACATATATGAAGATATAAAAATAAAAGATCATTTAAGGAGGGGGAAAATAATAACAATGGTGGGGAGAGAGGAAGTTTCACAAAGGAGGAAGTATTACCTGAGCTGACTCTTAAGCATACTGAGAAGCAGAGATGAGGAAATCTATTCTGGAACTTGAGATAGCCTATGCAAAGATCTGGGATGAAGCTGGGTTGGGTGTGGGAAACAGCTAATAGGGCAGTCTGGCTAGAAAGGAGAATGGCTAGTAGGGCATGTAAGATGGAGTTTGAGGGGAGGGGAGGCTGACAATGGAACCCCAAGAGTGAAGAGTGGTTGATGACTGTTGGAACCAGGAATATTTAGGGGAGAACCTCAAAACAAGAGGGGAATTGGTTTTGGGAGCTGTGAAGGAGAAGGAGGTGGAAGTCTGCAGCTCCTGATCAAGCCTGCTCTTGAGACATCCAAACTCTTGCTGTCCTTGTTCTCCCCTAAATATTCCTGGTTCCAACAATCATCAACCGCTCTTCACTCTTGGGGTTCTATTGTCAATCCCCCCTCAAATTCCATCTTACAGGCATAGAATGAGTTTAAAAACTGGAAAAGTAGGTGGGAGGCAGATTGCAAAGAATATTACTTGAATGGTAGAGTAAAGAAGTTAAATTTTCTACTATCACCAAATGGGAGATATCGAAGAATTTTGAACATGAGTATGCTTCAGATGTGTTCCTTAGGAAGACTACTTTGGCAGCGGTGGAGGATGAATTGGACAGGACAAAGACCAAAAGAGAGAGAGAACTGAATAAGCCTAGACAAGGGCTCTGAGATGGGGTGGTGACCTTGTAAGATGAGCAAAGGGAAAAGATACAAGAGAAGTTAAATAAGGATAGAATAAACCTGAATTGCCTCCCAAATGAATATAAGGGGTTAAAAATTAGAACAGTCAGGTATAACTCCCAGGTTGCTTTATCTCTATGGAAAAGCTTCTAGTGTTATTCCATTACAAATAAGGTTAATTATTGATTTCAGGTAGCTTTTTTTATCATGTTAAGGAAACATCTTGAATGTCTGCTACATTTTGTCAAATGCTTTTTGCTGCCTCTTTAAATGTAATTATATCCTTTTGATTATTGAAGTAAACAAAGAAGCACTGAGATGGAGGCCATCTCCAACCACATGATCTTGGAAGCCACTGAGTAGTCCCATCTTCAAAACAATCTGGTCATTTAGTCTTTGTTTGAAGACCTCTTACTGGGAGGTGGTGGGGAAAGAGGGAGATAAAAAACTTGTGCCTTCAGAGGCAACCCATTCCATCTTTGACTTACTTTGATTTAACCTTCCACTTGATTCAATTTTTAGGAAATGTTTCCCGACATCTAGTCTAAATTTGCCTTCTAGAAATTTCTTCTTCTCATCACTTCTAAGTTTGGCCTCAGTTTCCAAGATTTGATCCTTCTTCTATGTAAATAGCTTTTCAAATACTTGAAGAGAACTTACACACACACACACACACACACACACACACACACACACACACACACACACACACACACACATCTTCTCTTTTCCAGCCTGTATATCATCCCAAGTTCTTTCAACTGATCCTCATATGGCATGATTTTCTTGAGACCCTCCTTCATTCTGATTACCTTCCTAAATATTCTCTAGTTTGTCAGTTTCCCAGCATTGAAAATAATATTCCAGATGTGTTCTGATGAAGGCGGAGGACAATAGAACTATCATCTCCCCAGGCCTAGATAATATGCTTCTCTGGGAAGCCCAAGATCTCACAGCTTTTTTAAAAGGCTGTTATTTGATATTGCTGAGTCCTATCAAGCTAGTAATCTACTAAAGGCCCCAGTTCTTTTCCAAATAAATTATGTGTGTGTATCTGTGTGTATATAAACGCATGCATGCAAGTGCTCAAAAGAGAAAGAATAAATATTCATTAAGTTCCTACAATATGCCAGGTAATAGGCTAAATATTTTACTATCATTATGCTATTTGATAACAACTCTGGGAAGTAGGTACTCTTATTATTCCTATTTACAGAGGAATAAAACTAAGAAAAGTCAAAGTTAAGTGACTTGTCCAGGGTCACATAGGTAGTAGGCTGAAGCTGGGTCTGAACTCAGCTCTTCTTGACTCCACATTCAGGGCTTCATCCACTATACCACTTGGCTCCCTTTAATCATTTTGTACCTGTGATGTTAATTTTTTTTTTTTAATTCAAGACTAAGACTTTACATGTTTCCCTATTAAAGTCCATCCTAGTAGATTTGGTCCAATGTTCTAGCCTGCCAGAATCTTTTTTGGATCCTGACTCTTCCAGTGTGTTGGCTGTCTGTCCCTCCAACTTTGAGTCATCTTCAAATTTGATAAGCACGCCTCTTTCGGAGACTTTTTTATAAATATCAAATAGCACAATGCAGCCCAGCACAGACAAAAATCCTGCCAAGCTGACATCCAGTCATTGATGACTGCTTAAGTCAGGCCATTTTTTAAACCATTTAATTGTACTGTCATCTAGCCCACAGATCTCATACTTTTCTGCACAAATAACTTGAGAAATTTGATAAAACCAGTGATCTGTCAACGATCTTTCTACCACCACCACCACCACCCCCCCCAACCCATTTATAGGTTTGTCACACACACAAAAAGGGAAATGATGTTTGTCTTCCATGACTTGTCCTTGATGAACTTCCATGTGATCATTGCTGCCTTTTCTAAGTGTTCATTAGTCATCCTTTAAAAAAATCCATCCTAAGGTTTTACTACAATTTATTGTACTAATTTCCAGCACCTTTTAAAAGGAGGAATATGGATTATGAAATGAAAAGGAGTCAGTATTTGCCAATGTTGGTGCCCCTAAAGGCTGGTACCAATGAGCTGATATTTTGATAATCACTTCCATCTTCATGGAGGAGGGGAGAGAAGAACAACAGAGATATAAGGGACTATCTCCCCCTCAAGGATGCCATTCCATGAAGAAAAGATTCAACCTCTAGAAACCTTCCTGAAGAGCTGCAGAATTTCTGTTGTGCCCAAGGTACTACATGCAGAAAAGTATTGGGTTTAGAGTTTGAGTAACTCAATTTAATTCTACCTCTACTTTTTATTAATTGCATGACTTCTGTTAAATCTCTTAAACTATCTGGGTCTCAAGTCTCATCTGCCAAATGAAGTGACTGGGCTAACCCAACCATATAATCTCATATGATTTCTAGCTCTAAATCTATGATTCCAGAGTTTCAGCTGGGAAAACCCCACTTACAGAAAGAAGTGAGTAGTGAGGCTACATATTCATATAGCATAAGTGGGGTATTCCAAATGTTTCCTATTCTGTAAATATTATCTACCTAGACAACTTCACAGGCACAACAGGCACATATAACTATAGAGTTGGAAGGAATTATAGCTGTCTAATTCAAACCCTTATTTTGCAGATCAAAAAACAAAGATAGAGATTTTAAAAGACTTGCCCAAGGGTGCATAAGTAGTAAAGGGCAGAGCTTGAGATTCAAAGCCAAGTTCTCAGCTCCAACATGGGGGGCTCTTTCCATTGCATCAGTTAGATACTTTGGGTTTAGCCTGAATTGGACCCAAGCTTCTCCTCAGCCAAGTTGAGGATGGGTGGTCTGCTTTGACTCGTTTCACCCCACCCCAACCCATCCCACAAAACAAAGCAAAATAGTGTTGGCTAAGACTTTCAGAATGTCTGATGGCACTTTTTCCTAAAGTAGGACAAGTGGGAGAAACTGTCCATTACATGTCACTTTTCCATTCTGTCTTTGGGACTTTGTGAGCACTTCCTGTTTTGTGCCCTTTCTTGATGAAATAGCTCCATTCAGTCCCTGAATATAGTCTAACTATGAGATGAATACTATTTTTCCAGTTGTTCAGGGAAGAATGAATATTTGTGCCAGGGGGCATCACCTCAAGGGTCTGGAAAATGCCACTGAGCCTTCACAGCCTTTGGGTACCCAATTTAAGACAGCCTCAAACCTCCTCTGAGATCTGTGCTTTTCAAAATGGGGGGGAAATGTGACCAAACGCAAAACCTTGACAAAAAACAAAGGTCTTACAACCAGGATGTGCTAATTATTCCCAATTCTATCTATGGTTACTGCTGCAGGCAAGACTCTGCCACCCTCCCCCTCTGGTTCCTTCCATGTTCCTCCACATCATGTAAAGTAGCAGTTTTTGTCCACAAAAGGCACTCAAGAAATACTCATTCCTGTGAAAGAGAATTTAATTACATTCCATAACTACCTCTACATTCAAAGATCTTCAGTATGCCATAAGACAGTGCGCAGGATTTGTGTAATTTGAGTTAGTAATTTTCTTTCTGTGTATCAGCTTCCTATGATAAATGACTTCACCAAAGTCTAAGTGAGTTAAAAGGAAAAAAAATCTTTCTTGAGGCCTACCCTTTTTTCTGTGGGTCCCTGAACATATTGACCTGTGTTCATGTGGGACACTCAGTGGGAAAAGACCTGGCTCCAATCCTGATGGCCACATCTTCAAAGCCAAAGTTTAGTTTTCAGAAAACTGCTAGTTTAAGAAACCTACATTTAGTTTTTATTAAGTCTTATTAAGTCTCTGCAATTTCTACCCATGGGCAAAGACTCAATTGAAATCCATTCAGAATAACAGAGACCCATTGGAATTTTGTTTCATCATGGCAGTCTTAACTACAAATTGAAGTTGAGTTGTTTCTGGATATCCTACCTTTTGTGTCCACAATTTCGACTAAATGCTGCCAGGTCATCAGATTTTATCACAGAGCAACACTTGAGCAGCAACAAAGACTTTGCTCTTTGGGGCCCCAGCCTCCGGTTTATATTGTTTTTTGGTGCTTTCAATGAGTAAAGGGAAAATTTAGATGTTAAAGATGAGAGGAAGTGGTATCTAGGGAAAGTTGCTAATGGGAGACTTGGAAGTCCAATCAAACTTCTGCTTGTTTTTTGTAGACTGTTCAGCAGAAGGGGGAGCCTCCATCCCTACAAGAAAATGGCTCTGTCATATGGTATTACCCACCTTTGGCCATATTTTTTCTTTTTTTTTTAATAAGTTTTTATTGATATCTTTTTTTTTTTTTTTAAACCCGTACTTTCCATCTTATAATCAGTACTGCGGTTCTAAGGCAGAAGAGTGGTAAGGGCTAGGCAATAGAGGTTAAGTGACTTGCCCATAGTCACAAAGCTAGGAAATGTCAGACCAGATTTGAAACCTGGACTTCTCATCTGTCTCTCAATCCACTGAGCCACCTCACTGGGCCTCTTATTGATATCTTTTATTTTTACATCATAATTTTCCCCATTCTTTCTCTCTCTCCCAGGAAGATATTCTGTATGATAAGTAGTATTTTAGAAAGGAAGGAAGGAAGGAAGGAAGGAAGGAAGGAAGGAAGGAAGGAAGGAAAGAAGGAAGAAAGGAAGGAAGAAAGGGAGGGAGGGAGGGAGGGAGGGAAGGAGGGAGGAAAAAATCAGCACAACTAATCAATACATTGAAAAAGTCCAAAAGCATGTGCAATGTTTGTGGAATTCTCACTTCCACAAGAGAGTGGTTTAGTCTCTGGCCTCTTTTCAAGGATAATCAGGCATTCCAGCTCTGTTGGAATGTTACTGCTTGGCTGGTCCAAAGCTGGTGACATGCTCTGTTTCTGTTAGTCCCTGGGATGTGCAGATGGCTACCATATCCTGATCTATGATCTACAGTTATTTCTGGCCCTTTATCTGAATAAAACCTACCTAAGAATCTTAGAGTTGGTGGGTTCATTAGAGGACATTTAGTCTGTTATTTCTCATACCATCTCCCAGGTGGCCCAATTCCCACCCAGTGTCCCACTGTGAGGAACAGATCAGATAGCATTTATTAGCATGTCACTGGAAACCCAGAACATAGCATGGAAAAGCACCCATATTCTTGGTCACTCACAGATGAGTGGAATATTGAATAATCCAACCAGACATGAGAGATAGGCAACATATGGGCCTGACTGATTTGTGGAAGCCCCATGTCTTTGCCAAAAATTTCTGGGAAAACATAATTTCTTTCTATTCTTCTTAAGCAATTTCCCCCACACAGACAACTGTGGCTTTGCTGCATTAAGGGTGATTGGAAGGGAAGTTTCTGGCTTGGTATCTTGCCTTTGGTAGTCACATAGCATGTGAACACCTAAATTGGGATCAGTTTCTTTCTTTCATGCTAATTTATAGGCATGTCCCATTGGACCTTTGGGCTGAGAAAAGCAGATCAGAAAAATATAGTTTTGGGGATCATTTCAACAATATCTGTATCTCAGGGGCCAACTAAACAAGTTTCCCTCTTTCTTTCCTGGGACCTGGGCAACCCAGGGGAAAAGGGGTGACTTTTGAGAGGCAATGTGGTTGAGTAGATAGAACAAAATACTTGGAATCAAGAGGTCGAGATTGAATCCATCCTTAGCTATGTGCTAGTGTGTTATCCTGACTCTTAAGTCCGGAAGCACTGCCAAGCTAATAACTAAGGAATTCAAAAACTTAGTTTGTCGCTCGCTTGGGTATGTGCCTCAATCTTTTTGCAAGACTTGAATCTGTCACAACTTGCTTTTTTTTTTTTGGCTTAGCATCATGGAAGTGTTTTCCACATTATTCTGGGATGTAGGAGAAGAATTGTGGGAAACACAAATAGTATTTTCCCATCCTTTCATACAGTGGCCGTCATTCTAGTGAGAGGAAGGAAGCAAACATTTATAAGAAAGGCTTTACACTTAATCTTTACCACAACCCTGGAGATAGGTGCTATTATGCTATGTATTTTACAGGTGAGGAAACTAAGGCAAACAGAAGTTAAGTGACTTGCCCAGGATCATACAACTAGTAAGTATCTGAGGCCAAATTTGAATTCAGGTCTTCCTAATGCCAGGTCCAGTACCCTATCCACTGACCTACCTATTAGTGTTCTTTAAAAATAAAACCAACAAACTTTAAACACTATCCCTTGAGTATCATATTTGGAAACAATCAACTACCTATAAGGTCAAAGCCCTCTGTGATACAGACATTGCTGAGACTGGATATTTTCTCATATTTCATACTAGTTGATAACTACTCACTTAGAGATAAAAATAATTGTGGGTTTGATTGTTTTTTATTTTGTTTCCCCTCTTCAAATGAAGGCTGATCACTTGTTGGGAATATTGTAGAGAGGTGGGGATTGGATGAGATGGATGACCTTCTAACTCTAAGATGCTGGGATACCCATCCTGCCTCCTACAACTTCCAGTCATACCCGCCCTCAGCCAGTATCTCATTTGTTGAGATGAGTCTGATCCTGTCTTCACCAGAAGGGCTGCTATGCTTTGACGGTTGACGATCAGTTGTTCCCTCAGCCTCTAATGTAGTTGTCTCCAGACCTCTAGGCACTTGTTAATGACCAGTCCATGCGTGTATCTGGGTATCTACTCACTCACTCTCTTGCTTTTGAAATTAACCTTTTCACTCAGTCTCCTCATCTCTCTCACTCCCACCTATATGCATTTCCTTAAGTCTTTCTACAGGGCTTCATTCTCCTTTTCCTTGAGTTTCCTTTAGTCTGGCTAAGACTTTCAACTAGCTCTCTCATCTCCTCTTCACCCCTTTATGTCAGAAGCCATGGGTCCCTTCTCTTGACTTTAGGGTCTACTCTAAGATAACTAAAAATCCCATCTCTTCCTGGTTATACCAGAGAAAGGTAGATGGGGAGTCCAGATACAGACTGATAGGTTCAGAATTGGAAGGGATCTTAGAAGTCATCTAAGTCAGTGGTATAAAATTCACATAGAAGGAGATCTCACAGACTACATGTTGACTTAGAAAACCACAAATCAACATTATCTTTGTTGTATTTTATTTTCATTTATTTTGCTAAACATTGCCCAATTACATTTTAATCTGGAACAGGTGACACAAGCAAGTTTTTCTGGCTCAAAAGCAGCCTCTATCTAAGTCATCATTTTATAGATGAAGAAACTGAGACCCAGAAATGAGAAGTGACTTGCCAAAGGTCACCTGGAAAGAAATAACATGAGAATTTGAAGCTAGGTCCTCTGATTCCAAAACAAAATACTCCATGCTAGAGTTATGTGTGGTTGTGGGAATTGCTAGAGAAGCAACTTTGACTTTCATGTTTTGTTGAATTTTTTTTAAACCCTTCCCTTCTGAATTAGAATTGATACTAAGTTTTGGTTCCAAGGCAGAACAGCAGTTAAGGGCTAGGCAATTGGGGTTGTAACTACCCCAACAAGGAAATATCTGATATCAGATTTGAACCTAGGACCTCCCATCTCTAGGTCTGATTCTCAATCCACTGAGCTACCTAACTGCCCCCTGATGAACTTTTAACAAATGCACTATGTGAAAGAGTAGTCTGAGAGTTTAATTATTATTTATTTAATTTAAAGTTTTACTGATTTTTTTGTTTTGAGATCTTTTTCATTCAAAATAAATCTCTCCCTCTCCTCTCCCTGGCAAACCATCTTTTGTTATTACAAAGAATAATTTTAAAAAATCAACCTTCACATCAACTAAATCTGGCACTATAATGTAGTATTTTAAAAGCCACATCTGTGAAGAAAGGAAGAAGACACCCAGGTGCGTTTTCTCTGGGATCAAACTTCAAATCTTTTGAAGGATTGTCTTAATAGTATTTCTCTTTCTCAGGCCCAAACTCCTTTGTCAGGCAAAACAAGCCACTAAATCAGAAATTCCTCTCATTTGAAAAGCAGTCAAATCTATTGCTCTGCTTTGCAGAGAGATTTTATTGATGAGATTGATATTGCTCATCAGAATTCCATACTTTTTTCTGCTTTTCTTCAATAGCATCTTGACATCCCTGGGACGGTGTGAAGCCTAGCACTCTATGCTGGTTCAGGCAGACATACTTCACCTACCCTTTCCCTCCCTGCCTTTCCCCACCTCCACTCAATTCCAAATACATCCTGAGAGTGAGAGGAGGGGCAGTGTTTTCATTGCTAGGAGATCTTTCAGTCAGCAAACATTTAGTAAGCACTTACTATGTGCCAGGCTCTGTGCTAAATGCTGGAGCTTAGGAATACAAGGATGAAAGAAAAGACAGTCCCTCTCCTCAAGGAGCTTACATTCTAATGGAGGAAGACAATACTAGGAAGCAAAAAGGGTAAGGTGGGGTGTGACAGAGTTATCTGGGATAGGGACATGATGGGAGTGTATCTAGGTGAGAAATTCTCTTTCTCTGGCCTGGTGTCCTCCTTCTAGGAACTTCTAGGAGGAAGCAGCCAGTCAGGGGAAGGGTCCAAAGGGATGGAGGATACTTTTGAGCTATTAATTCCTGGGCTGAAATAATTCTCCATGATAAAGAGTTTTCTGAACCTTCTGTGGCAAATGCTGCAGCTATTGGAAAGGAAAATGTGTCTTCTTTGGTTCATGTTCCATCTTGCCTAGACCAGCCACAAGCAATGGAACTCTTCTGCTGCCCTTGTTGAAAGCTTTCCTTGGGACAGCAAGGGTTGTTCAAGGATGTGTGTGGGGTCTCAGATCTCTGATCATAGAGGACAGAGTAGCATAAAAAAGTCTGACTCCTAGATGGGTTGAAGCAGTCCCCAGTGTCTGGAGAAGAAAATTCTATGGGACAGATTTGTAGTCAGAGGCTACAAGTACAAATTTCCCTCTGCCACTATAATTTCTCTAGACATTAATTTCCTCATCTATAAAATGAGGTGGGAAAAGGATGGACTAAATAAGTTAATTTCTATCTCTAAATCCAAAAAAAGCATAAGGATCAAAGAAACAGGGACCGAGGAGGCACATTCTGACCTTCCCAGCTGTGGTCATTCCCCTGGGTACTAAGCAGGGTAGGTTTGCTCTGACTCTGGGAGTGTGAAGGTTACATAGACAGCTGCAGCCAGCTGGGGGCTGTAAGGATCGCTTCTGACCCATTTTGCAGGCATACACAGACTGGGAGGTTTTGCTCTCTGGCTGGCCTCCCAGGACCTGGCCACAGCAGGGCACCCAGGGCTAAAGAGAGTGACGGCCCTTCCTACCTTCTCCCCTGGTGGCCCAGGACAGTGTCCACACAACACATGGTATGATTCATGCTTCCCTGTTAAGGCCCTTCTGAGGAAGTCAGTCTCTGGAGTCAAGACAAACTGGTGGCTCCCACATAAACTGGCCATGGAGCTCCGTGCAGCATTGTCATCCCAGTTTGGTGGAAAGGATGAGCTCAGGACAGATAGGCCAAGAAGACTGAGTTAGCTCAGGAAAGGGAAGACTCTCACAGTCTCCTGGCGGTTGTCATGTGCCCACCATCCACACAAATGTTGCTGGGTTGCACCCTGAAAAAGGAAAACACAAACCAGAATTTTATTTTTTGTTGATGAACCCTAATTCAGAAAGGGTAAGCCAGTGGAATTGTAACCAGATGGAGATACTCGATGTAAAGTACTGTGGGGACTTGTACATAAACTATTTTCTTGAATATGATTTAAGAAAGAACCTGCTGAAAGCTGATGGTCCATCCCTGCTGGAAGGAGGTGGTGATTTGAACTTTTTAATTATCCAAGTTTAATGAGTGTGCCCCAATCCTGGGCTTCTGACTTGGTGGGAAGGAAATCCATATAGGTGAGAATGAGCCTGCATGGGGCACTGTGAGCAAACTAGCCAGCTTGGGGCAGAGGAGGCTTAAAGGGGCACAGAGGAAAGCAAGACTCAACATTCCCACCCATAATCCACAAAGCAGCACTTGGTCTAAATTAGAAAGGAGAGATAAAACTAGAGTGTTATTTAGGTAATGATTTCCATATATCTGAGCTTAATGTCTTCCAACTTGGGACATACATCTGAAAGCAATTTTCCTCCTCAGAGCCAGAAAATTAAATCTTTCTACCAGTAAAAGACAACTAGACAGGCTTTCCTATCATTTAACAAGAGGGGGAATTAGGGACCCTGTTGTTTATGGCATTAACTTAGAGGTCCCCAGGTGGGCTTCAGATCCTCCCTTTTGGGATTTCCCCCAGTGCTTGCATCTGTGGGTATAAGCTTCTCCCAGAATCTTCCAAAGACACAGGCAGAGTCCTTAAACCTCAACTCAGAAGAATTAAGCTGCCCAGGTCTTGCCCTCCCTTTGACAGACCCATCTTCCCAGGTACCTCCACTGTCGGCTCTACAGTCTCTATCTCTGCTAAATGAGGGCAGTCTCATCGATGCACATTAACTGACAGTTGCTGTGGCCTGGGAAAAGGTTGGCCACATAAGAAGATAAATAACAACCAAGTTAACATTGGCTAAAGACTAGAAAGCAGTAGGACTTGCAGGCTGGTGGCTGGGGCTGGGAGGGGTGTACAGAAATGCTATAAGCAAAGGCATGGGAATGAGCTTGGTCAAATTAGAGAACAGAGAGGAGCTTGGACTGGATGAAGCAGAGGGGAAGAGGGAAGATAAGGGAAGAATAGGGACTGACCCACAAAACCCAACAACCATGCCTAGATCTGTGACAACGTGGGGATTTTCATGAACTCAGGGGCACAGATAGGATTTAAATCAGGATAGAGTTTAAATCTGAACAAATCTCAAGGTAACTTCTATAAAGCTCATAGAGAAATGAGAGGATTAAGACAAGAGCCTACTCTTGTGGATAAAAACCCCTTTAGGCTGGGTTATTTCTGGGGAGAGGGCACTTGGACTCTCTTACTGCCTCTGAGATGCTTACTGCAGGCACTGAGTCCCCTCAAAATGGAGTTGGGTTACCCCTCAGCATCACTCAGGAGTCAACCTGCTTACTAATCCTTTCTGTTACTGGAAAATATTTCTCTTTTCTCAACTGTATTTGGTATTTGGTTTCTAAGGCAAGGCAGGAATTTCACAACGTCCTGTTTCCTTTCTGGACTCAGAACAAATGTCAAATGAGTTCAGTGAGGAGATGGCCAAAAAAAAAAAAAATTCAACGGTCAACGAACAGGCCCTACTAGATCTCAATTTTCCACTTACCAAACCTATAACTTCATGGGTAAAGGGAACTCCAAAGTAAGGAAGCTTCTTTTACCAGTGCACTATTTGTAACTATACTTTGAAAGAATTGCTAAGAGCCTTAAGAGATTCAAAGACTTGTCCAGGATTACAGAGCTTGCTGGGGGGGTCGAAGCAGGACTCCTGGCACCAAGGCTTGGTTCCTATCTACTATACCATTCTGGCCTTTCTAAATAATCCCAATAATGTCATTACGTATCACTGATCACAACTGATAGGGGGAAATAGGGAGACACATAGTCATTCTGAGGCCAGAGCATTCTGGAAAAAAATCTGCAGGATTCCTAGGGGCAGTACCTTCCTCCAAGACTTTGATATTAGTACTAGGAAAGATAATAATAATGACAACAAAGGCTAGCAATTATATGGCGCTTTTAAGGATAGCAAAGTACTGTACATGTGCATGTTATCTCAGAACCTTACAACAACCTTGTGAAGTAGATGCTACTATAACCACCCATTTTTCAGAGGGAGAAACTGAGACTTGCTCAGAATCACACAACTAGTGTCTGAGGTGGAATCTGAACTGAGTTCTTTCTGACTCTTACCAACCTAGCTATAATCAGATGACTGTAGAGATCAGCTCTACCTCTATCTGATAGTCCCTGCCTTCTCTAAATGCTGTTATATCTCTCCCCTTCTCATGATGGACTGTAATAATAATATGATTTGATGAGATCTATAGAACTCATTAAAGGTTGCAAAGTGCCCACTGAGACTAGCTGATCTCTAAGGTTCCATCTTGGAAGTGAGACAGGAATCAATTAGGCAACTAGTGTTTGTAATGTGCCTACTATGTGCCAGGCTGGGCAGCTAGATGGCACAGAGGATAAAGCACTGGGTCTGGAGTTAGGAAGACCTGAATTCAAGTCCAGACTCAAACGCTTGTGACTCTGAGCAAGTTACTTCACTCGGCTTCAATTTCCTCATCCATAAAATGAGTTAGAGAAAGAAATGACAAAACAATCCAGTATTTTTGACAAGAAAACCCCAAATGGGGTCATGAAGAATTGGACACAACTGAAATAACTGAATAACAAAATGTGCCAGGCTCCGTGTTGGGTTCTAGGTGTACAAAGACAAAAACAAAACAATTCTTTTCACTCCAAGAGCTTGGGGTGAGAATATATGTCCCTCATTGAATTCTTTTTATGGCTGAACAGAAAATGGTTTCCTTGGAAGGACTTTGAGGCTCCAGGTGGCAAAAGTATGTCTCCAAGCCAAATTATATACATGTAGGACTCAGTCCCATTTGGCTGACTGGAATATTGATTCCAAGAATAGTTTTGATACATTCCTAAAGAATGAATGAATACAAAGGAGTACTTTAAGTGATATATGTCCAGCACTGAATGTTGTGGGACTGAATGCTCAATATATTTTAGCCTGTGGGGGACTGGAGCTTGGGAAAAGGCAAGCATCTCAGCATCTCCCCCACACATCCCCTTGCCAAAGGGAGTCCTTGAAGGCAAATGCTTGACTGGGCCATTCCCTGAAAGTCACTTTTTTTTCCCTTGGGAATTTCCAAAGCCTTTCCAAGGGTGTTCCCAGAGAAAATATTAAACTTGAAATGCCATTAACTGTCCAATAAAGCAGCTTTGAAAAAAAATATTTCATTGATGCTTTTCTTTTTTGACACCAATGTTAAATGGCAGTAACCTCCACTGCACCCCACCCCACCCACCCACACACCCTTCCTCGTAACAAAAAAGCACTGTTCAGAAAAACAAACTGACATTAGTGTCTATCAGAGGATGCCTCATTTTGCACTTGTACCAAGAATAAAAAGGAGTGTTCATCAGCATTCCTCTGGGTTGATTGGTCAGAGCAATGAGAGGCTGGATTTCAGTACTCAGCAAGGGTCATCTCCAATTATGGCATAAATAGAAAGTGTGTTGGCCTCAGAAAACCTGGGTTCTAGTCCCATTTCTACTAACTCTCCCTCTCTCTCCATCTTCCTTTCTGTCTCCCTCTTTCCCTCTCCCTCTCCCTTTCTCTGTCTCTCTGTCTCTCTCAGCCTATCTATCTTTGCTTTGAAAAGGATGAAAAAAAATCTGTCTCTGTCAGTCTCTTTCTCCCTCCTTCTCTCTCTCCCTTTCCCTTTCTCTGTCTGTCTCTCTGTCTTTGCTTTGAAAAGAATGAAAAAATCTCTGTCTCTGTCAGTCTGTCTGCCTCTCTGTCTCCCTCCCTCCCTCTTTCTTTCTCTTCTTCTGTCTCTCCCTCAATCTCTTTGTCTTCACTTTGAAAAGGATGAAAAAAAAAGTCTCTGTCTCTGTGTCTCTCTCTCCAATCTACTGCTCTCTTGATGTGATGAAAGAACTTGAGCAAGTTCTTTCCCTTTTCTGGGCCTCAAAGAGACTTGTACTAGATAAATAAGGTTCCTTCTGGTGATGCCATTTTGTAGTTCTATGAATATTTGTGAGAATTTTCAATATGCTAATAATACCAAGGATTCATTCTTTTTTTTTTTTATCTCTTTCATCTGCTCCCTTTCAGACTTACATAAAGAGAAGTGGGAAATGTTACTTGGCCTTCAAATTGAATTTTATAATCAGGAATTTTCTGGATTTTGAATCATGTACTGGCCTTTGCTCCACGATTGGCCCCTATTCCTAAGGCTCTTGACCGGTAAATTTCTCTCTTCCTTAAAGTGAGTCAATCCCCTTCCTTAGAAATTTACCACCCTTTCCTGAATGTCCCACCATGACTCAGATCCCTGGTGTCAAAACTGCAAAATGTAGGTTTATCTGCCCTGACCAAATGGAGCTCTGCATTGAGTTTAGGACAAACCTTTATTATAGGGACTTTAGTGATCTTCTGGAGAAATCATCATTCCTGGTCCAAGAGGGGCATCTGTTGAGGGATACATTTGCCTGTCTTGTGCCTACCCCTTTCTATTCAGGGACACAGAATCTCACATCAGGAGACATTAAAGAATTCCTTTTTCAATATCTCTGGCTTGAAGATTTCTAATGACCAGGAGCCTCCAGAGTCAACTGTTTACAATTCAGTATTGCTCTGATTTTTAGAAAGTCTTCCCTTACCTAGATCCTAAAAATCCAACTCTCTGAAGCTTCTACCCATTGCCCCTTACTCTTCTCTCTATGTCTAAACAAAGTAATTTTCCCACACAATATTTCTTCTCATACTTAGGGATAGTTATGGCATTTCCCTTCTAATTCTTCTGTTCTCTGGGCACAATATCGAGGTTCCCAGGATCAGAAACTGAGCTGGAAGGGATCTAAGACCATCTAGTCTAACCATCTCATAGATGAAGAACTAAGACCCAGTTCTAAAAGACCTCTTTATCAAATGTCAATATCAAATGTCAGAGCTAGCATTCCTATTAAGGTCCTTTGACTCCAAATCCGGTATTCTTTCTACTATGCCAGGTTGTAAATATTACTATGGTATGGTATTCATTCTTCTTGCTGTCTTAGTAGCTTTTCTTTTCTTTCTTAAACCCTTATTTTCTGTCTTAGAATTGATACTAAGTATCAATTCCAAAAAATCTAAGTTCTAAAGCAGAGGAGCAATAAGGACTAGGTAATTGGGATGAAGTGACTTTCCCAGGGTCACACAGCTAGGAAATGCCTGAGGTCAGATTTGAACCCAGGACTTCCTATCTCTAGGCCTGGCACTCCATCCGATGAGCCACCTAGATGCCATTTTTTATTGTTTTTTAGGATATTCTCCAGCTAATCAAGGAACTTCCTAAAAAGTGTCCACAGCTCAACCTAATTGTTAAAGTCTAATCAAGTAGAGCAAGACTGGAATCTCCTTTATTGTGGAACCTTCTTCATTCAGCCAAAGCTGCTTTGAGTCATCTACAAATTTGATGTTTGGCATCTATATCTCCATCCAAGTCACTACAAAGAGAACTCAGAGTCAAAGATGGATTCCTTAGGAGCTCAATAGAGACCTTCTTCCAAGCTTATAAATAACTCCTTTTACTTTTAATCACTATCTCCTAGTGCTGTGTTGGCAAAGCTCTGGCACAGGTACCCAGATGTGCTGGGTACCTCTCTCCACAGATCCCAAGGACATTTGCCACATGACCTGCCCCTCTGCTTATTTCTTCTTTTTCCTGATATAGGCATTAAAAATACCTTTTTAAATTAACTATTGTAAGGCTAAAAATTAATATCCATAAATCTTATAAAAATAGAATACTAGGAGTATTGTATATCCATTTTTAGTTTTGCACTATCCTCAACATTAATTATCCTCAACAGCTTGAGCTTTATTCCAAGTTTTAGTGCTTCTGATACTTCTCTTCCAGGACTGGAAATACATTTTAAAATCCGTCCACCATTATCTGCCCTTTCTATATCTTTAAAACAAAAAAAAAATTCTTACTTTCTCTTAAGTATCAATTCTAAGACAGAAGGGTAAGGGGTAGGCAAACAGGGTTAGGGTCACACAGCTAGGTAGTGTCTGAAACCAGATTTGAACCCAGGTCCACTCGACTCTTGGCCTGGTGCTCTACTTTACTATATCTTTTTTTTTTTTTTTTTTAATTTAAGTTAATGAATTCCTTCTTTAAAGAATTCTCATATTTCTTACTCACTGGAATTTTTTCTGTTTACCTCATCAGAATTTCATTCTTGAGAATGCTCTATCCCTCTTAGGCTGAATTCCTCATAGAATTTCAAGTCACTAGATTCTACTTATCCTTTCTCTGAATCCTTTGAAATGAAATCCTCTCAAAATCTAGAGCACCTGCCTGACAATGCTTGATTTCACTTTCCTCTACCAAAATTTCCAAGATGGAATGGTCATTTCCTCCCAAGTTCTTACTATTTTGACTTTAGAATTCAGTCTGTCTCTATTCATCAGAATCAGTTGCAAAATAGCTATAGATTAAGATAGAATTTATATAGCATTTACAATGTGCTAGGCATTGCTAAATGCCTTAAAAATATTATCCTCACAATAACTCTGGGAGGTAGTTGCTATTATTTTCCCTCTTCTACAGGTTAGGAAATTGAGGCAAACAGAGGAAGTGACAACTAGAATCATACCACTAGCTGAGGCTAGATTTGAACTCAGGGCTTCCTGACTTCAGGTACAGTATTGAATCTACTTGATTCCTATACAAATTAAAAGATGAAATTATCTTTAAGGCAAGTCAATAATTCATGACTTACTTTGCTTTTGACAGGGAGAAAACTGTAACAAATGTCTGAATAATGGAAATCTCCCATGAATAGTGTGTCGTAGTTCTGTCCCAATTTTGTGATCTATTTTCTTAATTTCTAATCTATTTCTTCTTTCTGTCTAGGTGGTCTGTAGTACACCTCCATTTCTCCATGGATTTAGTTTCTCCCTCTTGTTGATCTTCATCCAAATTTTCTACACAGTGCTTTCCTCCTCTGTTTACTGGGTTACATCACATGCATGTGTATTATCTCAATACTCCACCAATCATCTCTTATTTCTTCTATTACTTTTAAATACTCATCCAGAGTCATATTCCAGTTATGAATCTCATTAATTTGAAGAGGCCAAATTTTCCCTTTGACTAAGGACTTCTATTTCACTTTGCTTATTACCTTTATTTTATATTTGAGCATAAACCACTAAGACCTTTGGTTTAATTCCTGATTCCTTTGGGGGGGCTTTTTTTTCCTCTTGCAAATTATTGGGTACCTCTGCTGCTCCTTTCCTTATGTTGTAACTGCTACTCTCTATGATATCAAATTCATAGATGGACAAAAGTGTTTTTTCCCCTTTTCAGTTTAAATCTATTTTGAACAGTTTCATAAGATCCCAAACAATATTTTTGAAACCCTTTACCTTCTGTGTGAGAATCAGTCCTGAGTATTGGTTCCAAAACATGAGAGGTAAGGACTAGGCAGTCAGTAGAAATTAAATGACTTACCCTGGCTCACATAATTAGGAAGCATCTTGAGGCTAGTTTTGAACCCAAGACCTCCTGTTCCCAGGCCTGGAAGTCTATCCACTGAGTCACCTGACTGCCCCCAGGCAATATATTTTTACCAGCCTTCACTGGGTATACTACATTTTTGACCAATGCCATCCCTATATTTTAAATTTTGGTTCTAAAATCCAAATGCTGTCTTTAATTAGCAGTTCTCTTCCCAAATCTGACTTTGCTCTGTGAAGTTCCTTTGCCTTCAATCCAGAGTAGGAATCAGAAGATTATATGTGTCATTCATTCACTTTCTTGCTCAAGACTTCATTGGTCTTAGCAGTGTCTTCTTAGCTTCTTTTATTTGCTAATATTTGTCTCCATGTATATTACCAGAATTTGCCAAGCCTTGGGATTCCCTCCACCACATCCTAGATTATATGCTATGGGAAGTCAGTATACCTACCTCAAGAAATATTAATTATGTGCCTATTATGTTAAAGGCACTAATATAGATCTAGGGGATACAAGGGAAAGTTCCTGCCCTCAGGGAGCTTGCATTTGACTAGGGAATAGAGAAGAATAAATAGCATAGTACAAGGAAAACTTAGGGGGTAAAGAGCATTAAGGGCAGCTAGATGGTGCCATGGATAGAGTGCCAGACCTGAAGTCAGGAAAACTCATCTTTCTGAGATCAAATCTGGCCTCAAATACTAGCTGTGTGACCCTAGGCAAGGCACTTAACTCTATTTGCCTCAGTTCCTTATCTATAAAATGAACCAGAGAAGGAAATGGCAAACTACTCCAGCATCTTTGCTAAGCAAATCCCAGTTGGGGTCATGAAGTCTTGGACATGACCGAAACCACTAAAAACAAAAAGAACACCAAAAGGGGAAAGCAATTAGGGGATTGTGTTATAAAGGAGGTGACACCTGAATTGAGCCTTGAAAGAAGAAATAAAGGGAGAAATAAAGAGGAAGTACATTCCAGGCATGGGGGATGGCTTGTAACTGCATCTAGTAAGGAGATGATGGGTTGAGTTTAGGAACCAGTTGGTAGTCTAATTTGGCTGAAACAGGAAGGGGTATAAAGGAGAGTGATTTGAAAAAGTGGGCTGCAATGGTAGGTTGGAGTCAGGTTGTTGAAAGTTTTAAATGCCTAGGTAATTAGTATTTTATTTTATAGACAATAAAAAACAGCAGATGCTTCCATTATTAATAGCAGATTAATAAACAGCTGGAAAGGCTGTGTAGTATAGTGTAGTTTAGTGTTATTTCTGGCCTTAGAGTCAGGAAGATAAGAATTCAATTCCCATCACTGATATTGTAAGATAATGACTGAGTGGTCCTGGGCAAATCACTTGACCTGTTAATACTTCTGTAAGACTGTAAGTTGCTGATCTGCATTAGAAATGGGAGTTCCCTACAGTGATGAAGTCAAAGGTCCAGACTGAAAAATAACCCAAATGGCTGCTTTGGGACTACCACCAAAGAGGGAGTCACTAGCCACCACAGTTTGGTTCTTTTTTTTTATAAGCCAATCTCTCTTGTAACAGTTCTCACAGAACTAGCTCATCTCTTGGGGCACAAGTAGCAGCCTATTGCTGAAACAGTTCATTTCTCTCATCTATGTATGGCAGGAGCTTCATATCTGCTATTTAACTCCATATACCCAGTGATCCTCTGCCCCTTTCTCTTCTGGGTATCCTTCTTCCTTCCAGTCTTTCCTAGTATATACATTTTGCCTCTTTCATTTCTTTTCTTCATTTTTGCCTTGAAATTCTCTTAAATTTTTTATTTTAAAATTAAAAACTTGCCCTTCTTGCCATCTCCTTGATAAGAAAAATAAATAGCAAACCATTTTAGTCAATTAACACATTTGCTCAATGTAATTGCTCAATTAACACTCAACCTCAAACCCTCTGCTGTGGGGGAACCGAAAGGGGTGCAGACCCAAGCCCTGCCCTTGGAAAGGCTACAGTCTGTGAGGAAATAGTAGGGGGACCAGAGTTGGGACCTATCCTCAGACTACTGAGAGTCTAGGGGAACCAGAGGAGGAGCAGACCTGAGACCTATTCCTTAGGAAGCTCAAGGTCTAGAAAGAGAAGGAAAAAACCTTAGTCTTTGGTTTCTTTCTTTCTTTCTTTCTTTCTTTCTTTCTTTCTTTCTTTCTTTCTTTCTTTCTTTCTTATCCTTTACCTTCTGTCTTAGAATGAATACTGGGTATTGGTTTCTAAGGCAGAAGAGTGGTAAGGGCTAGGAAATGGGGGTTAAGTAACTTGCCCAGGGTCACACAGCTAGGAAGTGTCTGAGGTCAGATTTGAACCCAGGATCTCCTGTCTCTGGGTCTGACTCTCAATCCACTGAGCCACCCAGCTGCCCCCTTGGTTTCTTTCTTTAAAAAAAATATTGATATCTTGTCTTTTTACATCATCTTGATTTCCAAATGTATTCTTCTCTCACCTCCCTTCCTAACCCTTACCTCCCCAGAAAGCTATCCCTTATAACAGAGAACAAAAGAGGGAGAGGAAAAAAGTAATTTAGGAAAATAAACCAATACATCAACCAAACATTTAATATATACAATACTTCACATCCAGAGGCTCTTTCCTTTGCAAAGAGGGAGGTATATTTCCTCCTCCTTTCAGGGCCAATTTGACTATTATAATTACATTTAGTTTGGGGGATTTTGTTGTTTTATACTGTTTTCATCACTGTATATGTCATTTTTCCACTTGAGCTTATTCACTCTGCATCAGCTCATCAGTGTCTTTCCATGATTCTCTGTAGTCTTCATCTTTTGTTCCAGCACAAAGATAATTCCATTACATTCATATGCACAATTTGTTTAGCTTTGCCCAGTTGATGGCCAGGCCCTGCTTTCAAAGAATTGTTCACCATCTTGGTAGAAAACAGTTCAGACAAAAGACAAAGTAATGGTAATGTGTAATCAAGGGCTGGATTGTACCATAGACAATGAAATGATGTGTGAGACATTAGGAGGACTAAGTCTTATTACTCCTGTCTTTTCATATTTAAATATTTCTCTTGGTTTCTGTTTCCAATAAGAGACTAGTTTCATAATGAGGATCATGTCATGGTGGGGTGGGGAAGGGGAATACCAAATACTTTTTCATCCTGCCCTCTGACTCCTTAGGAAACCTAGTTGTTCTGAGATCTCAAGAATGAAGTCATCTAATTGTCCTGAAAGGGGGCTGTTGAGCCTCTGTGGTTTTCTGGTGCCTTGCCTGCATGGACTATTTGTCTAAGCCAATGACACTACAGCCACAAATGTTTCCCATGCATCTTGACATCTTCCCCCTGGGCCTCACATGACTGCCTAAAACGATTTGAGCATCACTGAGTTGTGAGGATTATGGCTTGAGTGAATGACATGCTAATTGTCCAGATTATTAGGTCAGGTTGGGCTCTTAGTACTCACTAATTCTCCTAAATTCTTTGTTGTAGAACTGAAGGGAAGGCCTGGTCATCTAGCAGTCCCGATGATGGCAAAGCACAAGCCTACCGAATCAACATAGACTCGGAACCACAGGTATGGGATGTGGGAATCCTTTCTTCTTAGTCCCAGGTGATCATGAGTACATACATAACTGCCTCCTCAGGGGTGCTTCAGCAGGTTCCCAGAGAGGACTATGGAAGAGCCAAGCTGTACTTCTCCTAGGATGCTAGAGTGTATGATAATTACATTTACCTTGTGTTGTTGCTTTGGATATTCATTTGTCCTTCCATCATGTCCAACTCTTTATGACCTCATTTATGTGTTTTCTTGTCAAGGATACTAGAGTAGTTTGCCATTTCCTTCTCCAGCTTATTTACAGATGAGGAACTGAGTCAAACAGAATTACATTACTTCCCCGGGGTCACACAGCTAATAAATGTTTGAAACCAGATTTGAACTCATGAAAATGAGTCTTCCTGACTCCAAATCCAAACTCTATCTACCACACCAACTAGCTAGCTGCTCCTCTGTGTTTGTTGCTAGTGCTTCACAAACCTTCAAGAATTATAGGGTCCTCCTGCTTAATAATCCATAGACTCTAAGGAAATGTTATCACAACCCTAACCCTTTTTTTAGTTTTTATTGATGTCCTTTATTTTTTTTTATCATATTCATTTCTGAGTACATATCCCTCCCTCTTCCCCTATCCAGCAAGTCATCCCCTGTAACAAAAAATAAAAAAGAGAGACAAAAAACAGTTCTGCAAAACTAACCAACAAATTAACCGAATCTGACAGTATATGCAGTGATCCATCATCCACCACACCACCACCACCACCACTACCTCTTTGAAAAAGGGGGGGGGGGGTGTGAAAAAACATTTTCTCATTTCTTCTTTTATGAACAACCTTCATCATTATAACTGTACAACTTACAGTTTCTTTCTTTTGGCAGTGATCTTTGTATTTGCATTGTTGTTGTCACTGTGCATATAGTTTTACTTGTTTTTTCTTACTTCATTTTGCACCAGTTCATTTAAGTTTCTTCATACTTCTCTTTATTCTTCACTGTGTCTTATAGCAGAATCATATTTCCATTACCACATATACTCTAATTTGTATGATGCTAGTTTTAAACCTAGGCTAGATTTAGTGTTTGTCTATCAGTTTTTATGATTCTGTCCCACTAGAATCTATGCCTGAGAGAGAATCAGTCAATTCCAGCCTGCTCTTTGATTTGCCTCTGAAATATTATTGGACATTCTGTTAAGCTATTTATGCTACCTAAAATAAAAAGTTTATGAGTTTTATTGGCATAATGGTCAAATAATTTTGTTATTGGGCATTCCATTACACACATCTACATTATTTGGTAAAAAAAGCTTATGAGTTTTCTTGACTTAATGGTCAAATAATTTGGTTATTAGACATTCCATTAGATCCATCTATATTACCTACTATAAAAAGTTTATGAGTTTTCTTGATTTAATGGTCAAATAACTTGGTCAATAGATTTGGGATTGAGCAAAAGAATTGCCCAGGATAGGAAGAAAAACAGGAAATCAAAAGGCCACAGTTAAAGGCAGCATGTTTATTTCAACACAAAGATTGAACCTAGAAAAAACTAGGAGTCCATAGACAAGATTCTCTGCTCCCTCTTCCCTCATCCCTCTCTGTTCTCACTCCTTTTAGTCTCTGTCACTTCTTGCCCTGGGAACAGCTCACAGCCTTGGAGATTCTGATTAATGCTGGATTCTCTATCCCTCCCTCATCCAGCAGTGACAATGGACAGTGTATTAAGCTGACGTCAGAACGCAAAAGCTCCAGAGTGAACACTGCACAGACCCTAGAGTCCCTAGTGATAAAATATATAGGTGTGTGCCCCAGGCACCACCCTGATGGGCTATAAACACTGAACTAGCCAAGAGCACATCAGCACTCCCATTCAATCTTCTGTTCAGATGGTGCTAATATGGAGCCAGATGTGTCTCATCTCAAAAAGAAATCATTCATAGGATCATAAATTTAGTGGCTAGAGGGACCTTAAAGGTCATCTAGCCCAATCCTCTCACTTTATAGATGAAGAAACAAAGGTACAGATTGGTTAAGTCCAAGATTACACAGGTAGTAAGTGAGTCAAGATTTGAATCCAGGCCCTCTGATTGCATTGCCAATATGTTTTCTGTTCTAAAACTCTGCCTCTTATTCCCATGGTTGGTTCTGCTTCCACCTTTACAGAGAGTTTTTTGTGGGTATGTAAATGGGAACAAGGAGCTAGAGGCACAAAGGTTTTAAAAGCCCCAAGTTTTATTCTTTGTCGTATCTAAAGCCCAATATGTGTCCTCATCAGGCTATATTGGGAACATATGTGTATATATGTATTTAGGCATGCCTATGTACATGTATGTGGCAGCTGAATCTGGGGGTGGAACATTTAAATGCCATGTGAGGCCTCCTAGCTGTTCCCAGATGCTAGGCTCTGTCCTCCACTCTCAACTTTGCACATGTTCCCCCTCCCCACTTTTAAAAATGACTTCTGCGGCTTCCGGGTTAAGATGGCGGCAGAGTAAGAAGCAGCTCTAAACCTCTCCTGACCGAAACACACAAAACTCCTCAAGGGGACATAAAAACAAGTCCAGACGAACGGAGGAACCCCACAACAGGGCACAGCGTGGAAGGTACGTGGAATCGAGACATTTCCAAGCTAAA